>NC_057798.1:255191987-255495539 GCF_018294505.1 Triticum aestivum
CCGAGCCGCGGTGGTTGTCTTGCTGCCCTTCCTCATTTCTTGCCCGGCCCCCATGGACGACTTCGTAGTCATCTTCATCACCTTGCCACCGATAGCCATCCATGAAACCACGCAAGAGCAGGTGGTCCCGCACCTGCCCGGAATCCGGGTCCGCAATAAGGCTATTCAGCTTGCATCTTCGACACGGACATCTTATCTCCGTCTCGTTCTTTTGAAGCATCTCGGCCTTCGCGGACCTCAAAAACCTATTCACGATGCCTTCGGTCATCGTGCGGACCATGGTCGCCTGCGGGGTAGAGCAAAATGATATTTTAGAACCAAGAAAAAATTTGGCATGACTTTCCCTAAAAATAGGACCAAAAAGAATGCTTAATGCCAAAATTCTCGCCGAAACGGAAATGAATCAACATTCCGGCAAAATATTGGCAACTATCGCATTTCAAATAAAGGTACACCTCCAAACACAAATAGATATGCAACACCACAAACATATGCAACACCACGAACATACATAGATCTAGCTAGGCCATAAAAAGTGCATGTGCACATTGTTGTAGGGAGAACAACATAAATATAGCTTCCCCCCTTACTTACCTAGCAAAACAAGGTAACTTAACCACTTAATTTGAATGAATCTATGGTGGAAATGAGGTGAAAAAGAGGAGGCACCCGAGACAAGGAGGAGGCGGTGGAGAGAATGAAGTGGGGAGAAAGTGAGTGTGGGAGGAGAGGCTGTCCAAAATATCTTGTTGCTGCCCACTTACTAATGGTGCACCAGCAACAAATGCGCCATTAGTAATCCAGGTTACTAATGGCGCACCCCCTGGTGGTGCGCCATTAGTAGTTTTGCAAAAAAACACTAATGGCACACTCTGCCACGGTGCGCCATTACTAGTTTGAACTAGTAATGGCGCACCGCGTGCGAGTGCGCCATTAGTACTTTTGCAAAAAAGGAATAAAAACAATAATAAAAAAATAACATTAGTGGCGCACCTTCTGGCTGGTGCACCATTACTAGTTACAACTAGTAATGGCGCACCACCAGTGGATGCGCCATTAGTATGTTTGGATAGGCGCACTTGTTCAAAAAAAAATTGGTACTAATGGCGCACCGTGGGCAGGGTGCGCCATTAGTAGTTTCAACACTAATGGCGCATCAGAAGGTGGTGCGCCATTAGAATATACTAATGGTGCACCACATGTCTGGTGCGCCATTAGTGTCAATTCCATCTATAGCCCTTTTCCTAGTAGTGTAATGGTAGTTCAACAAAGTAGAAGCAATGCAAAGCATCAGTTGCAAGATATGTGCGAGCAATGTAACGTTGGAAAGTTAGAGCAAGTACCTTGATGGGTGAATAAGATAGGGCATCTTCCTCTAACTCCTCCACTAGGGAGCTACATTGACTTAGGTCTCCCTCTAGCTCAGAATCACTGTTAGGATCATATTCTGAGCATGAATCTGTAGGTGGAGAGCGTTTGCATTGCATTGCATCCAGACTTGATTTCAGTCCCTTAATGCCAAGTTTGACATCCATGGCATTGTTCTGCTTTATTCTTTTCATGCGCGCAAGCTCATAATCATTATGATGTTGTTCAGAATCTGAGATTCATGAAAACATAAAAAGTAGTCAGATTATCTATGGAATGCATTACGGATTCAACTCGGAGAGTGTCTCCCTATAAACTCCTGCATATGCAAAGTTCACCTCCCCAACCGTGCTGACCAGACCACACACAGAAATACAAACCCCTTATGTCTCTATAACAGGCAGGCACACATTTCAAAACTGAAGTAGGAACATTAGAATCATATGAAATTCGTATTTGAACAAATAAACTAAGCAATTATGAGTGGCGCAATGTTTAGCTTCAAGGGTGGAGTGTTGGTAGTGCGACACAAAGCAAGTAGGCAGATTGTATTCCATGTAAAAGATCGAAACCTATGTAAAAGCTGGAAATGACACTTTCTTTCTATACAATGCAGTGTTCGTTACCCACACATGATGGAAGAGATCACATAGAGAAATACTATTCACTCATGTCTACGGTTCCAGTATTTAGAAACAGGGTGGTCCACCCTAAAAGAATATTGACAACAAATATGACAAGGCAAGCATAGATGTAGTGAATCAATCATTTACTTGTGAGCTTATTAGGACAAGTATGCAGAATTGTAACTGCAGTAAGAGACCGTCCAAAATCTGAATGAAGAAGTTTGTCTAGCACTTATTGTTTGCAACTAATCAACATGAATAATTGGATATTATATTGAATGAGTATGAAAGACAAGTAAAATTGTCAACAAACCTGGCTTGCAGTAGTAATCTGGGTCAATGTCACTACGACCAACAATCTAAAATGACTAGTTTCTGTTCCGAGGGCCGGAATTTTGAAAACCCTGTGAACTTTAGAGGTACTAAAGATTACTGAAATACATCTGAACCATTAAGTGTAGGTAGCACTAAGCACACAACAAACCCTAATGACAGTCCTACCTAATGAGTAATGAATCAATTAGAAAATGGGTGATGAGGAGTGGCTGCTGAGTGTTGAGGACGTATCTTAGGATAAATCGGGTTGGCTTGGTGGGTGCTTCACGCCTGAGCCCTGAACGGACTGGGAAGGTAGGCACGGCGGCGCGCCCGGGCAGCGGTGACGTTGTTGGGCGAGCGGCTCCTGGCCTCCTGTTAGTCCGGCGTCTCCTCCTAGAGTCATGCCTTCCGGGGACGGCAAGTCACCGGCGAGGTAGGCGGCTGGGGGCGAGTAGAGATCGAAAGCGCGCAGCAGAACAGAGGGGGATCGGGGCCTGGGACGACCCAAAATCCCAGGGTGGGCCGGCCCATCATGGGCACCCTGTAGAGATACACACCCGAGCGGCGAACATGCATTTTCGAAACTAATTTAGGAACATTTAGTTGACCAATCAAACAACTCTGTTTTAATAAAATCAGATTCGTATTTGAATATCTAAGCTTGTTTAGCTTGATGGGTGGAGCAGTGTTATTATGACACGAAGCACGTATTCTGATCGTATAGTGATCATAAAAGGGGGAAACTCGAAGCATATTTTTTTTAGAAAAATAGGGTTTCCCCTCCGATTTCTATTAAAGAAACCACCACGGAACCAACATGATCAATTAAACCCTAAGCATGATCAATTAAACCGTATTATGGTTGTGCCATGGCAGATTTGAAGCTGCAAACCGGAGAAATGATATTTAGCATCCATTGTTTTCTTCGAACTAAGAACTAAATTCTAAGAGCTGAAAAGAAAGTAGAGTAACAAAGTTAAGATCTATTTTGTGGTTGAGATCAAAAAGTTGAGGAGATATGAAGTACCACCTCTCTTGTGGCACCGTGTAGGCATCAGGGGTGCGATGGCTCTCGGTGGCATTGAAGCAGATCTGCGACGATAGACGGGTGCATCGGGGGATAAGTCCCGTTGCAGTGGAAGAGAAGGTCGTGTGAGCGGCCCCGGCAAAGAGGACGACGATGCCGATGAAGCGAGAGGACGTGATGCAAGGCTATTGGTCCGTCGCCATGGATGAGAAACGTCCATCTCTAGCAGTGGACGACGCGGTCTTGGTAGGCGCTCCAGCATGGTGGAGGACGGTGGCGATGGATGTGGTGGAGGACGAGGGCAATGGATGGGGTGGCGGACGGAGGCTAGTGTGGGGATGGGGTGTTCTAGCGCAGACGGTGTATGAATGGGAAAATGGAGGGAGAGGTACGGGGAACCATGTTTTTGGGACACGCCTGTCTGAAATATGGGAAAGTTACGAACTTAGCCCCCGTTTAAAATTTGGACGTCTCATCGGTTGGGGATAGGACGGTAATCTCGCATCTCGCCAATATTTGCCCAGAGCGATTTCGGGCGAGGAGAGGGTGGTTGGCGCCCATGGTTGGCGCCCATGGTGCATGAACAGGGCTGACAGGTACGCGGTTGTGTCACGTCTGAGTGAAGTTACAAGTCTGCCCCTATTGAAAATATTTGCCTACATCGATTTCGGCGAGTCGAGTTTGTTTTGCCACCCACCGTGTATGAATGGGGAATGGAGGGAGAAACAGAGGTCTTTCGGACGAGCTTGAATCAAATATGTTTTGCCACCCATGTTTGACGCCCACCATGTCGGAATGGGCTCAGAGGCGGCCGTGTCATGTCTAATTGAAGTTACTAACCTACCCCTATTTAGAGCAGTGGAAATCGGGCCGATGGATTGTCCATGTAATGGGTAGACAGTAATTTCCATCTCCCAAACACTTGGCTTCGGGCAGCCGACGTGGGAGTGGACATTTTGTTGCTTCTTTCGAATTTTGGGACAATAAGCATCCACATTTACCCTGGCAACTAAATTCGAATCCATTTTGTATTCCTATATGAATCTTTATAAATCATTCTATGTGTTTTTATATATCTTCAAAAGGACAACAAAGATGTATTCCACTGTCATATATGAATATGGTTTACAAATGCCGATACTCAAATTCAGAAACTAGAATCCAGTTTAAGGTGAATTCGAATATTTGGAACACTTCATGTCCAACTCAAATGTCACATGCAGCATAATGTGTGCTCCCATTTAGATAAGTAGACAAGCGATGTATCAAGATTCGAATACCGAGTCAATCAACCAAGAATGTACAGAACTAACAGACATATAAACACTTATAGAGTATATGGATCAATAATATCAACTAACATACATAAGCCAGGCCGCTGTACTTTTTTTGGCTACAACAGCATCCTTTTTTTAGCCAGCATCTTGGCCCTTTCCGATGCGTGCCACTTATGGTCCATCTATACTACTACTATTGCTAAATGCACATTCATCCCGATTGGCATATTTGTAGGTCTGGCACGGCAATCCAAATGAAATGTCTCCGAGTCTTATCAATTAATACAGACTTGTGCTCAAATAAAATTACAAACTAAAAAACAAAAAAAACAATTATTACATGATCTCTAAAACAAATGGTTTGATTGATTACATGAACAGACAACACAAAGGTTATTCAACTATGGAAAGAACATTTCACCTATGATTTACCAATTAGGAATTTAATTTCCTTTTTTCCTTCAGGACCTTAACAATCTGGTCAGTCTCAGCTTGCTTTGTTTTGAAATCCACCAAATATTTAATGGTTATCTTGAGTACTGCTTGTGTTTGTGTTGTTTGCTTCCTCAACATGTCAACTTCATCTCTAAGTGCAGAAGCAGAATCTCTTTCTACCACTAGTTTAGCCTCTAGAGCATCAACAGTTGGCAATTCATAATGCACGGTTGGGCCGGTGCCACTACTGTGGGATGATGCAACGTCCATGGGGACCTCGCTCTTTGATCTTGGGCTAACCTGTTTTGCCATTAAAGTTCTGATTGGATTCAGAAAAGTTGAAGTTAGCAAAACATCTCAACTGGGAGTTCTAACAGCAAACCAGTTAAACAAACAAGGAATTAAAGAGTTTCAATTGGATGTTGAAAAGTAGTTATTAACATCATTGTAACCCGTTGTTGCAGCAGCAAAGCAGTTAAACAAACAAGTAGATATTTAAGTTGAGGCAAATAGGTAATTCTTAACAGTAAGTATCAAACACATAGATAGGCGCAATCTACAATATGATTAACAGGCTGTGCCATTATGTAATCAGTAGCAAACTAAATTAAGCCAAGCAACATAATTGAACAATATCGCAATAAGTGGCTAACTAAAATTCCGAGCAGCGGCTAACTGAACTTACGCTAGTTCTTTGTACAGGCACACTGCAACTTCTTTTTCGCTTACAAGGTTGTACGAAGGAGTCCATGGCATCAATTCCTTGGATACGGAGTCTCAATACTTCTTTCTTCCCACACTGCATGGGTAAGTTGAATGGTTAATCTGGTAAGATGGTGCATCCTTGATATGTTATATGAGGACGTGTAGTCAGACTAGTTGTAGCCAAACACATCACACTGGCTTTTACTGTATATTTCATGCGATTACTTTTGGCATATCGAGATCTAAGCAATCTACAATAGGATGAAAAGACTGGCATCCTTCACATTATTGGCGAACTCAGTTCATAGAAACAAGCAATTCAACCATTTTGTGGGTAAATCAAAAGCGCCACTGGAATATTTTTCACTATCCAATCATACACGCAAAAAGGGGCGACGCCACCATAGGGGCTGGTATGGGCGCCCGCCTCAGGTGGCTAGAAAGTGTGCACCTAGTTCGAGTCATCCAGGTTGGCCCATGCTAGTTTTGTTTGTCCCAACGCACGAGCAGGCAATGTAAAAAATGAAGAAAAATGTTTCAGTTTGGATGGGCCAATAACATAAGTGAAAGGCAGGCCCTATAGCAGGCTCGCGGCCCAAACGAGCGCCTCCCATATCGATCGACAGCAGGAAAATTCCCAATTCATTCGCTCCAGCCTCCAGTCTGGTTTGCTCCTAACCTAGCCGCCACTGGATAGACCGACACAGCACTTCCTCGCGCCCTCGTTGGAGGGCTGTCGTCGGGCTTCAAGTGAACGGAAGGACAAGAAGATGAAGATCCAACCCTGGGTGTAGCCTGCGTGGGAGGAAGTGGCGGCAGCACGGGCATGGCATCGAGCTTGCGCAAACGGACAGTCCCAGCTTGCAAGAGTAGCATGCGCAACGAGCAGGTACATCACATCCCTGATTATATCTAATTCAACTCTTCAATTTCTGGCCAATAGTTAAACCTGACAGTGTTGTAAAACTGCTTGTTTGTAGGGAATCTATGATAAAATGAAACCAATTTCTACTTATTTTATAACTCCCCCAATCAATACTAAACTGACTCAATCTGATGTATCTAATCAAGTTTCCGGTGCAAACACACAAGCTCATGTTGTTCTTGAGCCTAAAGTGTCTAATGAACAGACTGCTAATGAAGGATTTGATGCAAACATTTTACATGCTCATGGTGATGAACATATAGTGTCGAATGAGGGATCTGATGCAAGCATTTTGCACGCCCATTGAAGGATTTAGTGTCTAATGATGATCTACTATGTTGAGAGAGACAGAGATTTGCAGGCATTGATGATAAGCAAATTATAGTGCATTTTCATAGCTTGAGGAAACGTCGAGGCCATCTACCAGAAAGTCCCCGTATCATGACAACATAGCATAAATATTTTTCTAATCTGTTGTTTGAAACTATTGGCATACTTGTGCAGGATAGATATATTGATATGCAGTTTGCACACTGGTTAAACGTGCAATTACACTTCGATATTTTCACCCAGAGAACGAATAATTCAAGCAGGTACAGACCATGTTTGTAGTCCTTGTACACCATGTTGCATTTTGTGTTCTTTGGTGCTTGCATCATTTAGCGTTTATAATCTGAACTACTTTGGATCATTAGCTGGATTTCAAAGTGCATGTAGCTTCACATTTCTCAAGTTATGTTGATTTCCGGAGTGCAAGTGCCTTCGTATTTTTTAAGTTAAATGTTCTCCCCTGGTAACTTGAATTCGTGGATCAGCCATTGCACACAAATCATACATGAATGCCAGTACGAATTAAATGAAATGCAGGGACTTACGCTAGCTCGTTGTATAGGCTCACTGCAGCTCTGCTTGCGCTTGGGATGTTCCATGTACAAGTCCATGTTACCACTTGCTTGGATGTGCAGGCCTTGTGCTCTTTGCATCCCCGTCTGCATTTTTTACACGGCGAATGGTTGATCAAATAAGAGGAATCGACCTTGATGTTGTACCGGAGGACAGATACTTACAAGGTTATACGGGTGTGCAGGATGTGTACCAGATCCCGTAGCACCGTCATGCTTCGCTAAAAAATGGATTTGCTTGTTTCAGATGATATCTCCAGAAGAAATAAGAGTTAAAGTCAGAGTTGCATAGGTATGTAAGCTAAGATAGCAGTGAAAGGATATCCAAACATCGTCGGAACAGTGCACAAGGGAGTGATATGTGGATACCTAGTTCGGGCCGGCGTTTGGGCATGCTCGCCTAGCTAGAGTGCGGGTCACTTCAGAGCCATTGAGGTTGATGCGCTGGCGTTGGCTGGCCACGCACGGATGCAAATCTTGAGTGGCAGCGGAGCGCTACGATGCGGTGGACGAGACCGTTGGTGAAGCCCCAATGGCCTCGGGGGCGGAGGTGCGACCATGTGCTCAGTGAAGTAGCCCCGGTGAGCTGGGAGATGGCGTCGGTGAAGCACACCTGATGCGGTGAAACCTTGTGTCTGTGAGGCACATCGGTTGCGACGGCCGATGTTGTCGGTGGACCACCCGGTGCGGTGGACGAGGGCATAGATGAGGTAGCTTTGGTGCGGTGGTGAAGCGCGACTGTCGTCTTCGTCATCGTCGTCCAACACAGAGGTGGGGAACGGTGGGGAAAGAGACGAGACGAGTGGCGATTCGAGGGATGGCGGCGAATTAGGGATTTGAGCAATCTGGGCGCGGAAGGGGACGGTGGAAAAGAGAGATTTTGCAGGGCTGGAATTGGGGCCGCCAGATATTTCAATCCGAAACATGGAAGCGTGAACTTATATTGTCGTCGTCCTTTTTTGGGGGGAGGGGGGTGGGTGGCAGGGTGCTACGCGTCTGTCCGACACACGCGACCACCCCGACAGGACTATGCTTCGGTGCCTTAAGGCACCTGCCTTTGTGTCCATGACATGTGGGCCCAACAGGTGGCTGGACCACATGTCAGTCACCCAAGGGCTGTTGCCTTTAAGGCACCGAGGCAACGTCCACCCCGACACGAACCTGGTCCGCCTGGTGCGCCTACATTTGAGAATGCAAACGAATTTTCTTTCATTTGCAAACGAATCTGTATGTACTCCCTCTGTTTGTTTTTACTCCGCATATAAGATTTGGTCAAAGTCAAACTACACAAAGTTTGACCAAATTTATATAAAAAGATATGAACATCTACAATATTAAAACTATATAATATGAAAATACATTTCGTGGTGCATCTGATAATGTTGATTTCATATTGTCAATGTTTATATTTTTTAATATAAAGTTAGTCAAACTTTACAAAGCTTGACTTTGACCAAACCTTATATGCAGACTAAAAAGAAATGGAGGGAGTATTACCATGCCCGTGTTTTCCTTGCAATAATTAGTCATTCGAAACGAGATACTCCATTCGTTCACTTTTGTAAGTCGTTTCAGACAACTTAAAATGAACTGTTTTGCACATTGTCTGAAATGTCTTCAAGGTCTTATAAAAGTGAACAGAGGGAGTACTATAAATTAATTAATGAGGAGTTATTTGAAAAAAATCGAAACGGTACCCACGCTAACGTGGATTAGAGTGTGTCACACAATTAGTTATTTGAATTAGAGTGTGTGTCACATAGTTAGTTATTTGAATTAGAGTGTGTGTCACGTAGCCATATTGTAAGTGCATCTAGTGCCCCTTAGTGATTTTGGTGTATTGAAGACTTATAGGTTAAGTGACTGATGCGTTTGTGAGTGTACACAGGTCTATAAGTCTATGAGGAGTTTGATATTTACAGAGAAAGTCGACCCCTAAAATGAAGTTCTTCAACTGAAGACTTTGATATTCTGAAGACTTTCTGAAGACTTTTAAAGTGAAGAAATTGGTGTGACCTTGAAGACTTGGTATTCATTCGAGGAATATGGAGCGTGAAGACTTTTGTTTTCGTAGTTTCATTTTCTCTTTCTTGAGTCATAGGAAACACCGTACTGTTAAAGGGGGTCGAGGAAATACTAAGGAAAATTTTCCATGTGATGCTCAACTCAAAATCCTACACCTACCAATCCCTTCGAGTGAAGCCATTGGAAATCTCATACAGTTCAGTCAATTTCTTTAGTGACAGAGACGCAGTTCTTCTGGTCACTGAGGACTTTGCTCTGACTGAGGAGTTAGGAATTCGCCAGTGCGAATTGCCTACACAGTGAGGAACATGATAGCCCTGAGGAATTTGAGAGTCAAATTTCCGACCGTTGCTGTGCTGCGCGCCAGCTATCCAAAATATCTTATCCACCTAACGGTCATATCATTGAAGGGCATTTATGTCTTATCATGTCGGGCTGCTCCCTAGGCTATAAATAGCCGCCCCCTAGAACCACTAGTTGGTTGGCTGCTCCGAGAGAACTTGACACTTGTCATTTGAGAGCAACCCATCCTCCGAGGACTTTGAGCGAAAATCATCAAGTGAGGAAAATCCCAAAACCAAACCCCCACAAACCCAAAGTGATTGAGCATCACTGAAGAAATTGATCCTGCGTGGATCCAACGCTTGTTACCTTTGAAGACTGTGCTTCTTCCAGACGGTTAGGTGTCAAGGTCTAGAGCATCCAAGAGGAATTGTGGATCGCCGAGTGACCAAGTCTGTGAAGGTTTGGAAGTCACCTGAAGACTTACCACGAGTGATTGGACGAGGCCTGCGTGGTCTTAGTTCAAGGAGAATACGGTGAGGACTGGGTGTCCTGAGTTGCGGCTCAAAGACTGGGTGTCCGGGACTGTGTGTCCTCGAGTTTAAATACTCAGCCGCTCCAACCAGACGTACAACTGAGACAGCAGTTGGAACTGGTTTACCAAATCATTGTCTTCACCAACTAACTGGTTCTATTTCCTCAACTCATTCATTTCCTCATTACTGTGTTGTATGTTGTTCATATCTGTGCTTGAAGACTTTGACTGAAGACTTTCACAAATTCCTCAGTTCAATTTCTTCAGTCTGTTTGTCTTCATCTTGTTATCCTGTGTTTACGCTTTCTGTACTCTGTGCTAGTCTTCATTTCATCATGATGACTATGTTTGTATCCTGTTATGTTTACTTGTGAGTACTTATTCTGCTGCAAGTAGTTCTTCGCTAAGGAATTTCCTCACCAGCAAATTCCTCAGTGAAGAATTCATAAAAATCGCCTATTCACCCCCCCCCTCTAGTCGATATAACGCACTTTCACATTTCCAATTCTAACGTGGATTTCGCATTTCACTGTATCCATGCTACTTTTTTAATACAAATTCATATGTATATGCTGAACACCATGGTAGTGAGAAAAATTTTGGATGGATTCAAACATATGACCTACAAAATAGCACAACAAATTGAGTCAATGTCAACTTTTCGAAACTTAGTATGGCACGAATTCGAAATAATTACTCGTATGCCTGGTCCTCGGTTCAAATCTTACAATGTACACCGAATTGAAACATCGATATTAAGTCTCGTACTATGTACATTCAAATGTTGTTTTTAGCCCCCCCCCATCCCCCCCCCTCCCCCGCACAAACGCTGCATACTTCCTGTATCAGTCAATCTTCCTCTCCTAACCACCTTAGGAAGCTATCGGTTTCCAACACACGTTCATTCTTTCTCTCCATATTTCGATCTCTAAGTCTCTCAACTACACAACCCCTTTTTCCACTCCTGTTACCAAATGTATTTACCTCACACACCCGCCATTGCACCCCATGCCGAGATCTCTCTCTCTCTCCCCCCTCTCCCTCTCACCCTCTCGCGCTAAATACATGCATTGCCTATCTAGCCCCGCCAACCTCTCGTGCGCACACACGCACGTTGTATATCTAGGTCACTCCCTCAAGAATGTCTCACTCTTTCTTCCGCACGGCGGACCACACTCGCTCAATCTCGCTTTCTTTATCTGACTCTCGTTTAACCTCATTTTCTTTCACACACAAATGATATATCTCCCTATTCGGGCCTCGATCGACACACTCTATACTCTCTCACGCAGATTGTCTATCTAGGTCAGTCCATCCAAGCCTCCGCCACTCTTTTGACCTCATGGTGGGCCACGCTCACTCAATCTCTCTCTCTCTATCTATCTATCTATCTATCTATCTATCTCCGTATGTCTCGATTGAGCTCGCTCTTTCTCGAACAAAAACGATATATCACCATGTTTGAGCCCAATTCGACCTATTCACATTGTATACTCTCTCACGCACATCGTCTATCTAGGTCACTCTCTCCAACCCGTCTCACTCTTTTGATCGCACGGCGACCCTATCTGATCGGTTGACCTTGCTTCCTCCCACGCACAAAATATATCTACACGTCTGTGACTGGATCATCTCTCAAGCTCTATCTTACAGCCCTCACCCTTGCCAAAAGCTCAATCGGACAATATCTCTCCGGAGCATATATATTTGTTCAATGAATGTCGGACCACAGTCACTTTGTCTCTTTATCTATATGTCTCTCAATTGACCTCGCTTTCTCACACCGTATCTTCCACGCGTTGAAGCTACTACCTCTCCATCCCTCGCAAAGCCGAAGTTATTTACATGGCGAGGGGCACTCCAACCTTGGATTAATTTGTGTAGGCATTTATTCCGGTCAGTTTAGGTTATATTTTCGTAGCATTCGGCCCACAACTACTCCAAACACTGTTGCAACCCATGCAACTCCCCTAGTTGATTTCCCTTTGGCTCGGTCATTGCTCTCTCGCACGTCCTTTCTCGCCTTCAACATCGCACCATGGTATTATTGAAAAAACTATGTTGTTCTCTTTAATTATTATAAATAAGCTACAAAACTACACACCGATAGTCCACTTGGAATGGAACAAATTTCGACCCACAAATTAAAGTGCTACAAACAACACACCGAGGGGCCCACATGTCATGAAACAAATTTGGATCCATATACAAATTAAAAAATAAAGGACGAGGATCGAACATGCGACCGGGCCTTCAAGCCGCACGTCAATAGGCAACATATACGTAGAATAGCAATGTTTGTTGTACCCCCTTTGTTCACATAATGTTTTTATATTACCACAGCCTAATTAATGGATAACATGTAATATTATTTTTAGTACTATTCGCCTTCACTTACTGGTGGGTTCCATGTGTGCTCTCTCTCTCTCCTCCCCTTCTGCGTTTAGACGCACGGGCAAACAGGAAGAACTTGCGGACGATGTTGCCGTTGACCATATCTGGACGCGTTCACAAGTCACGGCACCAGTTTCACGTACTAGCATCACTAGTCAGTGTGTATGTGTAATGCACGTTAATTTGGAAGTATATTAAGTGCATGCGGATATTAACTACTAGGATATTATTTGCGTGTTGTCATGTGATTAGCACTATTTTTGGCATGAAATTAACTGCACGCTAAACGTGTTGAGCGCTCGACATTGAAGCAGTCTAGGTCGTTGGATGACAAGGAATACATGTGGCTTGATGACGTTTTATATTTAATTTGATACGGCTCTAGCAGAACATTCAATCAATCAAACCATACATTTCGTTCAGTCTGACTCCGACTTTAAATTATACGGTGATCGATATAAAATAAACGGAAATGATAAACGTTCGGATTTTAAGCATGGCAATCTAAACGTTTTTCATGGCAAATTTAGATTACGCGGCGGCAGCGGGGGAGTCTCGCGGTGGGAAGCGGCTCCTCTATCGTGCTCTGTGTGTCGTCGGGCCACTGACCGACGGCGATGGCGGCGTCTTGCGCTGTTGTTGGCGTACTCCTGGACGTTGGCCTAGCTTCAAGGAAGGCCAAAATGTTCTGGACTTCGGAGCAAGTCCACTAGCGGGAGGAGTTGGTGCAAGGAAGCGGTCGACGGCGGCCATCCATGCCGCTGAGGGGGGCACTGGCACCCGCGCGGGGACAGGCGCTGTCAATGGCGCGGCGGAGACATTCGTGTGCACGGGCACCGGCACGGGCGCGCACATCAGTGCACGCGCAGGCGCATGCACTGGCAGGTGCACGGGCACCGGCACGGGCGTGCGCGTCAGTGCACGTGCAGGCGCGTGCGCTGGCAGGTGCACGGGCGCGTGAAAGTTGGTGGGGACCTCGTGGAACCTCGTGCCATCAAGCTCGGCGACAATGTGCGGCTCCCAGCCAATGCCACGAGGATGGGCGCTGGCGCAGTCGGGGCAACGGGAGCCGGAATGGGAGCGGGGACAGGCGCGATGTCTTCCCGCAAGGCCAGTTCAAGCTCGTCCCAAAGCGCCTTATGTTCTTGAGACTCCGGCTGGGTGTCTTCCTCATGAAACTAGAACACTAAGGGCAGAGCATCATGATGCGGCATGGCGTATGTTTAGGTCAGGCTAGTTGGAGGTAGACGACAGGAGAATCGGAGAGGAAGAGAGAGGATTGTAGCGATACCGGGTAGTGCGGGGTTGATTTTAAACTGCGGCGCCAGCGACATTAAAAGTGGGAGCAGTTGGGACGACAGTGGGCGGCGGAGCCTGGTCAAAGGGCTCGCCCCCCGGTGAGTCTGCACAGCGGTCTGCTCACACGCCTCCCTAACAGCCGGTGCAGCGGTCTGCTCGCACGCCTCCTGTCGACTCACACGCTTGCTGGGACGGCACCTGTCGATGAGAAGCGGGGACTCGTGGCGGCACGTAAACGCCCACGGTTTCAATAGTGAAAGTGTTCGCCTTAACGTGACAGGTCTTTGTTCCAAAATACCTTGGCTCTTCATTTGTGCAACTTGTCATAAGCAGCTTGTCTCGAATTGAAGAAAAAACTTACGAAGTAATATTTGTGCCATATCACGTGACCATGCTCAGTTTTAAGAATTTATGCTCACTTTTGGATTATCTGAAATTTAAGATCCAGGATTCAAAACAATATCATAACCTGCATCATGCAATAAATTTTCAAGTCGTACATCTGTCCTATTGTAATTCTTAAGAAAGGATTTGGTCAAACATTTTGCTTAATTAGACTTCAGACAAGTTATATATGCAGTAAAAGGATAATCCCTCCGTACCAGTGCATTGCCTGATATATTAACTCAAGTACTAGGCACGAACAAACAGGCTCAATCCTGTGCTCATCCTGGCGTAGTAGTAGTAGTACTAGGCAATGCAGTTGACGGGTGACCTTGACAAGCGGCGACCGAGGGAATTGAACCGTGCTCCGCACGGTAGGTAACATTATCTAGTTACTAAAGCATCCCTCCGTTGTTCATCACTAGTCATTATGGACTGGGGACATGAGGGGAATTTCCTAGGGCTGGAATTCTGGCCGCCAGATATTTCGACTTGAGATGATGTGGCTCACGTGGTTGGGGTTGCCTAATGTGCCTACCACGCACGCCACCGAAGGACACGAGCCCGTTTTTTAGGATCAACACGAGCCAAGGTCTGGCTGGTACGCCGTTGGGTCCTACCATTCGAGAATACGAAAGGAACCTTTTAAATTGCCGAACGAATCTATGTGTATTACAATACCCGTATTTTCCTTGCAAATACTAATCTCAACGTGGTAATTGATTTATGACGAGATGTTGAATTAGAGTAAGTTTGTGATATAGTGATCTCAATGTGGATTTCACATTTCATGGTATCCCTAGTAAGTTTTCCAATGCAAATTCAAATTTAAAAGATGAACAATATGGAGGTGAGACAACTTTGTATGTATCAAGCATATGACCACACATACACACACACAGAGACACACACGCATGAACACAACAACAATCCAATAAGTATAGTGCATCTATTTTTCCAAAACATGCATGTATGACACGAATTCAAAAATACTCCTTCTATTCCTAAATATTAGTATTTTAGAGAGTTCAACAAGTGACTACATACGGAGCAAAATGAGTGAATCTAGACTCTAAAATATGTCTATATACATCCGTATGTGCCAGTCCATTTGAAGCCTCTAAAAAGACAATATTTAGGAATGAAGGGAGTAAAATGTAAGACATCCATGGTCCTCAGTTCAATATTTAAAATGAACATGAAACTAAAACATGAATATTAAGTCTAGTACTACAGTACATGCAAATGTTGTGTTTAGGCGGAGCTATGATTGTCGGGGGTCAACCCCTCGACCTTAGATAAAATTGTGGAGCTTTGTTTAGGGTTGCTTAGATTATATTTGTCCCCACCCTCCCAACCACCGATTGGTTGTGCACCCCCCACCCCTCCTCCCCGGGAGAATATCATGTGCCCCATACCTTAGATGCTATATGCCGATATGAGTTGCTTGGAGCTTGTAGATCTGAGATATAGTAGCTCACATGATGTGTCTTAATTTTTTTTGCAGGAAACCTTGATGAGTTTGAGAATTGCACACAATTTGTACAAAAACTACTTAGATGCCCTTTGATCCCATATCCAACGACCTCGAAGCTCGTATCACCATAGCATCTAAGATGAAGGAGGACATCATATTCTCCTGTATGTAAGAATATCATGTGCTACCACACCTTAGATGCTTTGGTGATACAAGCTCTTCGGAGGTGTTGGATTTGTGACCCAACACCTGCTTGGTGGTTCGGATGGTTTTTTGCAGAAAAGCCCCAAAAGAGTTCGGCCACTGCTTACAAGCACAAAGACTGCTCAGATGCCAATGGATCTTAGATCAAACGACCTCCAAGCTCGTATCATCGTAGCATCCAATCTGCGATAGCACCTTATGTTTTCTCGCACGGGAGAGTATGAGGTGCTCCCGCACCATAGATTCTATGGTGATACGAGTTCACTGAGATCTAACTGCCCACAGTAGGAGGTTTGAATGTTTTTGCAATATACGGCTGATAGAGTTTGGGAAATACGCAGAAAGTACAAGTACTACGCATGTGCCATCTAATCACTGATCATATGACCTAGATGCTCATATCACCGCAGCGGGTAATTAAGCTACGGGGAGCACATAATATGAGCACTAGGGAGCCGTTGGATCGAAGATGCAACAGCACACATGAGGCCTGAATGTTTTATTTGCGAAAAAAACTTTGGAGAGTTTGGAAATTGCGCATAATTACAAAGATTACTCCCAAGCCATTGGATCTCACTTCCAACGGTGTAAAAACTCGTATCACCATAGTATGTAAGCTGCAGGGTGGATGTGATATTCTATGCCGCTGTCCTTTTTGTTCGTAAACTTGCAAAATACGTGTAACTCGTGCTGTTACTTGTATAACCACGCAAAGTGTTTGTTCAAAAAAACCATCCTACACTGAAATATTGGAACAACACACGGGGGTCCCACTTGTCATTAATCAAATTTGGACCTAAAACTAACAATCTGAAAGACGAGATTCGAACTGGCAACCTGGACTACAAAGCGTAAGTCGATAGCCTGAAAAAACGAACGGTTGTTGGCTTTGTCCCATAACTTGATTTTAAACAGTACTTGCGTTGAGTAGAGTAGAGGGAGTGCCTCGTCAACACGTGCATGACCGTTGTCTCACTTATTGGTGGGTCCCAGGTCTACGATCTCAATCTTTCTTCTCTCCATCGTCTAACCTTTGCACGGGCACACAGGAAGAGCGGTGCTAGCTTGCCGTGGTGTTATTACAACTAAAAAAAGCTTGGAAAATAGAAGAATCACCTAGAACAAGAGACATTGTGGCTGGTCGAGGCGGAGCTAACCGTGCCACGTTTGCATGATGAAGTTGTGTGGCTACTTGGGTGTTTTCGACCAACTGGCTGGGTCCCGAGGTCTAAGCATAGGTACTACGTCTGATATAGTATATTTTTACACGCATATTTTTCCTCCGTGCCAAGACGTGGCACACCCAACCGCGCGGTTTCGGGGTCCTCCCGGGTGGTGCACGCATATATTCTTCCTGACGTGGGATGCCCTACCGCGCATTTTCTGGTTCCTCCTCGATCGTAGTGCTGAAGCAAGTAAATGAGTCATCAAATCACGAAAGACCACCTTTCCTGCCGAGTACATCAGTGAAGCACGGTGGCTAGCTAGTCGGGCTAGTTCGACCGATTAGCTAGGCCGCCGCCACATTTGTTTTTTCACCCCTTTTTTTCTACTTGCCGGCAAGTAAATTTAAATATCCACCGCGGCATTGCTCTGGTGTTTGGGTGCGGTAGGATTTTTAATTTTTTGATTGACGGGAGCAGGCGCGACAGGATTTTTAATTTTTTGATTGACGGGAGCAGGCGCAGCAGCAATTAGTCACGATGACTCCGCCTGTAAAAAACCCACTGCTCCCTGATGTGATAAGTCGTCGACTGGTGTTTTACCGTGGTGAAAACCAAAAAATTCCCCGCTCCTCAGCTGGCTCCCTCTGCCTTCCCATAGATTGCATTGCCTTTCAGCCGTTTTGCCCCCTTTGCTTCCTCTCCCCATTGCTTCTACCTGGTGCCATGGCGGCGCAGCAGATCGCGGAGTCCGAGGTGAGGCGCCTGACATAGCAGCTCCATGACAAGGATGCGGAGCTCAGGGCTAAGGACGTGGAGCTCCATGAGCTCAAGGAGGAGAGGAGTGCCATGCTCCTCCGTTATGTGAGGGAGTTCACGGAGCTTCAAAAGCGGCAGGCGTCCACCACAAAGATGCTCCAGGCGTCGGCGGCGTTGCTGCAGAAAGAGGGAGATACGATAGGCCGTTAGGGGAGCCGGCTGGAGCGGGCCGATCGTGACAAGGTCCAGGATCACCTCAGCCACTTGGTGAACCAAGTTGTCACACACGTTTTGCGGCTGCGCGATGCCTACCTTCGTGCCAGCGCGACGATGCCGGCCGTGGGGCTAAACCCGTTCGACCACCCGGTCGACTTCAACGAGCTGCGGCTTCCTGACCTAGTCTCCTTCTTCACCTATATCTCCGAGGAGCTAAGCCGTCTCCGCGCGATGGTGGGGGCTGAGCTGGACAAGGAGGGGTTGCGGGCTACCGTCATCGTTGCCGGGCGAATCCTTTCAGGGCTCCGTCACCAGAATCCATTCGTGCCATAGGATGCCGTCTTTGACGAGCTGGCTCGGGCTCTACGGGCGGTTGCACCCTGCATCACCAACGTCGTGCACCTCGAGAAGCAGAGGGACTTCGGTGGTGTTTAGGCGCCCTCTGCATGGGCATGTCCATGTCTCGGCGCAACATGACCATTGGATCAAACTCGGACGGTGCAGATCAGTCACTGTAGCACAAAGCGTGTGGGTGTGTTTGGTTGCATTCTCATCTCAATATAGTTGTTTCCTCTTCGTGTATTTTTGTCAACCTACTAGTGTGGACTCATGCACCCTTCATGGACTCTGACAAACACCCAAAAGTGGGTCGAGAAGGGAACTTTTGCTCCCATCCTGTGCACCCTTCATACACCCTGTCTAACACTATTGGATGTGCTTCATATGGTTCATGTTTCATGGAGTACTGTAGCACCGTACTCTCCATGCGCCGTGGACCTAGTTTTGTTAACATTTATGTCACCGTTCATTCTTGACCGGACAGTCGAAAAAGCGGTACTATGTTATATATAGGAGTAGTTGACATACGCACAACATCATTTGTTATCGTCATATCTTACTACACTAGCAACAAGATTGTGTAGTACTGACGTATGAACCACTGCACATGCCTAGTAGTAGGAGCACTGTGTATGTTCAAGTGGCTGCCGTGTTTCGCACTCCTCCGTCGTAAGAGTGGAAACGCTTGCTATAATCATTTTTTTCTTCAGAATGAAAAACAGTGGACACGCTCTACCGTGCGGATCCTCCTCCAGCCATGCACTAAATTACTCACTTTCGCCGACGTGTGGGAAAGCCAGCACCTGGGTCCACCAGCCATGCAATTAATTACTCCGTAGTAGAGTGACGGTAGACTACCCTGATCGAACCGCCGCAGTAATGCCCAATGAGCCGTCAAATCACAAAACCCCCTCCTTTCCAGAAGTAAGTTGGACGGACGAAGCAACCATCATTTCATTCTTCTCTCTCAGCTTCCTCTCTTGATGAAAACCCCCACTCGCTTCGCTTCTCCCTCATCTCGTTCCTCCTTTCACTCTTCTCTCTCAGCTTCCTCTCTTGGATGGACGCCGGAGCACCGGCCGACATGATGTCTGTGGCTCTGGCCAAAACCGTCGAGGCTCATGGTACGAAGAAGCGCAAGCACCCCACCGAGACTACCGCAGACAAGCTCAAAGCCATCGCCCTGTCCAAGCCCCCCTCCCAGGGATCCCTCATTAAGCAAGTCTAGGTAATGTCTCTTGTTGACGATCTTTTTCTCGATCTTGATCGTGTTTTTTCATCTAACACGCAGTACTAGTACTGGTAGTACAACTTCTTGGGTGATCTTGCATGTGATTTTAGTGTGCCAAATGACGGTTCTAAATTCCTCTTTTGACCAAAACATGCGAGAGGTTGACACTGATTTCTTATAGATTACTTTCAACTACTCCCTCTGTCCCAAATTTCTTGTCTTAGATTTGTCTAGATGCGGATGTATCTAACACTAAAATGTGACTTGATACATCCATATCTAGATGATACATCCGTATCTAGACAAATCTAAGACAAGAATTTTGGGACGGAGGGAGTACTTTATGAACATCAATGCTACCTTTAAGAGGGTATATTTGTGTCAGTAACTTGTGTTATGGATATTGCATGTAATCCCTCTGCTGTCATGCCTTTGAAGAAATGTTCTAGTGTCTTCGTTCACTCATTTCTGTGCGTATATGTAGTCATATATGGAGTATAATATCAAAAATCATCTTATATTTCTGAACGGAGGTAGTAATAAAATATGGTTTCTGTTTGAATTAGAACCAGGTCCGCGGTGGAGATGAAGTTCTCAAAGTCATGCCGTGTGAACTGGAAGACCTGACGATGAGTTCTACTGCTGAACTATCCAGCTGTTGTGTCCTTGTCGCCACGTGTCCTGAACTAGTGTTTTCCTGTAGCATTATTGTCAGGCGTGTTCTCGAGGCTGTACTTGACCACAACAATTTCCTGGTTGTGCCTTCGATTACGAAGGGTGTGGTTCTTGTAAAGCTTCCCAACAAATCTGATGCGGCATGTCTTCATCATCATGTTTATGAGTGGAAAGACCACTCTGTTAGGTTCTCCAAGGTTGACAAGATGGTGATAGTGCATGTAGACATCTCACATGAAGTCCATGGCCTAGTCAGTTATGCGGGGTTCATCCTGTAGGTCGGTGGCAAGAAATAGTCTGCAGAGTTTAGTTAGTGCAACTTTGCTTGTCTGTAGTAAGTACTATTGTTCAGTACTTGATTTGTGTTTGTGACCCTTGTATTGTTTATTAGTACTACCACTTTTGGTGTGTGGTCAGTCCTGAGAACGGTCTATGTTAATGTCTGTCCACTCAATTCAGTCTGTACATTTTGAAGTATCTAGATCATATTTTTTGTGAGGACGGTTTATCAATTATGGTTACACTCCAATATCTGTATGCATTGCAGGGTTTATCGCACCGACCAGGATTTCCAGTCCCATGGATGTTCGGTCCATACGATTTGTCACGATCTTTGGACTGTCCTACTTGTGGGAGTAGGTAGGGTCCCCACATGCCACGCGTAGTTGGACGATCAATCTTCTGTTTAGTACTTCAACATAGTGATTTCCTGGTAAGGATTCACTCATGTCACATCAGGTAAATCTTATTGATTTACTATCTAAATCTTATTGATTTAATGTCATGTTTTCTTTCTTTTCCTGCAATTTTATGATGCAGGTTTTGCCATGTGACATTCATCACAGAATAAACCGTTTGGTTTGCTCTACGATGGCTATTTTTGCAGGTTTCACTTCTTATGTCGTCTCAGTAAAGAAGGCACTGTCCATCACTTATATTACTGGAAAAAATTGGATCAGTCTATTGTCTAAGTTTAACCTAAATCCCTATGATGAACTGCAGTTTGGTTTATCAAAAACGCCACAATTAGTCCTTCTCGCGTTTAAAAGAAATGAAGAAAAAAATTGGATCACGGTCACGGATCCTAGTCAAGTTAGAAAGCTGATCATAGCAGACCAGACACGATCGCCGCTGTCTCACACAGATTGAGCACCGGCAGTTGCTCTAGCACTGACAGTGGCAGCAGCTCAGTCTGATCCAGCTAAGGATTGGGCACCGACCGCGTCAGCGGATCAGTGTGATCTACCGGAGGATCGGAAATCAACACCGGCACCTGCTCCGACACCGGCACCAGCTCTACAAGGAGCACCATCTCCGGCAGCAGCAGCGGCTTCGACACCTGCACCAGCACTTGCACTTGCATCTGGTCCGGCCCGTGCAGTTGCACCGGCAACAGACTGGGCTGCAGTTCGCACTTCATATACCAAAGTCCTTACAAAAACCGACATGTCCACCTTCTTGGTAAGCATTGGCCGCCCAAGTGCTTCGTTCTTTTTTCTTTCCATGTTGTTTCACATGATTCACTGTGTTGATCTAACTATTTGGGTATGTCTTCTTGTTTGCAAACAGAGAATTCCTAGAGCAACGAGGGAGTCGTTCAACAATCCGGGCGACCACGGCCAAGTTTCTCTTACCATGCACAGCCTTGGTGTGAATGAACCTGCTCAATATACCGTAAGTACAAAGGATGGTCGCATGATGATTGATGCCAAAGGATGGTCAAGGTTCAAATCTAAATCATATCTTGCAGTAGGGGATGATGTCAAAATCGAACTTTCTCAGCAAGGAGAGCTGGTCCAAATCAACTTTGAAATTCTTCAGTAGCAGCACGCAACTGCCGAACTGATCTATCCTCCGAGAGATTTTGATGTAATAATCTGGCATGGTGAAACAAGTGTCCTATGTGTATAAGTAGTACTACAGTATTATTTATCGCATGGTATATCATTTATAGAATTGCAACTCTGATTGCTGGTTAGGAACTATCATTCGATTTCATTCCAACAGTTGCCGTGCTTTATTCAATATGGTGTATTCCCCTTGGGACAGCATCTAAAACCAGCACAGTACCGATCGCTTGCAATATGAAAAGCGCTGAGGTAGAACACATGGGCCTCCAAACATGCAGGGTCGGCCTGCGGCCCAAAGTCCAGAACCGTGAGCCTATCTGAGTATTATATTCTCAGCTGAACCCCCATAAAAAAAGCTGAACCCAAGATGCTCAAGATGCTCGGCCTTGCCATAACTGAATACACTAGTTTAATGGTCACAGTGAAGACAAGCCATGGATATTACTTTCGAGTTGGGTTCATGAACCAAGAAGATCGCTACTTTTTTATGGCCGAACTTGGATAAACTTTCTCAAGTGTTACGGACTGAAAGTTGGCGCACGAATGTAAAAGGAAATAGCGGAACCTAGTCTCATCTTCACTGCGATCTTCCACCCCGACGTCGTTCCAATTGTTCATCCATGTTAGTTTTGTATCTGGTTCTTGCTTGTTGCCTCGATTACTTCTTAATCCACCTAGTCTGTCTAACTAATCACAATTTAACTTTAGAAGTAGCAATGAATCTCTCACGAAGATGCTACTTCTAACTAATATTTTCTTATAATTCGTGGCACATGTAGGTTTTTTTAGAGTTAAGTAGTCTGCTCGTTTGTTACTCTGTAATAACTCGGCTGTTACTAATGGCACTGAAGTTGACTGGATCGACATCCACAAGTTCCTACACTTTATTGATCGTCTTGAGGTCCTTGTGGGGTGTTTCAATGGCGGAAGGCCACGTGGGATATGTGTGCCACTGCTGCACTAGTTGAACAGGTCCAACTGTGTTGAAACTTATGGTACGAGCTGTTTTCTGTTACATATGTTGTTCATAAACTATTGCTTATACATAGTTTTACAGCTGTGATCTTCTTGAAACAGGAACTGTCGAGTTCTATTGTTCCTATACAGATGCTTGACCATGGTCGGGTCAGACTTGCGCTTGGTCACAACATGATGTTTATGTCGACCTACTCAATTCCCCTTGGACGTGAAAAGATACTTATTCATGGGTGGTCTCAAATAATGAAGGCCCGCACATCTTGGAGAATAGGACAAAAGATTATGTTCATGCTTTTCCATGGCTCTAAAGCGAATATCCTGTTTATTGACCACGTTGCGAGATGAAGCCACTTTCAGAAGGTTGTGGATGAGCGGGGTGGCGCCTGGGCCTTGTCCTGGGACTTGGCGGCCTCACCCTTGGTTAACTGTAGGCAAAGTAGCACTGTTCGAGGCGTGCTTTGTATGGTTGAACCTGTATAAGTACTCATACTCCTTTCAGCTTTGGTTGTTAAGTGGCCCTGCTGGTTTCAGTTAAGGTTGTTAAGTACTCTGCTGCTTTTATAGTCTGTCGTGTTTCTTCAGTCCTGTCTTCCTCCAGCCGCCAAAACCAAACCAGCGCCAGCGGGGCCGCCTACTTCTGCCTCCCACGGCTGGTTGTGCCTCAGCGCACGCATCGCCGCCTCACGGTCTTCTAAATCATTAACGCCGACATCCTCCGCATGCTTTGGTGCGCTCGCCGCGGCGCCGCCCTCTCGCGTTGTCAACATGGTCAACAAACAACAGGAATCGGCAGAAGTACGTGGAGAGGATGACAGTAGGGACCCACCACATCAGTGTATGGAAAAATAAAATGCTTCCTCCTAGTGTTTACCTGACATCTGGGACCCACGACATTGTGAGCGTATATAGTCAATAGACAAGAGAACAGCACAAGATCGGCTGACACCTGGGACATAGCTACTCGAGCAGTATTTTTTTTTGTTTGGTATTGTTGAGACGGAGCAGGGTTTGAATTGGGTTGTGGCCTATCTAGCCCAGGCTTATATTTTATGTTCACCATGTGACCAGCCCAGCTATTTTTCTTTGTGAAAATGAGCCCAGTTTATTTTTTCTGAAGAATACCCAATCGAGGCCTACTTACTTTTCTTCGCCCTGATGGGCTACAACTCTTTCAAGACGCCTGCAAATCTTGAAAGTAATATGAAATGGGTTGTAAATATAAAAATAGATGACAAATTGGCAATTACTTTATAATTTCTGATTTTTTTCACATTTTCAGATTCCTATTTCATTGGGCATTAACCTAATTTAAATATATCTTCAAAGTACTATAATCTGGCTCGACATTTCAGTATTAAAAATAGTTTGGAACCCATAGAAATATGTGAAATTGGCCCTGGCCAACCAAAAAACGACTGCAATAAATTGCATAAGAAGTTGCCATGAGCTATAATAAATTATTAAAAAAAGGGAGTGGTCTGACTTGTGGGCCTGTTTAGTTGACGCATATGCAAGATTTTTTTAGTTATTATATACTACATCAACAAACGACTCTAGCAGACGTAACCGTTGGATGTCAATCCAACGGCCGTCGTGATTCTTCAATATCTGATCTTCTTGCTCCAGCCGCCAAAGCAGCGCCGGCGGGATCGCCTGATCTCGCCTCCCATGGTCGGCTGTGCTGCCACGTAGGCCTTAGCACCCCTACTACTCCCACCGCTGGCCAGGGCATCCCTCTACTCACCCACACCCCCTGTTATTCTGCGGCGGCGGCAGCCTCACACCGCAGCCGAACCGGTGAACCCTCGTACTCCTCTCCGCGCGGGCTTCCACTGTCGTGTCTTCCCCGGCTCTGCGTCGTCCCCTTCCTAGGCCTCGCCGTCGTCCACTGTTGTGGTGCTCTCGGCGCGGCGTGGTCAATGTGGTCAACGACCGACTTCCATCGGAAGAGAACTATACGTGGAGAGGCTGACAGCTGGGTCCACGGCAGCCGCAAGGAAGTGCGTCCTTATTACGCAGAAAATAATTATTCCTCCACCTGACAGCAAGGACCCAGTGGATGGGCCACCAGTATTTCGCGAAAAAACATTTCCCCCTGACTGCTGGGACCCACAGTACGGGCCACCATGTTTCACGAAAAAACGTTCTCCGTGATGTCATCTCGGACCCACCGGAAGTGCCTCCTTATTACGCACAAAAAAATGAATACCCCCCTACTAGTTGGGACCAACCTTGGTGGGAGGCTGACTTGTGGGCCTACTAAGTTGACTGGGACGGAGGCCTTTGTCAACTTTAGTCAATATATGAACGATTCTAGCTCTAGTGACCATACGATGTCCATCCAACGGCCGTAGTGCTTCTTCAATCTCTGGTCTTCTTGCTCCAGCCGCCCAAAGCAGCGCCAGTCGTGCCGCCTGCTCCTGCCGCCTGTGGCCGGTTGTGATGCCATGGAGGCCTCATCGCCCCCTACTACTCCCACCGCTGGCCAGGCCATCCCTCTACGCACCCACGCCCCCTGTTATTCTGCGACGACGGCAGCCTCACACCGCAGCCGAACGAGTGAACCCTCATACTCCTCAATGCGTGGGCATCCACTGTCGCGTCTTCCCCGGCTCCGCGTCGTCCCCTTCCTAGGCCTCACCGTCGTCCACCGCCCTGGTGCTCTCGGCGCGACGTGGTCAACATGGTCAAGGAATGGCTTCCATCGGACGTGGACTATACATGGAGAGGCTGACAGCTGGGTCCATGGCCGCAGCAAGGAAGTGCCTCCTTATTACGCGCAAAATAATTATTCCTCCACCTGATAGCGGGGACCCACCGGACGGGCCATCGTATTTCGTGAAAAAAACGTTTCCCCCTGTTTGCTGGGACCCACCAGCTACATCTTTGCACGCAAGGAAGTGCATCCGAAAAAAACGATTCGCCCCCCTGACTGCTGGGACCCACCAGCTACATCTTAGCAGGAAAGGAAGTGCCTGATAGTCGGGACCCACATGGTCGAAGCGTACGTAGCGTTGTCATTCTGGTCGCGAACGTGTACATACATACTGGTCGATGTAGAGGCGCGCACATGTCGTAGTAGAGGCGCGCACGTAGCATGTACACGTACGTACAATGGCCAGGGTGCAAGAAAGAAAATACAGCCACGTACGTACACACGGGCAGGGTCTTGAACGCCTACTCGCGCATACGTACATGGCTGTGTCGGGACGGAGAAACAGCGTCCTCGTCGTGTTCATGGGGAGCCAACCGGATGGGTCGGAACAGAATGCGTGGTCGTGTTCATCGGGAGGGCTTGGACGGAACAGGCGATGGAAACGAGGCCTGGCGTACCGCGGAACGGAGGAAACGGACCTCCTACGTTCGGAACAGGGTCCTGTTGATCGGGAGGGGTGTGGCGTACCGCAAAATGGAGGCAACGGACCTCCTACGATCGAAACGGGGGTCCTGTTGCTCGGGAGGGGTGTGGCGTACCGCAAAACGGACGAAACAGACTTGTGTTGGAGCGCTACGGTCGAAACAGGGTCCTGTTCATCGGGAGGGGTGTGGCGTACCGCAAAACGGGACTCCACGGGATATTGTTCATCTCCACCGTCGACCTCCTCCACCCTCCACGGGCTACCGTCGACCTCCTCCAGCCTCCACAGGCTCCTGTTCATCCAGCCCCCACTGCGCACTACTCCACCGACTACTGTTCAACCACCCCTCCACGGGCACCCCTCCACCGTCTACTGTTCATCCAGCCCTCCAAACCACGGGGTCATGTTCAACCACCCCTCCACGGCCACCCCTCCACCGTCTACTGTTCATCCAGCCCTCCACACCACGGGGTCTTGTTCATCCAGAGGCAACGCCACCGCTCACTGTTCATCCGACCCCCCCCCTCCCGCAACGCTCACTGTTCATCCAATCGATCGGCTTCAGTTAGCAGCAGTAGCGAAGGAATCGCTCGATCGGGTTCAGTTAACAGCCATCGATCGATCGCTCGGGTTCGGTAACGTGTAGCCTGCAGTGCAATCGCTCGGGTTCAGTTAGAGCCCAACGCCTCGCTCGGGTTTAGTTAGAGCCAACGCCTCGCACACACGCGCGTACGTGTATGAGAGAAACGCGCATCGCTCGGCCCCCGACCTCCCACCATAACCGGCAACTCCCCGAAACTTTCCTGCCCCTCGCTTCTACCACGGTTATTTCCGTCATGGATGGCCCAAAGAATGTCATGTAGCTGCGTCTCCGGCCCGCCCAGGATGAAAAGACCATTTTCTGTCATGATTTTTTGTCATAGACGTAGGAGCCCACCACATCTATGATGATACCGGGTTTTATCACAATTATCATCATAGAAGTGTCATATGTATGACAGGAAAAAATTTCGTTTGGCCCAAAATGTCACGGATGTGTCTTTTTTTGTAGTGCCTGAAGGCTCGCGGATCCTTTATTAACCAGGATGCTTGAGCGTGCACCGTATCAGGTGCCATCAGGAGAAGATGAGGGGAGGAATAGAGAAGCCACAGGTGGGCTTCATACTTTACACATCCAAATCGGGGGAGTAAGTGCCTCCGCGAAGGAGGATAATCGGGGAGGTGAATCTAAAATCCCCTCTCCTCACGGGAAGAAAAGGGTCGCCTCCGAAGACTTGGAAATGGAGGTTTCCAAACAAGGGAAGAAACCCTCGCCAGGGGGCCCTGCCCCCGAGGGCGTCCTTACTGCACAGCACCCGCAAGGGGGCTAGCCCTCAACCGAGCTATAAGTAAAAAAATTACTTTGGTAAATATATCCTGTTTTATCTCTGAGAATAATAACCGAGACATATATCTTGTAGTCCGGCTCGTAGCCCTTCTCCAAAGAGTTTGTCTTTGGGGGATCTTCTCCCGGAGATGATGGAGAGCGAAAAGCCTCCTCCTGCCTCCCCGCCACATGGGGCGGACGACCCCGAGGTGTCGTCACGGAGGATTTCTCCTGATCCGCCAAGGCCAGAAGTTAACACTCCGGCTGCCCGAAGTTCGGAGTATTCGGCTCCCAAGGAGAGCAACAGAAAGAGTTCAGGATTGTCCATCACACGAGCAGACACACTGATGGGTCTTCTGGAGCGAGCGGTTATCTCAGAGATGCATCGTACCTTAATGGGTACAGTGGTTGAGAGGATTTCATCTGCCAAAAGCGATTTGAATGAAGCTTTTACGAGCCTGCTAAGAGGCTTTGAGGTACGCAAAAAAATGATATATGTATTTTTGACGGTACCGCACATGCTAGGTGTGCTCTGTATAGATAGTAGCCCCTGAGACTCTGGTTGCCATCTAGAGGTGGCAAAAAGAGGATCATAGTCCCATGTAATGATCGAGATGCTTTTATGTGCAGGCGGCTGAGGGTCCGATGGCTGACCGGACTACTGATTTTGCCGAACTGAAGCGGCAGCTTGACGTGGCAGATGCCGACATCGCGCTTGTTAACAAGCGGCTTGACGAGGCCCAGGGTATGTATTTTTGGCTTGTCAGCAAATGTTAAGAGGAGCATGATGCTAGTATCTATAATATGTTGTGACTGTAGTTGGAGCTGCTACCATGGAGACCCTTCGGGCGGAGCTTGCCCGAGCCAAGGAACAAGCCCGAATAAGTGATGCGGCCGCCCTGAAGGCGGTCGAAGAGTTAAGAGCCGAATAGGCTGCTCATCGCCAGAGCAAAGAAAAGATAGCCAAGATGGCTGTTGAGCTGAAAGATGTCGCCGGCCGATATGAGCTCCTTGAAAAGGAATGCCAAGTGAAAGCGGCTGACCTGAATAAGGCCCTGGAGGAAGCCAAGGAAACCCACTCTAAAATTAGAGGGATAAGGGAGGAGCTTCGTGAAGCCGGAGATATCATGGCTGGGAGGCCCTTTTTGTTGCGGATGAAGTTCGGAGATCCGAAGTATGCCCCTCTGGATCAGTTATGGAGTGTTGCAGACGCGTATGCAGACTTGGCAAAGAGTGCTGCTGATGCGACTGAGTTTCACAATGATCGGAAAGATCATAGGGTAGAAGGGTTGTTTTGGTCGCAGTTCAGTGCCCGACGCGTCCGCTGCCGTTGAATGAAAAGATGGCCGCATGGGCCGAGCTCCATAGGTTGTCCGGGCTTGCTATGAGGTCTGTCGTGGATCATCTTTGGCCGAGGGGACCAAGGCTGAAGAGTTATTTTGGTTTGGTGCAACAATTCCTTGGTGGTATGTCGCATATCGACGCTGTGAAGAGGTCGGCGTGCATAGAGGGCGCACGGATGGCTCTTGCCCGTGTTAAAACATATTGGGCAGGGATGGAGGCCACCGTTGTTGCGACCCGAGGCCTGACAGGAGGCCAGGACCCTGCCGAGCACTATTTTGAAGAAGTCATGGAAGGCGCCCGTTTAATAGAGGCTCAGTGCTCGAAGAGTGCCATGTTCGAGTGACATGTATTGTAAAAACAATGTTATTTTGATTATAAAGGCTGTGTTTATACTTTTTCCTGAAAGTATTATAGTGCCTCCTGTGCGGCCGTTTATGTATGTATGTATATAACCTAAAAGTTTGCAGTCGTCGGCTTCAGCCCCCACGCATATAATGCGGGGGTGTCCGGAAAAGCGCGTAATCACACTTGATCCAACATCTTGGTCCCTTAAGGAGGTGATAGCGTGGCGAACCAGGCAATCGGACTATATAGCTTTAACACTTTCACTTAGCCATAGGAGTTTGATGGTGGGGCTACTATATAGCCCCTGGTACTTCTGCGTTCATCCAAATATGGTGCGCGTTCGTACATGACCGGGAAACCGGTCCTTCATTAATGCGGAGGAATTGCGAAGACTCCGATAAGTCATCGAGTGGATCACCAGTCTCGCGCTATATCATGACAGTCAGTTTTTGGCTTTCTCTACTAATGTTCTCATCCAGATGAACCAGGGCACAATCGCAGTAGTTCTCCCGGTGCCACCTTGGCCGATAGAGCGGAACGTAAGGTAGCAAAACACGGGAGCCGGGCAAACCCAACATTTGACCAAAGACATGATTCGGAGCTGATGCATATAAGGCCAAACTCGCGATGTCGAACACTCCCTAAGTTATTCGGACTTTACAACATATACTGGGCTGAGTAACGCCCTCGATAATGATCCCTGAGTTTCCAGGTACATGCATTAGTCTGGCATGATGAAATGCCAAGAGCGCCAGTATCCCTCTCTGTCATATTAAGTGTCCGGAGGGTGTGAAGCAACAAGAGACATTTAAAAAAGGTTTACGCAGGGTCTTAATCTAAAAAGAAACCTTTGAGCAGGGCCCTGCTGCACGTCTGCGCCTTTATCTCCGTTGTGCCGTATCCTGGAAGGGTGTAGCACGATGATCATTTGTAAAAAAGAAAACCCCAAGTGAAAGACTTTGTGTGAAAAGTTGGTTAATCTGAACGAACCAAGAAAATGCAATCTGTTATTGTATTAATAGGGTCAAGCCGAACTATGGGCTTTTTTTAAATGCAGGCAGCCCCTAGCGCCACCTATGGGGGTATATCCATCGTCCCAAGCTCAGGTTTATCTGGGCTGTTACAACAGGTGGTGCGCCAGACTCGTCTAACAATGTTTGACCGATCATTTATTCTGGTTGGAGAAGCCGTTTAGTGTTCGGCTACTAGAGCTGCCATGTATTCTTCCGCACGCAAAGAACGCTCTGTATTTCCGCTAACTGTGATGACGCCGCGTGGACCGGGCATCTTAAGTTTGAGATAAGCGTAGTGTGGTACTGCACTAAAGCGAGCGAAGGCCGTTCTTCCAAGTAGTGCGTGATAGCCACTTCGGAATGGAGCGATGTCGAAGATTAATTCTTCACTTCTGAAGTTGTCGGGGGAACCGAATACAACCTCTAGTACTAGAGAGCCCGTGCAGCGGGCCTCGACGCCTGGTATGACTCCTTTAAAGGTAGTATTGCTTTGGCTGATTCTTGATGGGTCTATCCCCATTTTGCGGACAGTGTCCTGGTATATCAGATTAAGACTGCTGCTGCTGTCCATAAGGACTCGGGTGAGATGGTATCCATGAATTATTGGGTCGAGCACTAAGGCAGCCGATCCTCTGTGCCGGATACTAGTCGGATGATCCCTGCGATCAAAAGTGATCGGGCAGGCTCACCAGGGATTGAATTTGGGGGCGACGGGCTCTACAGCGTATACGTCTCAGAGTGCGCGTTTGCGCCTTCTCTTTGGAATGTGAGTTGCGTAGATCATATTCACTGTTTTGACTTCTGGAGGGAATTTTTATTGTCCCCTAGTGTTCGGCTGGCGAGGCTCATGCTCATCTTCACTTGGCGTCTCCCTCCCTTTGTGTTCGGCGTTTAGCCTGCCGGCCTGCTTGAAAACCCAGCACTCTCTGTGGGTGTGACTTGCAGGTTTTTCGGGGGTGCCATGAATCTGACATAATTTGTCTAGAATCTTATTTAGGCTGGACGGTCCATCTCTGCTGCCTTTAAATGGCTTCTTCCATTGACCGGGTCGAGAGCCCCTGAATCCGGCGTTGACCGCCGTGTTATCTGGGTTGTCTTCATTGTTTCGACGCTTGTTTTTTATTGTGTCGCGGCTTCCCGTTGCCATCCCTGACTTCCGATGTGCCTGGGTCGCTGGTGCCGCTACGGGCCAGCCAACTGTCCTCGCCCATGCAAAAGCGGGTCAAAAGGCTTGTTAAGGCTGCCATTGTCCTCGGCTTTTACTGGCCGAGGTGTCTGGCAAGCCATTCGTCCAGGACACTGTGCTTGAAAGCCGCTAAGGCTTCGGCATCCGGGCAGTCGATGATTTGATTCTTCTTAGTGAGAAATCTGTTCCAAAGCTTTCGGGCTGACTCTCCGTGCTATTGAATTATGTGACTCAAATCGTCTACATCCGGAGGTCGGACATAGGTCCCTCGAAAATTGGCCCTAAAAGCATCCTCAAGTTCTTCCCAACTTTCCAATTGAGTTTTCGTGGAGGCTTTTCAACCAGTGCCGAGCTGGTCCTTTCAACTTGAGGGGTAGGTATTTAATGGCGTGGAGATCATCCCCGCGGGCCATGTGGATGTGAAGGATAAAGTCCTCGATCCAAACCCAGGGTCTGTCGTTCCGCCGTATGCGTCTATGTTCATGGGTTTGAATCCCACTGGAAATTCATGATCCAGCATGTCATCGGTGAAGCATAGGGGGTGCGAGGCACCCCTGTATTTGGATGTGTCATGGCATCCTGTCGACGGTTGTTGTGTTCGGTGTTGATTCCGAGCTGGTATTCGATCAATGTGATCGTTTTGGTGGCTGTGATCCTGTGCCAGAGCATGCTTCCTATATCCATAGATGGACCTGGTCATACCGGATTTTTTGTCTAGGAGCTCACGTAAATCGTGTGCTGACTTGTGTGCGGCATCATTAGCTGCCCTGTCGTGGCCACGGGGTGGTTGGTCCGGTTGATCGGCCGTTTTATTTTTTGGCTGGATGGGCTCTATAGCCTCGTCATCGAATTCGGGCAGCAGCTTGCGCTTTGGATAGCTTTTTGTGTGGTGATCACCACCGTATTTTTCTTTAGTATCGAGCACTTTATTCCATCTACGGTTGAGCGTATCCTGCACGGCCTTAAGCCTTTGCTTTTGCTTCTTCAAGCTCCTCGCGGTGGCAAGAAGCCTTCTTTGGAGGTTCTCTTGTTCCAAATGTTTTTCCCAGATGATGAGTGCATCGTCGTCCGGACTGTTCTCCTCTCTAGAGACAGGTTGATGAATTTTACCCTCGGGATCGGCGTCATCTCACGTCGGCTCCATACTTTGTTCACCGTCCCCTGGCTCATCCTGCTCCATCGCTGGGTCCATGGGGTCGTCGTTTCCTTTGGAGTCAACTGGGGTATTATTCTTTCTTGCGCTGTTATCGCTATTTTTACTATGGCGGGATTTAGAGCGGTGCCTACGTCATCGCTTTGGTTGCTGCTTGATGGGATTGTCCTCCGTTGCGTCCTCGCCATTGCTTTCTTTTGGGGTGTCCACCATGTATATATCATATGATGAGGTGGCTGCCCAGCACCCCGTGGGTGGTGGTTCCTGTTCGTCTCCAGCATCGTCGTCCATACCGTCGATGTCTTCAGAGTTGAAGTCAAGCATGTCGGTTAGGTCATCGACAGTGGCTATGAAGTGGGTGGTGGGTGGGGAATGAATTTCTTCGTTGTTCGCTTCCCTCTCGAGCCGGACATAGTTCGGCCAAGAGTCCCCTGACAGAGAGAGAGAGAGACCTTAATGAATTTAGCACGTCACTGATAACCCACAAGTGTAGGGGATCGCAACAGCTTTCGAGGGTAAAGTATTCAACCCAAATTTATTGATTCGACACAAGGGGAGCCAAAGAATATTATTGAGTATTAGCAGTTGAGTTGTCAATTCAACCACACCTGGATAACTTAGTATCTGCAGCAAAGTATTTAGTAGCAAAGTAGTATGATAATAAAGGTAACGATAGCAAAAGTAATGTTTTGGGGTTTTGTAGTGATTGTAACAATAGCAATGGAAAAGTAAATAAGTGAAGAACAATATGTGAAAAGCTCGTAGGCAATGGATCAGTGTTGGATAATTATGTCGGATGCGATTCCTCATGTAATAGGTATAACATAGGGTGACACAGAACTAGCTCTAGTTCCTCAAAGTAATGTAGCATGTATTCCGTAAATAGTCATATGTGCTTCTGGAAAAGAACTTGCATGACATCTTTTGTCCTACCCTCTCGTGGCAGCGGGGTCCTAGCGGAAACTAAGGGATATTAAGGCATCCTTTTAATAGAGAACGGAACAAAGCATTAGCACATAGTGAATACATGAACTCCTCAAACTACGGTCATCACCGAGAAGTATCCCGATTATTGTAACTTTGGGGTTGTCGGATCATAATACATAATAGGTGACTATAGACTTGCAAGATAGGATCAAGAACACACATATAATCATGAAAACATAATAGGTTCAGATCTGAAATCATGGCACTCGGGCCCTAGTGACAAGCATTAAGCATAGCAAAGTCATAGCAACATCAATCTCAGAACATAGTGGATACTAGGGATCAAACCCTAACAAAACTAACTTGATTACATGGTAAATCTCATCCAACCCATCATTGTCCAGCAAGCCTATGATGGAATTACTCACGCACGGCGGTGAGCATCATGAAATTGGTGATGGAGGATGGTTAATGGTGACGACGACGACGAATCCCCCTCTCTGGAGCCCTGAACGGACTCCAGATCAGCCCTCCCAAGAGAGATTAGGGCTTGGCGGCGGCTCCGTATCATAAAACGCGATGAAACTTTCTCTCTGATTTTTTTCTTCGCGAGATGGAATATATGGAGTTGGAGTTGAGGTCGGCGGAGCCTCATGGGCCCACGAGACAGGGTGGCGCGCCCAGGGGGGTGGGCGCGCCCCCCACCCTCGTGGACAAGGTGTGGGCCCCCTAGTATTGATTCTTTCGCCAGTATTTTTTTATATTTTCCAAAAAGTGCCTCCGTGGATTTTCAGGTCATTCCGAGAACTTTTGTTTTCTACACATAAAAAACATCATGGTAGTTTTGCTGAAAGCAGCGTCAGTCCGGGTTAGTTTCATTCAAATCATGCAAGTTAGAGTCCAAAACAAGGGCAAAAGTGTTTGGAAAAGTAGATACGTTGGAGACGTATCAACTCCCCCAAGCTTAAACCTTTGCTTGTCCTTAAGCAATTTAGTTGATAAACTGAAAATGATAAAGAAAAACTTTTACAAACTCTGTTTGCTCTTGTTGTTGTAAACATGCAAAGCCAGCATTCAGGTTTCAGCAAATATTATGAACTAACCATACTCACAATAACACCTAGGTCTCATAATTACTCATATCAATAACATAATTAGCTAGCGAACCATAATAATAAAACTCGGATGACAACACTTTCTCAAAACAATCATGACATGATATAACAAGATGGTATCTCGCTAGTTCTTTCTGAGACCGCAAAACATAAATGCAGAGCACCTTTAAAGATCAAGGACTGACTAAACATTGTAATTAGGGCTGGAATTCGAGCCGAGTCGAGCCATCTCGGCTTGACTCACTAGAGCTCATTCCGTTAGTGAGGTAGATCGACTCGACTCGTTACTATAACGAGCTCAAACCCAAGATTGGCTCGACTCGTATAACTCGCGAGCTGGCTCGTTTAGCTTGTTAAGCTCATTAAAGATATGAACATAAAGCCCTCAAATATGATAAAAATAATTATGTATATATTAAACATATATATCACTAAATAATTGTTATTTCCTTGTAACGCATGAGTCTCCTAGGCGGCAGGCCTTCAATGGGTGGGCCTTGTGTTGTGCGCTTGGGACGTAGGGTGCTGAGTGGTTGATCTTTTTTGTATCGGGAGTGACTGATCTATTGTACCGAGCCTAACGAGTTACACAAGTACTCATGAGATTGGCTCGTTTAACTTGGTCTATAAATGATCTTAAACTAAAGCTCGGGTCGACTCATTATTCTTCGAGTTCGAGTCGATTCGAGCAAAGTCACGAGCTACTCGTTTAGCTCACGAGCTTCGAGCTTTTTTTCTAGCTATAATTGTAATTCATGGTAAAAGAGACCCAGTCAAGTCATACCCAATATAAACCAATAATAATGAATGCAAATGACAGTGTGCTCTCCAGCGGGTGCTTTTTAATAAGAAGGGTGATGACTCAACATAAAAGTAAATAGATAGGCCCTTCGCAGAGGGAAGAAGAGATTTGTAGAGGTGCCAGACCTCGATTTTAAAATAGAGATTGAACAACATTTTGAGAGGCATACTTTCGCTGTCAACGCAACAACTATGAGATGGTTGTATCTTCCATACTACATGCATTATAGGCAGTTCCCAAACATAATGGTAAAGGTTTATACTCCCCCAACCACCAACAAGCATCAATCCATGGCTTGCTCGAAACAACGAGTGCCTCCAACTAACAACAACCCTGGGGGAGTTTTGTTTAATTATTTTGATTTGCTTTGATCTTTTTGGATCATGGGACTGGGCATCCGGTTATCGGCCCTTTCTTGTGAATGAGGAGCGGAGTCCACTCCTCTTGAGAATAACCCACCTAGCATGGAAGATATAGGCAGCCCTAGTTGAAACATGAGCTGCTTGAGCATACAAAATAGAATTTCATTTGAAGGTTTGGAGTTTGGCACATACAAATTTACTTGGAACGGCAGGTAGATACCGCATATAGGTAGGTATGGTGGACTCATATGGAACAACTTTGGGGTTTAGGGAGTTTGGATGCACAAGCAGTATTCCCGCTTAGTACAGGTGAAGGGTAGCAAAAGACTGGGAAGCGACCAACTGAGAGAGCGACAACAGTCATAAACATGCATTAAAATTAATTCACACCGACTACAAGCATGAGTAGGATATAATCTACCATGAACATAAATATCATGAAGGCTATGTTGATTTGTTTCAACTACATGCGTGAACATGTGCCAAGTCAAGTCACTCAATTCATTCAAAGGAGGATACCATCCCATCATACCACATCATAATCATTCTAATAGCATGTTGGCACGCAAGGTAAACCATTATAACTCATAGCTAATCAAGCATGGCACAAGCAACTATAATCTCTAGATGTCATTGCAAATATGTTTACTTCATAATAAGCTGAATCAGAAACGATGAGCTCATCATATTTACAAAAACAAGAGAGGTCAACTTCATACCAGCTTCTCTCATCTTGATTAGTCCATCATAAGTCATCATTATTGCCTTTCACTTGCACGGCCGAACGATGTGTATAATAATAATAGTGCACGTGCATTGGACTAAGCTAGAATCTGCAAGCATTCAACTCAAGAGAGAAGACAAGGTAATATGGGATCTAAGTTAAATAAACAATCATGCATATGAGAGCCACTAAACATTTTTGATATCGTCTTCTACTCTAGACCCCCGAAGAAAATAAAAGAAAATAAAACTATTTACACAGGAAAGCTCCCAACAAGTAAGAAGAAGAATGAGTAATCTTTTTGGGTTTTCATTTTAATTTCTACTACAAGCATGGAAATTAAACTAACTTTTTTTTGGTTTTTCTTATGGTTTATCAAACACACAAGAAGAAAGCGAGAAAAAGAAAATTTAAACTAGCATGGATAATACAATGAAAGAGTATGAGCACCGACGACTAGAATAGTGTGTGAACATGAATGTAAAGTCGGTGAGAAATACGTACTCCCCCAAGCTTAGGCTTTTGGCCTAAGTTGGTCTATTGCCAAGGACCGCTGCTACTCTCCCCGGTGTACTGGGAAGTGTAATCAGGGTACCACTGGCTGGCCATCTCCGGATCCCACTAGTAAGATGATGCACGATAAGGGTCCAGTTCAGGTTCCGGCTCAGGTTCAGGTTCTGGAGTGGATGCTTGGCCTCGATGAGCGTACACTGCTTCCGGCTTGACAAGAAAATTATCTGCAATCAAATCAAACAACAGAGGTGCAGGCAAAATAATAGTCTCATTGTGTTTCTTATTAAATCTTAGGTTCTACAAGAGCATCTTATCTTTGTTGTCAACAATGAACTCGTGTGCTACCATACTCTTGTAATCTAAAATGTAAGGAGGCAATTTTGTCTCCTCTTTCTCATGGTGCCTAATAGGTATCTCAAAATGTCTAGCAAGACGTGAAGCATAGATACATCCAAAGATGGGGCCTTTTGTATGATTCAGGCTTAGCCGTTTAGCAATGACGGCACCCATACTAAAACTATTATCTCCAAACAAGGCATGGTGAAGAATGATAATATCAGGAACATTGAAGCTTCCACTATTTCCACGACCAATCAAGCATCTACTAGCAAATATGGCAAAGTGGCGTAAAACAAGAAAGTGTATGCTAGAGATTTTCACATCGGAACCCTTCTTTGGCTCCTCTACAGTGACAATGTTAACAAAGCCATCCACATCTTTATGATGGGGTTCCTCTAATTTTCCCGCAAAGGGTATCCTACATACCGCGCAAAAATTACGTAAAGACATTTCTCTGAATTCATCATATAAATAAAATGATACTGAAGGTGGTGACTTCTTAGGATAATAATAAAAGTTTTGCATGAAAGTATTGGTGAGTAAGAGATACTGATCGATCCGGTCATGGAGGAAATCGGTGAGGCCTGCATTCTTGATCAAAGAATAAAAATCTTCATGAATTCCAGCTTCTTTCAAGAAATTATCGCATGGCCATTCACACGGCCGTACTTCCGCTATGCGAGAAAGATTGAACTTGGGTTTTTCCTTCTTTTTAGCTTGTTTTTTCTGAGAGCCTTGGCTAGAAGAGCCCCTCAAAAGTCTCCTTAACATTTTCTAAAAATTTCTGAAATTTTAGTAACTTCAAAATAAAAGTGAATAAAACTAAACAAGATTGGTAGCAACTACTCCTACAAGTGCCTAGAGCCTATATCATGCATTAGAATTACTTGGGACCTCATAAATTTAACATGCAAGCTCAAGAACATGGTCACCTATGCAGCAAAAATTTACAATGAATAAAGCACTAGAACAAAAAATAATTGGACCAATGGAGGAGTCACATACCAAGCAACAATCTCCCAAAGCAGTATTGTGAATGGAGCTTTGAGCAAGGAGATCGAAAATCGCAGCAAAATGAGCTAGAACTCGTGCTTGAGCTGGCTGGGGATTTTTTTTGGGGAAGAAGATGGAGTGTGTGGTTGCTGGCATAAGTGGAGGGGGGCCACCAGGGGCCCATGAGACAGGGGGCGCGCCCAGGGAAGGTGGGCGCGCCCTCCACTCTCGTGGCCTGGTGCTTGCCCCTCCTGCAGTGATTTCAGTGCCTAAAATCCTCAGATATTCCATAAAAAATCATACTAGATTTGCAGGGCATTTGGAGCACTTTTATTTTCGGGATATTTTTTAATGCACGGATAATCCAGAAAACAGACAGATAATACTATTTTTGCTTTATTTATTCTAAATAACAGAAAGTAAAAATAGGGTATAGAAGGTTGTGCCTTCTAGTTTCATCCATCTCGTGATCATCAAAATGAATCCACTAACAAGGTTGATCAAGTCTTGTTAACAAACTCATTCCGAATAACACGGAACCGGAGAAATTTCGAATAACACTAAGTTACCTCAACGGGGATATGAACATCCCCAACAATAAGAATATCATACTTTTTCTTGACAGTAGGAAGAGGAAATTCAAAACCTCCAATAATGATAGTTGGAATTTTTCCAATAGAATTGATGCTATGAACTTGAGATTGTTTCCTCGGAAAGTGTACCGTATGCTCATTACCATTAACATGAAAAGTGGCATTGCCTTTGTTGCAATCAATAACAGCCCCTGCAGCATTCAAAAAGGGTCTACCAAGGATAATCAACATACTATCGTCCTCGGGAATATCAAGAATAACAAAGTCCATTAAGATAGTGACATTTGCAACCACAACAGGCACATCCTCACAAATACCGATAGGTATAGCAGTTGATTTGTCAGCCATTTGCAAAGATATTTCAGTAGGTGTCAACTTATTCAATTCAAGTCTATGATATAAAGAGAGAGGCATAACACTAACACCGGCTCCAAGATCACACAAAGCAGTTCTAACATAATTTCTTTTAATGGAGCATGGTATAGTTGGTACACCCGGATCTCCAAGTTTCTTTGGTATTCCACCTTTAAAAGTGTAATTAGCAAGCATGGTGGAAATTTTAGCTTCCGGTATCTTTCTTTTATTTGTAATGATATACTTCATATACTTAGCATAAGGATTTACTTTAAGCATATCGGTTAAGCACATACGTAAGAAGATAGGTCTAATCATTTCAGCAAAGCGCTCAAAATCATCATCATCCTTTGTCTTGGATGGTTTAGGAGGAAAGGGCATGGGTTTCTAAACCATGGTTCTCTTTCTCTACCGTGCTTCCTAGCAACAAAATCTCTCTTATCATAACGTTGATTCTTTGATTGTGGATTATCAAGATCAACAGCAGGTTCAATCTCTACATCATTGTTTTTGCTAGGTTGAGCATCAACATGAACATTATCATTAACATTATCACTAGGTTCATGTTCATCACCTGATTGTGTTTCAGCATCAGAGATAGAAATATCATTGGGATTCTCAGGTGTGTCTACAGTAGGTTCACTAGAAGCATGCAAAGTCCTGTCGTTTTTCTTTTTCTTCTTTTTAGAAGAACTAGGTGCCTCTAAATTACTTCTCTGAGAATCTTGCTCGATTCTCTTAGGGTGGCCTTCAGGATACAAAGGTTCCTGAGTCATTCTACCAGTTCTAGTAGCCACTCTAACAGCAAACTCATTTTTATTATTTAATTCATCAAGCAAATCATTTTGAGCTTAAGTATTTGCTCAGCTTGAGTATCAACCATAGAAGCATATTTGCTAACGAGTTTAAGTTCACCTTTAGCTCTAGCCGTATTATCGCTCACGCGTCCTATCTCGAAAGCATTATTCTTTAATTCTCTACCAACATAAGCATTAAAACTTTCTTGTCTAGCCATAAAGTCATCAAATTCATCTAAGCATGGGCTATGAAATTTAGTAGAAGGAATTTCAACTTTATCATATCTATAGAGAGAATTTACCTTTACTACCTGTGTCGGGTTATCAAGACAATGTGGTTCTTCAACAGGCGGTATGTTAAGACCATGTATTTCATCAATAGGTGGTAAATTCTTAACATCTTCAGCTTTAATACCTTTTTCTTTCATTGATTTCTTTGCCTCTTGCATATCTTCAGGACTGAGAAATAAAACACCTCTCTTTTTCGGAGTGGGTTTAGGAATAGGCTTAGGAGTTGGATCAATTGGTTTAGGAATTGCCTCGGGAATTGGCTCAGGAAGAGTCCAATTATTTTCATTAGTCAATATATTATTCAATAGTAATTCAGCTTCGTCGACTGTTCTTTCCCTAAAAACACAACCAGCACAACTATCCAAGTAGTCCTTGGAAGCATCGGTTAGTCCATTATAAAAGATATCAAGTATTTCATTTTTCTTAAGAGGATGATTAGGCAAAGCATTAAGTAATTGGAGAAGCCTCCCCCAAGCTTGTGGGAGACTCTCTTCTTCGATTTGCACAAAATTATATATTTCCCACAAGGCAGATTGTTTCTTATGAGCAGGGAAAAATTTAGCAGAGAAGTAATAAATCATATCATGGGGACTACGCACACAACTAGGAGGAAGAGAATTATACCAAGTCTTAGCATCACCCTTTAATGAGAACGGAAATATCTTAAGGATATAATAATAGCGAGATTTATCATCATGGGTAAACAGGGTGGCTATATCATTTAACTTGGTAAGATGTGCCACAACAGTTTCAGATTCAAGGCCATCAAAAGGATCATATTCAACTAAAGTAATAATCTCAGGATCAATAGAGAATTCATAATCCTTATCAGTAACACAGATAGGTGAAGTAGCAAAAGCAGGGTCAGGTTTCATTCTAGCATTAAGAGACTGCTCCTTCCATTTAGCTAATAATTTCTTAAGATCATATCTATCATTGCAATCAAAGATAGCTCTAGCAGCTTCTTCATTCATAACATAACCCTCAGGAACAACAGGCAATTCATAATCATTGGGAGAACTTCCATCATCACTATCATCAATAATAGCATCTTCAATAATTTCATTTTCTCTAGCCCTAGCAAATTGTTCATCAAGAAATTCACCTAATGCCAAAGTAGTATCACGCACAGAAGTAGTTTCATCATAAGTATCATGCATAACAGAAGTGGCATCATCAATAACATGCGACATATCATAATTCATAGCAGTAGCAGGTTTAGGTGCCGCATGCTTACTAATAACGGAAGGAGAATCTAGTGCAGAGCTAGATGGTCATTCCTTGCCTCTCCTCGTAGTTGAGGGCAAAATCTTGGTTCTTTCGTCTTTCAAGTTCCTCATAGTGATCAACAGATATAAATCCCAAGTGACTCAGAGAATAGAGTTATGCTCCTCGGCAACAGCGCCAGAAATTAGTCTTGATAACCCACAAGTGGGGATCGCAACAGCTTTCAAGGGTAAAGTATTCAACCCAAATTTATTGATTCGACACAAGGGGAGCCAAAGAATATTATTGAGTATTAGCAGTTGAGTTCTCATTTCAACCACACCTAGATAACTTAGTATCTGTAGCAAAGTATTTAGTAGCAAAGTAGTATGATAATAAAGGTAACGATAGCAAAAGTAATGTTTTTGGGTTTTGTAGTGATTGTAACAATAGCAATGGAAAGAAAATAAGCGAAAAAACAATATGTGAAAAGCTCATAGGCAATGGATCAGTGATGGATAATTATGTCGGATGCGATTCCTCATGTAATAGCTATAACATAGGGTGACACAGAACTAGCTCCAGTTCATCAATGTAATGTAGGCATGTATTCCGTAAATAGTCATACGTGCTTATGGAAAAGAACTTGCATGACATCTTTTGTCCTACCACTACAGGAATCAGCTACTTTGCCGTCTGCCACGGCGGACGGCAAAGGCACGAATGGCGGACGGCAAAGGTCTTTGTCGTCCGCCGCGGACGGCAAACATGGACGGCAAAGTAAGATCCGGCAAACAGCTACTTTGCCGTCCGCTTTACGCGGCTGACGGCAAAGGGTCCTTTGCCATCCGCAGCGGACGGCAAAGAAAGCAGGCGGCAAAAATTTCTCTGTTAGTCCGTTAGGTGGCTAACAGCAGCCCTTCGCCGTCTGCCGCATGGTGTCAGCATGACGTCACCACTCTTTGTCGTCTGCCACTGTAGGCAAACTGGCCAAATGGGTCAGCTCCCAGGAAGCACAGTTGGCTGCCACATGTCCTGTTTGCCATCCGCGTCGGACGGCAAAGAGGCCGTTGCCGTCGGTGGCAGACGGCAAAGAGCCTGTATATTGGCTTTTTTTTGTTTTTTCTAAATCCAACAATTTTCACATCAAATATATATGACATATATAGATATATTTCACAGGGCTATTTAACAGCAAACATATCACATATATATCCAACACATAATTAAGTTTCATCCATTCATACATAAGCAAGTTCCATCCATACACATTGTTCCATCCATATACATATTACAATGCAAAGTTTGATCAATATAGCAAGTTCCATCATAGCAAGCTAGATACAATGCAAAGTTTCATCAAAGAAAAAACAAGCACTCCATCATAGCAAGCTAGCTTTCATGAAGTGAATGAAATCTGCAAAATGGCAAATAAGAAAGTTAGAAATAGGTTACTAGAAGAAGAAGACTAGAACAAGAATTATATGTCATTTATGAGCTAACTTAGGTGAAATGGATCATATATGAGCTAACTAAGTTGAAATGGGTCGTTTATGAGCTAACTAAGGTGAAATGGATCATCTATGAGCTAACTTAGTTCAAATGGGTCGTTTATGAGCTAACTAAGGTGAAATGGATTGTTTTTGAGCTAACTAAGTTGAAATGGATCGTATTTGAGCTAACTTAGGTGAAATGGATCATTTATGAGCTAACTTAGTTGAAATGGGTCATTTATGAGCTAAGTAAGGTGAAATGGATCGTTTTTTAGCTAATTAAGGTGAAATGGATTTTTCTAGCTAACTAAGGTGAAATGGATCATTTAAGAGCTAATTTAGGTGAAATGGATCATTTATGAGCTAATCTAGGTAAAATGGGTCATTTTGGAGCTAGCCTAGGTAAGATGGGTCATTTTGGAGCTGACCTAGGTGAAATGGATCGTTTATGAGCTAATCTAGGTAAAATGGGTCATTTTAGAGCCAACTTGGGTAAAATGCATCATTTTAGAGCTAACCTAGGTAAGATGGATGGTTTGGGAGGTTAGTAAGCTTATTAAGTCATTTTGGAGGAAAAGAAGCTAACTCTAAGTCATTATGGTAAGCATATTGGAGGAAATAATGCTAAGTCTAGGTCTTTATGCATTTGTTAAGCAAAACACTAGAGACACTTACTGTGATCATGCAGGTGTTGTAGCAGGGTGGCTCGTGCCGGTAGCTGGAGAAGGATCGTGCGATGCTTGTCTGGAGTTACGCTGCACCAAAGATCATTTCCAATGTCTCGTTAGCATGATGACACTCAAATGTTAAGACTAGCAAGTAATGTCCATTCAAATTAAACTGACCGTGGTCCCAGGAGCAATCACTGGCATCGGCGGAGTGGTCTGACCGGACTTCTTGCACACAGACTGCACATTTGGTTTTGACGACTCAATCATACTAGTTAGTAATGAGACAAACACTACATGAATGTTTTGGCTAATGTGTAGAAAAAACTTACCACAAGGAGCTTGTACATGGCCCTTGCCTGCATGTCATTCCATGCCCTCTCCTCCTCCAACATCTTTGTCGTCCTCTCCTCCAACTCCCGCTGCCTCTCCGCCGCCTCCGCCAGAAGTTTCTCCGATCTATCTCTCTCACTTTGTATAGCAGCCTGCAACACCACTCCTCGTTACCATTTGTAATCATTGATGGAAGCGCACACAATGTAATGGAGAAAGATAGCTGAGTACGTATAACTAACCTTGAAGGCGAGTTGGACTGGCCGTTCACGAGGCCTTATCTCAGGAGCAGAGCTCGACTAGCACGCCTTGATCTCCGGGAGAGTGCTAGGACAACGGATAAGTCCAAATCCCATGGCTATGGAGCCATGGGACCTCCCGCTATCAATGGGACCCTGGCTCGGGTTAAAGTCCTCCCCTTTCCTCTCCTTCCCCTCATCTCTATATTTCACGAGCTTGTCGTGGGAGGAGATGTTGGTGAAGTTTTATGGATCATCGAGGTCAGACGCAGAGAATGCCTTGACTTTCTTGTAAGAGCCAGTGTGGGCCATGGCGTACAGGTCGTACACCTCTGGCACCTTATCCGCCTTATTGTAGCGTGTCTGAAAGAGAGAAACAAAGAAAATTAGTAATTAAAGGGCTGAAAGCTAGCATGACGAACGAATTGCATGATTCATGAAGCAAACCACATACCCAGTTCCGCCCGTACTGATATAAGTTGGAGCTGCCTTGAGTGTGTGGCACACCTTCCATTTGGGCACGTTTGTCCTTGGCCTCGTTGTGGAGGGCTCGCCATTCTTTTGAGCACCACTCATTGACCAACACCTCCCAACAATCCATCCGATCCGCACACCATCTCAGAGGGGCCTAAGTTAGGAAATAGAAACTTGAGCGCTACGGCTATGAATTACTAAATGAAGGAAGTAAAGTACAAGGCCTTAAGAATTACCTTCATGTACTCATCCTTACTCAACTTCTCGCGGCACGCCAGCTTGGTCTTCTTGATACCACGCGCGGCGTAGTAGTCTCGAACGGCCTGCACCCGAGCCTCGTGTCGTAAGTTCTGTAGTAGGTGCTTGCAGACGTTATCGATAACATTTGCTGCCTCCTCCTCGTATCCCTCCTCACACCTATAGAATGTCTGCAATCAAATGAGACAATATTGATTAGTACAATTAATAACTAGCTAGTTGAAGATTTTTTATTGTGTAAAGGAGAAATTACCCAGAACTTTCTAATCACCATGTCTGCCCTCGTCTTGCACAAGACACCGTCGATAATCTCACTCGGCGGGGCCGAGGCAGCCAAGTAGTGCTCCCAACTCAATCCAAGCTCTTGAAGCCGACCCTCACCAGGCAACGTAACAAACCCCGGGAAGTTTTGCCGACAAAGAACTCCAAGGACGGAGTTGGGCCGGCGGACACTATGATGGTGGTCCCAACCCCTGCAGCATGACGAGGTCAACGTGTGAATGCATGACTGATATTTGAAGAAACGTGAATGCAGAAGGGTACAAAAATATTAAATGCACTTACCTCTCCCCATCAGGGAAAATCAACCACCTCTGCTCGCGGGTCGCCAGCATGTCCGGGAGCCGTGTAGCACCACGCTGGTAGATGGTGCCCGCTTCCTCGTCAATATCAGTAAGCTCCCCACCATCATCAGCATGGCCACTCGGCCCCTCAGGCTCATCCGGCCAGGTACCCCATCCAGACGTGTGTTCCTCTGGGGTCTCGTGGGCCGAACTCTCGTGGCCCGAAGGCCCATGGACCAGAGGCTCGTGGACCGGAGGCTCGTGGACCGGAGTCCGTGCAGCCTCCTCCTCGGACGAGTCCACCCTAGCAGTCACGTGCTCAGGTGAAACAGCTGGGGGTGGCGGCGAGGAAGGCGCCCTCGCAGTCACCCTACCTCCTCTCCCGCGACCACGTGCCCCAGCTGCTCTCTTCTTCTTACCTCGTCCCCTGCTCGGCACCGCGGTCGACGAAGAAGGGCCCGGCGGTGTAGCCGTACTGTCCAGCAACGCTCGGCGGAGAGGTGCGTGTGGAATGGAAGATCTCGTCGCACGCGCCGACGAAGAAGGGTCCTCGGAGCGCTCCCGACCAGCGCCCACCATCTTTCAACACCTACCATGACAAAGAGTAAACGAAATTAGTACACCGGCAAAAAAATACCGACATGAATAATAATATGTATATCACTTAAGTGTATCATCATCAAGTACAATAATAATCTCGATCAGTATCATCAATAAATGCATAATCATCATCATCACTATAATCAATGACGGGCTCACGGGGTCAGGGGGTCGGGGTGTCGGGGTGTGGTGTCGGGGTCGGGGTGTCGGGGTGTGGTGTCGGGGTCGGGGTGTCGGGGTCAGGGGGTCGGGGTGTCGTGTCGGGGTCGGGGTGTGGTGTCGGGGTGTCTGGGTCAGGGGGTCAGGGTGTTGGGCTGTTTTTTCTACTTCTTTTACTTCTTTTCTTTTCTTCTTTTCTTCTTCTTCTACTTCTTCTACTTCTTTTCTTCTTCTTCTTTTTTCTTCTTTTTTCTACTTCTTTTCTTTTCTTTTCTTCTTCTTCTACTTCTTCTACTTCTTTTCTTCTTCTTCTTTTTTCATCTTTTTTCTACTTCTTTTACTTCTTTTCTTTTCTTCTTTTCTTCTTCTTCTACTTCTTCTACTTCTTTTATTCTTCTTGTTTTTTCATCTTTTTTCTACTTCTTTTACTTATTTTCTTTTCTTCTTTTACTTCTTTTCTTTTCTTCTTTTCTTCTTCTTCTTTTTTCATCTTTTTTCTACTTCTTATACTTCTTTTCTTTTCTTCTTCTTCTTCTACTTCTTCTACTTCTTTTCTTCCTCTTCTTCTTTTCTTCTACATATTCTTTTTTCTTCTACTTCTTTTCTTCTTTTCTTCTTCTTCTTTTTTCATCTTTTTTCATCTAAAACCCATGCACTAAATCTAACACTAACACATATATATGTAGCACTAAATCTAACACTAACACTAACACATATCTAGCACTAAATCTAACACTAACAATTAAACAGCAAAAAAAAAAGAAAAAAGAAAAAAAGAATACTCACCGGAGCCGGGGGCGACGCTGGCGCCGGGGTGGTGGGCGGGTGGGGGCGGCGGGGCTCCGGGGCAGTGGGACAGTCGGGCGGGTTGGGGAGGGGGCGGTGGCGGGGCGGCGCCGGGCGGCGGGGCACCAGGGCAGCGAGATGGTGGGGCGACAGTGTGTGGGGGAGGGGGCGGTGGTGGGGGCGGCGGCGGGGGTGGTGGCGGGTGTGGCACCGGGTGGCGAGGGCGGGGCGATGGCGGGGGCGGCGCCGGGCGGCGGGGCGGTGGGATGGTAGGGCGTCGGCGGGTGGGGAGGGGCGGTGGCGGGGGCGGCGCCGGGTGGCGAGGGCGGGGCGGGGGCGGGGGCGGCGCAGGGCGGCGGGCACAGGGGTGGTGGCGGGGGCGGCGTCGGGCGACGGGAGCGGCGCGGTGGGTGTGGATCGATGTGGGCGTCGGGGAGGAGAGAGGGAGAAACAGAGAGAGTAACGGGCGGGGGGGCTCGGTCATTAGTAAGGTTAGCCTTTGCCGTCCGCCATGCCTTTGCCGTCAGCTTTTGTTCTATCTTTGTCGTTTGCTGCGGACGGCAAAAAAGGGGACGTTAAGTTTTCCTGTTAGTGCGTGCCACCTCCCTCTTTGCCGTCAACTAGCGGACGGCAAAGATTCTTTGTCGTCCGCTAGCTGACGGCAAAGAGATGGCTGATGGCAAAGACATTCTTTACCGTCAGCTCTTTCTTTGTCATCTGCTTTTTGGTAGCTGATGGCAAAGAGCTTCTTTGCCATCCGCTAGCGGATGGCAAAGATCTGGCAGATGGCAAAGTAGTTGATTCTAGTAGTGTACCCTCCCGTGGCAGCGGGGTCCTAGCGGAAACTAAGGGATATTAAGGCCTTCTTTTAATAGAGAACGGAACAAAGCCTTAGCACATAGTGAATACATGAACTCCTCAAACTACGGTCATGACCGAGAAGTATCCCGATTATTGTCACTTCGGGGTTGTCGGATCATAACACATAATAGGTGACTATAGACTTGCAAGATAGGATCAAGAACACACATATAATCATGAAAACATAATAGGTTCAGATCTGAAATCATGGCACTCGGGCCCTAGTGACAAGCATTAAGCATAGCAAAGTCATAGCAACATCAATCTCAGAACATAGTGGATACTAGGGATCAAACCCTAACAAAACTAACTTGATTACATGGTAAATCTCATCCAACCCATCACCTTCCAGCAAGCCTATGATGGAATTACTCACGCACGGCGGTGAGCATCATGAAAATGGTGATGGAGGATGGTTGATGATGATGACGGCGACGAATCCCCCTCTCCGGAGCCCCGAACGGTCTCCAGATCAGCCCTCCCAAGAGAGATTAGGGCTTGGCGGCGGCTCCGTATCGTAAAATGCGATGAAACTTTCTCTCTGATTTTTTTCTCTCCGCGAGACGGAATATATGGAGTTGGAGTTGAGGTCGTCGGAGCCTCAGGGGGCCCACGAGACAGGGGTGCGCCCCCACCCTCGTGGACAGGGTGTGGGCCCCCTGGTTTTGATTCTTTCGCTAGTATTTTTTATATTTTCCAAAAAGTGCCTCCGTGGATTTTTAGGTCATTCTGAGAACTTTTGTTTTCTACACATAAAACAACATCATGGCAGTTCTGCTGAAAACAGCGTCAGTCTGGGTTAGTTTCATTCAAATCATGCAAGTTAGAGTCCAAAACAAGGGCAAAAGTGTTTGACAAAGTAGATACGTTGGAGACGTATCAGTCACCCAAGGGCAAGTGCTGAAAGATATCCGCGGAGGTAAACTCCATGACCGGTGCCCAATCAGATTCGATAGGCACGGACGTACGCGGTTCGGATCCTATGGCCGGAGACGAGTCCGAGGATCCGATGACACAAATATCTTTAGAGGTGAAGTTTGTGTTCGGCTCCAGCGCCGATGGGTGTGCGGCCTCCGTGGCGGGGTCCATCCACCCGTCCTCGGATGGCGTGATCTGCTCCACATTAAGGGCCGGAGCGGCCGCAGGGGCGATCTCCCGAGCACCGTCCGACGGCAGATCTAAGTCATGCTCACCATGACTGTTCGGCGCACCTGACATGGGCTCGAATCCATCAAAGATCAAGTCTCCGCGGATGTCGGCCGGCAGTATAGTTCGAGCTTCCAAACCTGACCTGATGGCCAGGGGCATAGCTATCGATCTGCTCTAGATGGCCAAGCGATTTGGCCAGCAGTACACCGTGCCGAATACGAAGATCTGTCCAGGGAGGAAAACCTCACGCTGGACCACATCGTTGAAGACTATTGAAGGAGCCATCAAGCCTTATCGCGACGACACAGTGGAACTCTCAATGAAAGCACCAATGTCAGTGTCAAAACCGGCGGATCTCGGGTAGGGGGTCCCGAACTGTGCGTCTAAGGCTAATGGTAAAAGGAGGCGGGGGACACGATGTTTACCCAGGTTCGGGCCCTCTCGATGGAGGTAATACCCTACTTCCTGCTTGATTGATCTTGATGATATGAGTATTACAAGAGTATCTACCATGAGATCGTAGAGGCTAAACCCTAGAGCTAGCCTATGATTATGATTGTTGTTGTCCTACAGACTAAACCCTCCGGTTTATATAGACACCGGAGGGGGTTAGGGTTACACAGAGTCGGTTACAGAGAAGGAGATCTACATATCCGAATTGCCAAGCTTGCCTTCCACGCAAAGGAGAGTCCCATCCGGACACGAGACGAAGTCTTCAATCTTGTATCTTCATAGTCCAACAGTCCGACCAAAGCATATAGTCCGGCTGCCCGAGGACCCCTTAATCCTGGACTCCCTCAGCCATGACGGTTCCCGGTGCACCCCCTGGGGGTGGGCCCGCCCCCCACTCTCGTGAGCCCCTTGAGCGTCAACCAACCTACTTCTTCCTCCTATATATACTCCCATACCCTGAAAACATCATAGGCGACCATGAAAACCTAATTCCACCGCCGCAACCTTCTGTATCCGCAAGATCCCATCTTGGAGCCTTCGCCGGTGCTCCGCTGGAGGGGGAATCGACCATGGAGCGCCTCTACATCATCTCCAAGGCCTCTCTGATGAGTTGTGAGTAGTTTACCACAGACCTTCGGGTCCATAGTTATTAGCTAGATGGATTCTTCTCTCTCTTTGAATCTCAATACAAAGTTCTCCTCGATCTTCTTGGAGATCCATTTGATGTAACTCTTTTTGCAGTGTGTTTGTCGAGATCCGATGAATTGTGGGTTTATGATCAAGTTTATCTATGTGAAATATTTGAATGTCCTCTGAATTCTTTTTTGTATGATTGGTTATCTTTGCAAGTCTCTTCGAATTATCAGTTTGGTTTGGCCTACTAGATTGATCTTTCTTGCAATGGGAGAAGTGCTTAGCTTTGGGTTCAATCTTGCGGTGTCCTTTCCCAGTGACAGCACGGGCAGCAAGGCACGTATTGTAGTGTTGCCATCAAGGATAAAAAGATGGGGTTTATATCATATTACATGAGTTTATCCCTCTACATCATGTCATCTTTCTTAATGTGTTACTATGTTCTTATGAACTTAATACTCTAGATGCAGGCAGGAGTCGGTCGATTTCGGTGTCAAAACTGGCGGATCTCGGGTAGGGGGTCCCGAACTGTGCGTCTAGGTGGATGGTAACAGGAGACAAGGGACACGATGTTTTTAACCAGGTTCGGGCCCTCTCGATGGAGGTAAAACCCTACTCCTGCTTGATTGATATTGATGATATGGGTAGTACAAGAGTGGATCTACTACGAGATCAAGGAGGCTAAACCCTAGAAGCTAGCCTATGGTATGATTGTTTTTCGTCCTATGGACTAAAACCCTCCAGTTTATATAGACACCGGAGAGGGCTAGGGTTACACAGAGTCGGTTGCAATAGTAGGAGATCTACATATCCGTATCACCAAGCTTGCCTTCCACGCCAAGGAAAGTCCCATCCGGACACGGGACGAAGTCTTCAATCGTGTATCTTCATAATCTTGGACTCCGACCAATGATGATAGTTCGGCTATCCGGACACCCCCTAGTCCAGGACTCCCTCAGTAGCCCCTGAACACCCCCTAGTCCAGGACTCCCTCAGTAGCCCCTGAACCAGGCTTCAATGACGACGAGTCCGGCGCGCATATTGTCTTCGGCATTGCAAGGCGGGTTCCTCCTCCGAATAATTCATAGAAGATCGTGAACACCAGGATAGTGTCCGGCTCTGCAAAATAAATTCCACATACCACTGTAGAGAGAATAATATTTACACAAGTTCAATCTGCTGACGTATTTTGTGGCATGACGTCACACCACAACCAAGCCTTTACTCGAATCGTTTTGATTATTCCACCTCAGCACGTTTAGCGAAGCGGTTTCCTTGGCACATCTTGTCGAAGCAGAGATCATGTCCCCTTATTCCAGGATTCTCATCAATACGGACGTGGGTAACCCAACCGCGCCATTGATTGTGGCGCTTGGGAGATAAGCGAGTTTTACCAGGCTAGTGGGGACACATAGTTTTGTCCGCTCATATATAAGGGGATAAGGATCCACCTTTTTACCTATGCCTTCTTCCTCCTTTGCTTATCCATCTCCGCACACTCGAGCTCCAGCGCCCAAGTCCGCACATCTCACCTCAACCTTCTCCATCCATGTCCGGAGCGGGAGGCAAGTGGATGGCCTCCTCCGTCACGGAGGGGCACATCAAGAAGCTGCACAGCATCGGATATTTATCCAGCGATATCGCACACCGGCTCCCCGACGAGGGGCAGCTCATCCCCACCCCCGGGCCCCATGAGAGGGTGGTATTCCTTCCCCATTTCCTTCGCGGACTGGGCTTCCCACTCCACCCCTTTGTCCGGGGGCTCATGTTCTACTACGGCCTGGATTTCCACGATCTGGCCCCGAATTTCATCCTCAATATCTCGGCATTTATCGTCGTGTGCGAGGCCTTCCTTTGCATCTAGCCCCACTTCGGCTTGTGGCTCAAGACCTTCAATGTCAAGCCGAAGGTTGTGAAGGGCAGCCAAGCGGAGTGCGGAGGCGCCATGGTGGGCAAGATGCCCAACGTCACTTGGATCGAGGGCGCCTTCATGGAAACCATCAAAGGGTGGCCATCGGGGTGGTTCTACATCACCGAGCCGCGTGACCCTGAATGGGCAGCGGCCCCCGAATTCAGATCTGGCATCCCCATGCGGCTCACTTCCTGGAAAGAGAAGGGCCTGCAGTGGGGCGATTCGGAAGAGCTGACCGGACTCCAATCCTGTCTCCAAACCCTGGTGAACAAGAAGCTCAAGCTTGTCAACGAAATCCAGGTCATGCTCATCCGCCGGATTCTCCCCTGCCAACGGCGGGACTTCAATTTGTGGGAGTTCGATCCGGCACAGCACCAAACCCTGAGTGGGCTCTTCGACACTACGTACGAAGAAGCCTGGAGGGTGCTGTTCAAGGGCGGCGAGGCCACCGCATCCGCTACTAAAGATCGCGGATTCAGCTCGCAGCGTCCGGCTGGCGAGGTAAGCCATGTTATCCTTTATGGGATACTTGCTTTTCATAGTTTGACTCTATATGTGGGATCTAAACTCCCAATACCTTTAACAGGCCTGGCAGGAGACGTCCGGACAGGTTAATTGTCCGGATCCCCTTCCAGAAGACCCAGCGGATGCCCGTTTAACAGGGCTGCTGGTCCCGGCGCCTTACGTGGTGCCGGAGAAGAAGGCCAAGAAGAAAGCCACGAGAACCCGAAGGAGTTCCCGGTGCCAGGTGGTATCAGATTCATCGTCCGATGACTCCAAGGCGGACTCCTCCCACGAAGACGAGGAGGAGAAGAAAGAGGCCTCTCCCCCAGCGGGGGGAGAGAAGAAGAGGAAGGCTTCCCCAATGGGGGAGGCCGAAGGGTCCAAGAAGGGAAGGACCCTTCCCCCGGACAATTCCACCACGCCGACGACAGCGACGAGGAATGGCCCTCAAGGGCCAAGCCCCTGGCGAGATCGTAAGTATCCGGACTCCTAAATGACTCATAATTTTTCATTTCGCCGCATGGTGTCTTTCTAACGCCGCATACAACCCTGTTGTCCGCCCAAGGACGATCTTCCCGCTTCGTCGAGCGGGTCCTTGGGTCCGTCGGATGTGAATAGTACTTCACTTCCGGCTGCCTCCTCCCCCCGCGACGCTGACGACACCGAGGCGGGATCCCAGAAAGGGACCCACCAGGAGGAGGAGACCCCGGAGGTGCCGCAGGGCAACCTCCCGGACTTTGGACCGGACTCCCCACCGGAACCTGCAGTGGTTCCGGAGTCCGGCGGGCGGCCCCTTCGTAAGAAGGGCAAGACTGTGACGCCGGCGGCCTCCGTCCAACCGGAGGCGCCGGATAACTTGCTGGAGGCGCTCAACGGCACTTCCATCAAAGAGGAACACCGCACTGTCATGAGTGCGGTGATTCAGAAGGTTCAGCTCGCCAAAAGCGGGCTGACCGAAGCCTGCAACAGCCTTCTAACAGGCTTTGAGGTAAGAATTTTAAGATATGTAATATAATACCGCATAGACAGTAGCCCCTGATGCTCGGTTCGGTGTTCGGAAAGAAAATCCGGACTGAGGATCTAAAAAGATATACGCAGGAGTCTTAAGAAATATGTCAATATGGGAATGCAGGCTGCGCTGCTGACCTTTGTCGCACTTACTGCGGAGGTCAATACCTTGAAGCAGAGCCTCGAGCGGTCCGAGAACGAGCTCGGCCGTGCCAAGAAGCAGCTCAAGGACAAAGAAGGTGAGTAACACCGTATTAAAGTTGTACCTTACAGAAAAGGATTTGGTTGCAAGAGAAATGACAAGGATAACGTGGGTACTCCAGGGGCTACGAACGAGGTGGCAACCCTGAAGGAGGCGGTGTCCACTACCGAACGCAATGCGGCCACGGAACGCGCCGGGCGAGAGAAGCAGGAGGCGCGGGTGGCGGTGGTACAGCAAGAGCTCCAGGCTCTCGTGGAAAAACACGAGAATTTGGAGTGTGGCTCGAAGACTCGAGAGTCCGAGCTCGCGTCGGTTCTTGAGAGTGCCAAAGCCGCGAAGGCCGAAGCCCACAAGGCCCTCCAGGAAATCGAGGCATTGAAGAAGATAGCGGCGGCTAAGGCATTCTTCATGCAAAGCAAGCATGTAAAAGTGAATTACCTGTTACTTACCCGAATTCGGAGCTCTCCAGGACCGTTCGCAGATCTGCCCCGCAGCGTGTCCGATGCTGCCGCTTTCTGCAGAGCCGAGGAGGGCAGCTCGACGGAGAAGGTGTTCTGGTCTCAGTATGCTGAGGCCGGACATCTGGTGCCCCTTAGCGACCAGCTGAAGCAGTTGGTCGAGCTCCACAAGGCGGCCGAACAGGCCATGAAGGGCCTTATAGTTCGGCTATGGCCCAAACAGGCCATGCCTGGGAGCTACTTCGGCCTGGTGCGGCGACTGGTGGATGCGTGTCCCTGGGTTGAAGTCATCAAGCACTCCGCCTGTATTGAAGGTTCCCGTCGGGCCCTTGCCCGCGCTAAAGTGCACTGGGGCAAGATGGATGCTGAGAAGCTTGTGACGGACGCGCCACCGCCGGGCAAGGAGTATCGCACACCCGAGATGTATTATAAGGGTGTCCTGAAGGGTGCCCGCATTATTGCGGGTGAGTGCTCCAAAGATGTAATGTTTGAGTAGACTCGCATTTTGTTATTGTGACGCCCGGATAATTAGGCTACAGTAATCCCGCATTAACGATGCCACGTCACCTCAGTTACTGATGCTAACCTCGTGTTAGTTCGAAACCGATTCGAATTCAAATTTGAATTGAAGTACAATAAAAGTTTTCAATTATCAAATCTAAAATGTTCAAATTGTAGCAAATAAATCATAGATGATTATGGTGGAGAAACCACACCTATACAAAATGTCTAAATACTACAAGATGAATAAAACAGTAGCAAAAACAATTATTTAAATGCCTTTTGTAATTAATAAAATTTCAAACTAATTTATTTGAGGACTAGACCTTTTGTGGCTATGGACTGAGCTGAAATACTAATTTAGATACTAAGTGTATATTTTACCAAAAGTAAAATTATAGGAAACAAAACTAAAACAGAAAAGGTAAAATAAATAAGAAAAACAAAAGTGAAAACAAAACAAAACAAATGAACCCCCCTTCCCATGGGCGTCGGCCCATCCCACCCAACTGGCAGCCCAATCGGACCACCAGGCCAGCCCGCCCACTCCCCATAACCCACTCCCTGGTCAAACCCTAACCCCCGTCGCCCCACTCCCCCCCCCCCCACGTTCGCCTCCTCCCCGATCCAGATCGGGATCGGGGGAACGAACCCAGGATGCGCCCCAGCCGCTCGTCACACACCGAAACTCCACTGTCGCCGCCTTGTCCCGCCACTGCTTCACCGGAGCCACCCCGTCGCCGGAGCACCTCCTCGTCTTCTTCCCCGTCGGATCGCCCGAGCCCGGAGCCGCTCGACGCCCCCTGTGAACCATCGCCGGACACCGTCGCCACGGTCCTCTCCGTCACCGGCGCCCCCGCCACCTTGCCGGACACCATCGCCGGACAGCCCCCCCCCACCGGCCTGCTACCTCTCCGCCGAGTCGTCCCCGTCCTCCTCCCCAAAGGCTCCATCGAGCCTCGTCGACCCTCGTCTCTGCAACACAGGTAGGGCCACGGCCTCCCTCTCCTCGCACTCTCTTTCCCCGTTTCGATGTCGCCGTACCCGCCGTCCCGCACCCGCGAGCCGCCGTGCTCGCCTACGGCCTCGCTGGCCCGCGTGCTCGCGCCACCCTTGATTGCGCGCGCCATGCCACTCACGCGCTCACCCCACGCACTCCGGCGCTCTGCTCGCTCCCTGCACCTCGGTCGGGGCCGAGCCCCGCCGCTGCCACGGTGCACACCATGGCGCCCCGCTCACTGCTGCCTCCTGCTGCTGTCGGTAGCAGCCCTTGCGCCCCCCTGCGCCACGCTGCCGTCGCCACCGGCTAGTTCCTGCGGCTGCAGCCCCCCCTGACCCCTCGCGTCCGCCCGCCGTGGCCCCGGCTGGCCGCTCTGGCTTGCCCCGCCGTCCGTGCTCCGGCGGCCTCGTCCCGCCCTGTGGGCGAGTGCCCGCTCGGGTGCTCCCGCACCCGTTCCGCCCAAGCCCGCTAACGCTGGCGCCCGCTAAGGCCCCTAAGGCCTATGACAAATGGGGCCCACGCCCCTGGAACGATATTAAAAAAAAGAAGAAGTTAATAAAATAATTAAATAAATAAACATTAATTAATTAGTGAATTAATTAAGTTAATTAATAATGTTTAGCTAAGCTAATTAAAATTAGTTAACCTAATCAATGTAATTAAGCTAATTAACATGTTTAGTTAATCTAAGTCAATGACATATGGGACCCACACGTCAGATTGATCCAGTCAATGCACTGTTGACTGCTGACGTCATGCTGACGTCGGCATACACTATTCTGGATAATGTTAGAATTAAATAGATAATAATTTAGAAAATGATTAAATCCTTTTTAAATTAATATAAAATAAACCGTAGCTTGGATGGAAAAACTTTGTACATGAAAGTTTCTCAGAACGATGAGACGAATCCGAATACGCAGCCCGTTCGTCCGCCACCCATCCCTAGCATAGCGAACACGCAACTTTCCCCCTTCAGTTCCCCTGTCCGAAAACGCGAAACACCGGGGATACTTTCCTGGATGTTTCCCCCCTTCACAAGTATCACCTGTCCCTGCGTTAGATCACCCCTGGCACCGCATATTGCCTTGTTATATTTTGTGCTGCTTTGTTTGCTCTGTATTCATTATTTCTTCCCCCTCTTCTCTCCGGTAGACTACGAGACCGACGCTGCTGCTGCCCAGTTCGACTACGGAGTTGACGACCACTCCTTCTTGCCAGAGCAACCAGGCAAGCCCCCCCCCCCCTTGATCCCCAGATATCGCCTATTATTCTCTATACTGCTTGCATTAGAGTAGTGTAGCATGTTACTATTCGGTTACTCCTATTCTGTTGCATAGCTTGTCATTGTTGCTACAGTCATTGATACCTTACCCGCAATCCTAAATGCTTAGTATAGGATGCTAGTTTATCATCATTGGCCCTACATTCTTGTCTGTCTGCCTTGCTATACTATTGGTCAGTGATCACTTCGGAGGTGATCACGGGTATATACTATACATATATACACACACTACAGATGGTGACTAAAGTCGGGTCAGCTCATTGAGTACCCGCAAGTGATCCCGATGTGGGGGCTGAAAGGACAGGTGGCTCCATCCCGGTAGAGGTGGGTCTGGGTTGTCGACGGCCCCCGACTGTTACTTTGTGGCGGAGCAACAGGGCAGGTTGAGACCACCTAGGAGACAGGTGGGCCTGGCCCTGGTCGGCGTTCGCGGTTGCTTCATAATAACACGCTTAACGAGATCTTGGTATTTGATCTGAGTCTGGCTACTGGCCTATACGCACTAACCAACTACGCGGGAACATTTATGGGCACTCGACGCCGTGGTATCAGCCGAAGCCTTCGTGACGTCAGCAACTGAGCGGCGCGCCGGATTGGAACGTAAGCCTGCTCTTGTATTAAGGGGGCTAGTTCTGCTTCGGGCCGCGTTCGCAACGTGCAGGTGAGCTAAGGGCGATGGGCCCAGACCCCTATGCGCTTAGGTTTAGACCGGCGTGCTGACCTCTCTGTTGTGCCTAGGTGGGGCTGCGACGTGTTGATATTTCGCGGCCGGGCATGACCCCAAAAAGTGTGTCCGGCCAAATGGGATCAAGCGTGTTGGGTTATGTGGTGCACCCCTGTAGGGAAGTTAATCTATTCGAATAGACGTGATGTTCGGTAATAGGACGACTTGGAGTTGTACCTTGACCTTATGATAACTAGAACCGGATACTTAATAAAACACACCCTTCCAAGTGCCAGATACAACCCGGTGATCACTCTCTAACAGGGCGACGAGGAGAGGATCGCCGGGTAGGATTATGCTATGCGATGCTACTTGGAGGACTTCAATCTACTCTCTTCTACATGCTGCAAGACGGAGGCTTCCAGAAACGTAGTCTTCGACAGGATTAGCTATCCCCCTCTTATTCTGGCATTCTGCAGTTTAGTCCACTGATATGGCCCTTTACACATATACCCATGCATATGTAGTGTAGTTCCTTGCTTGCGAGTACTTTGGATGAGTACTCACGGTTGCTTTCTCCCCCCTTTTCCCCCTTTCCTTTCTTTCTGGTTGTCGCAACCAGATGCTAGAGTCTAGGAGCCAGACGCCACCATCGACGACGACTCCTACTACACCGGAGGTGCCTACTACTATGTGCAGCCCGCTGACGACGACCAGGAGTAGTTAGGAGGATCCCAGGCAGGAGGCCTGCGCCTCTTTCGATCTGTATCCCAGTTTGTGCTAGCCTTCTTAAGGCAAACTTGTTTAACTTATGTCTGTACTCAGATATTGTTGCTTCCGCTGACTCGTCTATGATCGAGCACTTGTATTCGATCCCTCGAGGCCCCTGGCTTGTATTATGATGCTTGTATGACTTATTTATGTTTTTAGAGTTGTGTTGTGATATCTTCCCGTGAGTCCCTGATCTTGATCGTACACATTTGCGTGCATGATTAGTGTACGATTGAATCGGGGGCGTCACAAGTTGGTATCAGAGCTGACTGCCTGTAGGAATCCCCCTTCCACACTCCTTGGCCGAAGTCGAGTCTAGACGTTGCAAAACTTTTACTAACATGGTTGTGCGGCCCATGGACCCACGTCGCAATTGGGTGGTATTAGGATCATTTACTCCTCGATCTTTGCTCCGGGATTCTGAACTCTCTTCTATTCGGGTTAAACGATTTTTACTAAAATCTAACTTTAGGTTCTCGAAAATACTTTCTCCCGGAGAGCCCCTTTAGTCCAGATGATCGTCGGCTGCACCAGAAGATTTCGAAGATACTCTCCGATTTTCTCTCGAGACCTTGTGTCTGTTGCTTTTGCAATTCCCTTCCACCAAAATATCCCTATGGATAAATACTTACACCTGTCGTGCTTACTTTTATTCCCAGTCGACCTTGTTATTACAAGATACCCCAAGAATATTTTGTGCCTACTTCCTTGCAGTTCTTTGCCACCTGAATACCCCTAAGAATAATTTCTCACACTTTCCGAGCATCCGCACATCCCCAGTTGTTCAGGTGTTTCACAAAAGTCTTTGAGATACTATTCAATCCTCCGAAAAGCCTTAGCAGCTTTATTGCTCTGCAAATACTTGTCTACTAGAATTATGGATGCTTCCCATATATCTGGCAATATTCACTTGTATCTTTTGACACCGTCATTTCGATCCTATTGATTCAACATGTGTGTGAATGCACATAATCATCTATCAACCCTTCTAAATTATCTTTCTGGCTCAGACATCATTTTTGAACATGAGCTGGTTCTCGACCAAACTATTTGTCGTCAATTGTGCCTCTGGTCTATCCAACTTATCCATCCTTGATCAGAGTGACTGCTTCTGATCCTTTGTTTTGGAAATCGTAATTCCTTTGTTATCTAAGCATCGAATTATTCAGATGTTCTATAATATGATGTACATGCATTCTTCTTCCTCTTGTTGAGTACCGATGCTCACATCAGATCCCTTGTGGACCATCGGTTCCTTTGTTGGATTTTATCCGACAGCATCCTTCATATTGAATAACCTTGAGAGCCTTTCCATGGGTATATAATGCTTTTGGTAAATTGTATTGTCTGCTTTTGAACAATGCTCTACTTTCGAGCTTGCATTATTTACCCCGAAGTTTGTGGTATATGTTCCTAAGATGCCCTGATGGGTTGAACCTATGCCTTCCTTAATATGTGTGAACTCGGAAGATTTCAAGGTTCATACTCCTCTAGTAATTCACCAGGTAGGTCTTCGCACACAAATCATTTTGAATAGAGCAGTGAATGAAAGGTTATGCATTGGAAAAGTGGGAGTCGACCTTGAACTTGTGTTCATGCCCATGGACACGATGTAGATCTTATCATGGAAGCTTCTCTTAAAATTAATTATTTCATTGTTATAAGTTCATCTTATATTTGGGATCTAGTCTTTTGTGATCGTGGTTCCGACCATATTGTTCTTCCTTGATCCCATTTCTTGCACAAGTCAAAGTACTTGTCTTCTACAAATCAATACACCTATTCGACCTCTATTCTGCTCTACCTTAGAGTATACCCTATGGTATCTCGAGAATATCAAAGAGCTGTGTTGATTCCTATGAGTCTTCATCTAGTATTGCTTCTCACCATTTTCAGATTTCCCTAGGGTTCTGAATTATTACACAATCGAGACCACCGATAAGTGAATCAATTCCGCACTCCGATTCAATAACTCTAATGTAATTATCATTGCTTATGAGTTTAATATTCCTTCAAGTCATTCCTAGCCTGATCGGTTATATCATTATTGTGCTAAATTTTAACTGTGCTACCTGGTCCTTCTTTCCGGAGCACAATTTTCGACGATGAGCTAACCTTACGTCGATCTTCCTCATATAATTTCGCCTTAAAAACAGCAAGCTTGATTTCGAGTTTGTGTCGTATCTGTGGCTCCAATAATCTTTTGTTGCATCAGTCCTTTTGCTTGATGCAGTCGTTGTTCAATTGCTTCTTCATGGATCCTCTCGACAACAAATTGTCCTGATCATCATCGACATTTTGACTCCTTCCAGGATATCAATGGAATTCTTGATGATAAGTGCCATCCTCGTTCCGTGGTAATTTGAGTTACCATCAACAACATCCTTACCTTCCTTTCATCACAAACTTGTTCATGTCATGGATGCAACTTGCTATCCAGCTCGTATTATGATCTACCCTGAAGTATTACTGCCTTTTTGTCAAGGATGTTGTGAGAATTTCACCACCTCTTGAGAATTCTTGATATAAGAAATACTTCACCCTCACCATTCTTTCTTGGTCCTCGTGTCGATTCCAACCGGGGTACCAACAAGTGAACGGTGCTATTTGGATTCTGCACTTCTAGCAACCCTATTGCTTTGAAGTTAATGGGCGGCCGTTCATTCTTAGACTATTGATTATTGAATCATCATTCTGACATTGGTCGTGCAACCCAACCCATATTTTGGGCGCACCTTTCAACCAATGTTTATTTATGTATGTCTTCCTCGGGCATACTTCCTTGTATCATTTGATCTGACAAATGTTATCTCCATATCCACATAATTGTGGAGATCCATCTTTTTGGATACCTTGTTGAATAAATCGCTGAGTCCATCAGTCACCTCCTCATCCTCTTCTTGATTTAATGATGAACCCTTGTTTCGGAACTCGCTTCCATAGTTCTTTTCCCGAGAATCTTCGATGTCATCTCGTCATTTTGTGTTGCACCTTTTCTTCTCAGGCATCCTGGGTCTGAGGTATCCTGTCACCAATCAGATCTGAATCTCAGTCAGATATGATGGTTGGAACATAATTCCAAGAGTTATAACGTTGGTCTTTATATGACCCGGTAAGGTGATGTCATGCCTAGCACACCTGGCCGGAGGACCTACTGTTATAGTTTCCTTTTTGGCAAGGTTAGTCATTCTTCTGTGAGGAAATTGTAAGACTTATTCTATAAGTTGTTCCTGATGGATCCTTTGTGTATCCAAAGTCTGATCTTTGCTTGAAGACCATGCCAATGCTATCTCTCAGCATGTTTGTGGTACTTCGAATTTTAACAAGAACATTTCAAGCCCAATCCTAAATGTTTCTTGCACAATTATCCAAACACCGTTGTATGGGTAATGTCATGAAAATTCTCTCCCTTGCCTAAAGGGTTTTCTACATTATATCCTTTCATGCATATCATGCTCTGCTTGCCTTGGGAAGGATATACCCCTGAATTATGTGTTTAAACACATTTTTCATTTCCATTGTTCTGTTTAGTCTGATATCACATTTTCCTTTCCATTGTTTTGTTTAACCTTCTTGAGGTTTATATGATCTAAGCAGTAATAAGTCACTGATTTTGTAAGCACCTCGGTGTACAACTCTATCAGTAAGAACCTGTTACTATTGTTGATGACATTCCGGTAACCACCGATGGACGAGAACTTTGCCTACTGGTCTGCCTCGTTCAACGAGCAAGAAAATGGTTCTCTTCGTCCCTCAACCTTGGTACCGATGTTGTTGCCGACATAACCGATAGACTATCCTCTGACTTGCCATGCTTACATGGTCGTGCAAGACGTCACCGCCCTTCCTACTGTTAATCCACATGGTGGGCCCACAACCCACAGTTTCAAAGGATCGAAACCTGACTCTCCTGTACACCTTGTTGACAAAGTTATCCCTTGCTCTTGGTTCCATAGGTAATTCGCGAGCCACCTTCCTAGTGCTCTATTCTCGTATGAGACGCAATACTTACTCTCGCTGCTCTGAATCCCTTTCTCGCTCTGGTTCAGACTTTGAGCAGCTATCTATCCGCTTGGACCCTCTCATTGTACCTTACTCTCGATGTATTTTATTTGTTCAAAACGAGAGATAATCTCATTCATGGGTTAACCCCAGAATGTTTCCCTCATAAGCATTCTGTCATAGTCGAGCTGCCCCTTACCTATTCATAAGTACGTTGGAGTTCCCAAAAAAAAGGACGACTTCATCATGATGACCTGAAGCCGAGCTATGAAGACATCAACGTTATGGATCGACCTCTTTGAGAAGAGCAACCAAGTCCGAGAAGACTCGTTAGAATTTCGAAACCAAATCCGTTCCCCCTTACTCCCCCTCTTAAATCTCGGGATGAGATTTCTTGTAGTGGAGGAGAATTGTGACGCCCGGATAATTAGGCTACAGTAATCCCGCATTAACGATGCCACGTCACCTCGGTTACTCTTGCTAACCTCGTGTTAGTTCGAAACCGATTCGAATTCAAATTTGAATTGAAGTCAAACAATAAAAGTTTTCAATTATCAAATCTAAAATGTTCAAATTGTAGCAAATAAATCATAGATGATTATGGTGGAGAAACCACACCTATACAAAATGTTTAAATACTACAAGATGAATAAAACAGTAGCAAAAACAATTATTTAAATGCCTATTGTAATTAATAAAATTTCAAACAAATTTATCTGAGGATTGGACCTTTTGTGGCTATGGACTGAGATGAAATACTAATTTAGATACTAAGTGTATATTTTACCAAAAGTAAAATTATAGGAAACAAAACTAAAACAGAAAAGGTAAAATAAATAAGAAAAACAAAAGTGAAAACAAAACAAAACAAATGAACCCCCCTCCCCATGGGCGTCGGCCCATCCCACCCAACTGGCAGCCCAATCGGACCACCAGGCCAGCCCACCCACTCCCCATAACCCACTCCTCGGTCAAACCCTAACCCCCGTCGCCCCACTCCCCCCCCCCACGTTCGCCTCCTCCCCGATCCAGATCGGGATCGGGGGAACGAACCCAGGACACGCCCCAGCCGCCCGTCACACGCCGGAACTCCACCGCCGCCGCCTCGTCCCGCCACTGCTTCACCGGAGCCACCCCGTCGTCGAAGCACCTCCTCGTCTTCTTCCCCGTCGGATCGCCCAAGCCCGGAGCCGCTCGACGCCCCCTGCGAACCATCGCCGGACGCTGTCGCTGCGGTCCTCTCCATCACCGGCGCCCCCGCCACCTTGCCAGACACCATCGCCGGACAGCCTCCCCGCCGGCCTGCTACCTCTCCGCCGAGTCGTCCCCGTCCTCCTCCCCAAAGGCTCCATCGAGCCTCGTCGACCCTCGTCTCTGCAACGCCGGTGAGGCCACGGCCTCCCTCTCCTCGCACTCTCTTTCCCCGTTTCGACATCGCCATACCCGCCGTCCCGCACCTGCGAGCCCCCGTGCTTGCCTACGGCCTCGCCGGCCCGCGTGCTCGCACCCCCCCTGACCACCAGTCGCGCCACCCCTTGGTCGCGCGTGCCATGCCACTCACCCGCTCACCCCGCGCACTCCGGCGCTCCGCTCGCTCCCTGCACCTCGATCGGGGCCGAGCCCCGCCGCTGCCACGGTGCACACCATGGCGCCCCGCTCGCTGCTGCCTCCTGCTGCTGTCGGTAGCAGCCCTTGCGCCCCCCCCCCTGCGCCACGCTGCCGTCGCCACCGGCTAGTTCCTGCGGCTGCAGCCCCCCTGAACCCTCGCCTCCGCCCGCCGTGGCCCCGGCTGGCCGCGCCGGCTTGCCCCGCCGTCGGTGCCCCGGCGACCTCGTCCCGCCCTGTGGGAGAGTGCCCGCTCGGGTGCTCCCGCACCCGTTCTGCCCGAGCCCGCTAACGCTGGCGCCCGCTAAGGCCCCTAAGGCCTATGACAAACGGGGCCCACGCCCCTGGAACGATATAAAAAAAGAAGTTAATAAAATAAATAAATAAATAAACATTAATTAATTAGTGAATTAATTAAGTTAATTAATACTGTTTAGCTAAGCTAATTAAAATTAGTTAACCTAATCAATGTAATTAAGCTAATTAACATGTTTAGTTAATCTAAGTCAATGACATATGGACCCACACGTCAGATTGACCGAGTCAACGCACTGTTGACTACTAACGTCATGCTGACGTCAGCATACACTATTCTGGATAATGTTAGAATTAAATAGATAATAATTTAGAAAATGATTAAATCCTTTTTAAATTAATATAAAATAAACCGTAGCTTGGATGGAAAAACTTTGTACATGAAAGTTGCTCAGAATGACGAGACGAATCCGAATACGTAGCCTGTTCGTCCGCCACCCATGCCTAGCATAGCGAACACGCAACTTTCCCCCTTTGGTTCCCCTGTCTGAAAACGCGAAACTCCGGGGATACTTTCCCGGATGTTTCCCCCCTTCATAAGTATCACCTGTTCCTGCGTTAGATCACCCCTGGCACCGCATATTGCCTTGTTATATTTTGTGATGCTTTGTTTGCTCTGTATTCATTATTTCTTCCCCCTCTTATCTCCGGTAGACTACGAGACCGACGCTGCTGCTGCCCAGTTCGACTACGGAGTTGACGACCACTCCTTCTTGCCAGAGCAACCAGGCAAGCCCCCCCCCCCTTGATCACCAGATATGGCCTATTCTTCTCTATACCGATTGCAATAGAGTAGTGTAGCATGTTACTGTTCGGTTACTCCTATTCTGTTGCATAGCCTGTCATTGTTGCTACAGTCATTGATACCTTACCCGCAATCCTAAATGCTTAGTATAGGATGCTAGTTTATCATCATTGGCCCTACATTCTTGTCAGTCTGCCTTGCTATACTATTGGGCCGTGATCACTTCGGGAGGTGATCACGGGTATATACTATACATATATACATACTATACAGATGGTGACTAAAGTCGGGTCAGCTCGTTGAGTACCCGCAAGTGATCCCGATGTGGGGGCTGAAAGGACAGGTGGCTCCATCCCGGTAGAGGTGGGCCTGGGTTCCCGACGGCCCCCGACTATTACTTTGTGGCGGAGCGACAGGGCAGGTTGAGACCACCTAGGAGACAGGTGGGCCTGGCCCTGGTCGGCGTTCGCGGTTGCTTCATAATACACGCTTAACGAGATCTTGGTATTTGATCTGAGTCTGGCTACTGGCCTATACGCACTAACCAACTACGCGGGAACAGTTATGGGCACTCGACATTGTGGTATCAGCCGAAGCCTTCATGACGTCAGCAACTGAGCGACACACGCCGGATTGGAACGTAAGCTTGCTCTTGTATTAAGGGGGCTAGTTCTGCTTCGGGCCGCATTCGCAACATGCAGGTGCGCTAAGGGCGATGGGCCAGACCCTTGTGCGCTTAGGTTTAGACCGGCGTGCTGACCTCTCTGTTGTGTCTAGGTGGGGCTGCGACGTGTTGATCTTCCGCGGCCGGGCATGACCCCGAAAAGTGTGTCCGGCCAAATGGGATCAAGCGTGTTGGGTTATGTGGTGCACCCCTGCAGGGAAGTTAATCTATTCGAATAGCCGTGATCTTCGGTAACAGGACGACTTGGAGTTGTACCTTGACCTTATGACAACTAGAACCGGATACTTAATAAAACACACCCTTCCAAGTGCCAGATACAACCCGGTGATCGCTCTCTAACAGGGCGACAAGGAGAGGATCGCCGGGTAGGATTATGCTATGCGATGCTACTTGGAGGACTTCAATCTACTCTCTTCTACATGCTGCAAGACGGAGGCTGCCAGAAGCGTAGTCTTCGACAGGATTAGCTATCCCCCTCTTATTCTGGCATTCTGCAGTTCAGTCCACTGATATGGCCTCCTTACACATATACCCATGCATATGTAGTGTAGCTCCTTGCTTGCGAGTACTTTGGATGAGTACTCACGGTTGCTTTCTCCCCCATTTTCCCCCTTTCCTTTCTTTCTGGTTGTCGCAACCAGATGCTGGAGTCCAGGAGCCAGACGCCACCGTCGACGACGACTCCTACTACACCGGAGGTGCCTACTACTACGTGCAGCCCGCTGACGACGACCAGGAGTAGTTAGGAGGATCCCAGGCAGGAGGCCTGCGCCTCTTTCGATCTGTATCCCAGTTTGTGCTAGCCTTCTTAAGGCAAACTTGTTTAACTTATGTCTGTACTCAGATATTGTTGCTTCCGATGACTAGTCTATGATCGAGCACTTGTATTCGAGCCCTCGAGGCCCTTGGCTTGTATTATGATGCTTGTATGACTTATTTATGTTTTTAGAGTTGTGTTGTGATATCTTCCCGTGAGTCCCTGATCTTGATCGTACACGTTTGCGTGCATGATTAGTGTACGATTGAATCGGGGGCGTCACAAGTTGGTATCAGAGCCGACTGCCTGTAGGAATCCCCCTTCCACACTCCTTGGCCGAAGTCGAGTCTAGACGTTGCAAAACTTTTACTAACATGGCTGTGCGGCCCATGGACCCACGTCGCAATTGGGTGGTATTAGGATCATTTACTCCTCGATCTTTGCTCCGGGATTCTGAACTCTCTTCTATTCGGGTTAAACGATTTTTACTAAAATCTAACTTTAGGTTCTCGAAAATACTTTCTCCCGGAGAGCCCCTTCAGTCCAGATGATCGTCGGCTGCACCAGAAGATTTCGAAGATACTCTCCGATTTTCTCTCGTGACCTTGTGCCCGTTGCTTTTGCAATTCCCTTCCACCGAAATATCCCTATGGATAAATACTTACACCTGTTGTGCTTACTTTTATTCCCAGTTGACCTTGTTATTACAAGATACCCCAAGAATATTTTGTGCCTACTGTCTTGCAGTTCTTTGCCACCTGAATACCCCTAAGAATAATTTCTCGCACTTTCCGAGCATCTGCACATCCCCAGTTGTTCAGGTGTTTCACAAAAGTCTTTGAGATACTATTCAATCCTCCGAAAAGCCTTAGCAGCTTTATTGCTCTGCAAATACTTGTCTACTAGCATTATGGATGCTTCCCATATATCTGGCAATATTCACTTGTATCTTTTGACACCGTCATTTTGATCCTATTGATTCAACATGTGTGCAAATGCACATAATCATCTATCAACCCTTCTAAATTATCTTTCCGGCTTAGACATCATTTTTGAACATGAGCTGGTTCTCGACCAAACTATTTGTCGTCAATTGTGCCTCTGGTCTATCCAACGTATCCATCCTTGATCAGAGTGACTGCTTCTGATCCTTTGTTTTGGAAATCGTAATTCCTTTGTTATATAAGCATCGAATTATTCAGATGTTCTATAATATGATGCCCGTGCATTCTTCTTCCTCTGGTTGAGTACCGATGCTCACATCAGATCCCTTGTGGACCATCTGTTCCTTTGTTGGATTTTATCCGACAGCGTCCTTCATATTGAATAACCTTGAGAGCCTTTCCATGGGTATATAATGCTTTTGGCCTACCGTGGGATGACACACTTGGGAGCCCCCGGTGTGGTTGAGCCGCACTCTGGGCCTACCGTGGTCGTGCCCCTCCCCTTGTGCCCATGGTATCTCTAGAGCGTAATGATGTACGCGAAGTATTGGTTTTGCAATTTTGTGAGGGCTAGGGTTGGGGCCGCACTGCTACGCGTGCTCGGAACGTGCCAGGTGGTCTTGGTGTAGATTACTCCGGGCGCGTTTGACGGTGTCCAGACGTTTAGCAGCCGGACTCGAAAATTGCCTTAAGAGGCTACTCTGCACTTCTGCCGCGAGAGCTGCTGTATGTTCCTCCGTTCGGAGGGAGCGTTCAGTGTTTCCATTGACCGTGATGACTCCTCGAGGGCCAGGCATCTTGAGCTTGAGATATGCGTAGTGCGGCACCGCATTGAATTTTGCAAACGCGGTTCGTCCGAGCAGTGCATGATAGCCGCTGCGGAATGGAACTATGTCGAAGATTAACTCCTCGCTTCGGAAGTTATCCAGGGATCCGAAGACCACTTCCAGTGTAACTGAGCCTGTACAATTGGCCTCTACACCTGGTATGACGCCTTTGAAGGTCGTCTTTGTGGGTTTAATCCTTGAGGGTTCTATGCCCATTTTGCGCACTGTATCCTGGTAAAGCAGGTTCAGGCTGCTGCCGCCGTCCATTAGGACTCTAGTGAGGTGAAAACCATCGACGATTGGGTCTAGAACCAATGCAGCGAACCCGCCATGGCGGATGCTGGTGGGGTGGTCCCTTCGATCAAAGGTGATCGGGCAGGAGGACCATGGGTTGAACTTAGGGGCGACTGGCTCCATCGCGTATACGTCCCTGAGTGCACGCTTCCGCTCCCTTTTGGGTATGTGGGTTGCGTATATCATGTTCACCGCCCGCACTTGTGGGGGGAAACCCTTCTGTCCTCTATTGTTCGGCGGCCGGGTCTCTTCCTCGTCATCGCTATGCAGCCCCTTGTCATTGTTTTCGGTGATTAACTTGCCTGCCTGCTTGAATACCCAACAATCCCTGTTGGTGTGGTTGGCTGGCTTTTCGGGGGTGCCGTGTATCTGGCACGAGCGGCCGAGTATTCGGTCCAAATTGGACGGACCCGGAGTAGTTCTTTTGAATGGCTTTTTCCGCTGACCGGGTTTGGAGCCTCTGAATCCGGCGTTGACTGCCGTATCCTCAGTATTATCGCCGTTAATGCGGCGTTTTTGCTTGTTGCGACGTGACCTGCCATTGCAGTCCTTCTTATCCGGACTGCCAGGATTTTTGTTGAGGTTGTTACTGCGGGCTAGCCAGCTGTCCTCTCCCACGCAAAAGCGGGTCATGAGTGATGTGGGGGCTGCCATGGATTTCGGCTTTTCCTGTCCTAGGTGCCGGGCAAGCCACTCGTCGCGGATGTTATGTTTGAAGGCTACGAGTGCCTCTACATCCGGACAGTCGACGATTTGATTTTTCTTGGTTAAGAACCGTGTCCAGAATTGTCTGGCCGATTCGTCTGGCTGCTGAATTATGTGGCTTAGGTCATCAGCGTCTGGTGGTCGCACATATGTGCCCTGGAAGTTATCAAGGAATGCGGCTTCCAGGTCCTCCCAACACCCAATTGATTCTGCTGGCAGGCTATTAAGCCAATGCCGAGCTGGGCCTTTAAGCTTGAGTAGGAGGTATTTGATGGCGTGAAGATCGTCGCTGCGGTCCATGTGGATATGAAGGAGATAGTCTTTGATCCAGACCGCGGGGTCTGTTGTGCCGTCATAGGATTCAATGTTCACGGGTTTAAACCCTTCGGGGATTTGATGATCCATTACTTTGTCTGTGAAGCATAGTGGGTGTGCGGCGCCTCTATATTGGGCTATATCATGATGTAGATCCAGCGAGCTTTGTTTACTGTGTTCAGCCCGGCCGAAATTGCTGTATCCGGCGCGACGGTTGTCGTCGCGTATCGTGGGGCGCCCACACGATCCGTAGATCGATCTTGATTGTCTTGCCTTATCCTCCAATATGTCTCGCAAGTCCGGTGGGTTCCCCCGTGGCTTTGTGCTTTTCGAGCGATGCCGGGGTACGGCTTTAGTGGAAGGTTTAGAGGCCTCTCTGTCTTGGCCACGAGGTGGCCGGTCGGCCGTATTGTGCGCTGGTGATGTAGGTTTATATGCTTCCTCCTCTAATCGGGGCAGCAGCTTGCGTTTGGGGTAGCTATTGGAGGGGTGTTCGAGTTCATGCTCTTCGGACGCAAGGACTTCGGTCCATCTGTCGGCTAGCAGATCTTGATCAGCTCTAAGTTGTTGCTGCTTTTTCTTGAGGCTGCTTGCCGTGGCCATAAGCCTGCGTTTAAAATGCTCTTGTTCGATGGGATCCTCAGGTACGACGAATTCGTCGTCGTCGAGGCTTGCCTCGTCTCCGGAGGGAGGCATGTAATTATCGTCCTCTACCTCTTCGTCTGCCGCTCTCACGTGGGGGCTGGCTTCTTCATCCTCCTGTGCTGAATCTTGTTGGAGGGGGTTGTCTTCGGCACTGTCCGGGGTGTTATTGTCTCCGGTGCCGGAATCTCCATTCTTGTTGTGGCGGGATTTAGAGCGGCGCCGCTAACGCCGGTGCTTAGGCTGTTTCTTGGAGGGGTCTTCCTCCGTTGTTCCCTCGCCGTTCCCATCCTTTGGGATGTCCACCATGTATATGTCATATGAAGAGGTGGCTTTCCAGTGCCCCGTAGGCGCTGGTTCTTGGTCGTCTCCGGCATCGTCGTCCATACCGTCGATGTCTTCGGAGTCGAAGTCTAGCATGTCGGTTAGGTCGTCGACAGTGGCTACAAAGTGGGTGGTGGGTGGGTATTGAATTTCTTCATCGTCCGCATCCCAACCGTCCTGGCCATAATCCGGCCAAGGCTCTCCTGACAAAGAGAGATACTTTAACGAATTCAGGATGTCGCCAAAAGGCGAGTGCTGAAAGATGTCCGCAGCGGTGAACTCCATGATCGGCGCCCAATCGGATTCGATTGGCAGGGGCGCGGGAGGTTCGGAGTCCGGCAAGGAGTCCGGCACCTCGGGGTCACGGGCTTCACAAGGGACTGAGTCGGTATTCGGCTCCATCGCCGTAGAGATAGCAGCCCCCGAGGCGGTGTCTAGCCACCCGTCCTCGATTGGCGCAGTCGGCTCCAAGTTAAGGGTCAGAGCGGACTCTTGTGCGGCCTCCAGGGCACTGTCCGGCAGCAGAGCTAGATCATGCCCCTCATGACAGTGCGGCGCGCCCGGCTGTGGCTCGAATTCGTCGAAGATCGAGTCTCCGCAGATGTCGGCCATGAAGTTCAAACTTCTAAATCTGACCCGATGGCCAGGGGCGTAGCTTTCAATCTGCTCCAGATGGCCAAGCGAATTGGCCCGCAGTGCAAAGCCGCCGAATACGAAGATCTGTCCGGGGAGAAAAGTCTCACCCTGGACCGCGTCGTTGTAGATGATCGAAGGAGCCATTGGCCTATAGGTTACGACATAGAGGAACTCTCAATGAAAGCACCAATGTCGGTGTCAAAACCGGCGGATCTCGGGTAGGGGGCCCCGAACTGTGCGTCTAGGCGGATGGTAACAGGAGACAAGGGACGTGATGTTTTTACCCAGGTTCGGGCCCTCTCGATGGAGGTAAAACCCTACTCCTGCTTGATTGATATTGATGATATGGGTAGTACAAGAGTGGATCTACCGCGAAATCAAGGAGGCTAAACCCTAGAAGCTAGCCTATAGTATGATTGTTGTTCGTCCTATGGACTAAAACCCTCCGGTTTATATAGACACCGGAGAGGGCTAGGGTTACACAGAGTCGGTTACAATGGTAGGAGATCTACATATCCGTATCGCCAAGCTTGCCTTCCACGTCAAGGAAAGTCCCATTCGGACACGGGACAAAGTCTTCAATCTTGTATCTTCATAATCTTGGAGTCCGGCCAATGATGATAGTTCGGCTATCCGGACACCCCCTAGTCCAGGACTCCCTTAGTCGATGTGTGGAGTAATAGTAGTAGATGCATAATCGTTTCGATCTACTTGTCACGGACGTGATGCCTATATAATGATCATGCCTAGATAATCTCATAACTATGCGCTTTTCTATCAATTGCTCGACAATAATTTGTTCACCCACAGTAATACTTATGATATCTTGAGAGAAGCCAATAGTGAAACCTATGGCCCACAGGTCTATCTTTTATCATATAAGTTTGCCATCTACTTTTATTTCCATCTTTTACTTTCCAATCTATATCATAAAAATACCAAAAATATTTATCTTATCATATTATCTCTATAAGATCTCACTTTCGCAAGTGGCCATGAAGGGATCGACAACCCCTTTATTGCGTTGGTTGTGAGGTTCTTGTTTGTTTGTGTAGGTGCATGGGACATTTGAGGAGCCTCCTACTAGATTGATACCTTGGTTCTCAAACACTGAGGGAAATACTTATGCTACTTTGCTGCATCACCCTTTCCTCTTCAAGGAAAACCAATGCAAGCTCAAGACGTAGCAAGAAGGATTTCTAGTGCCGTTGCCGAGGAGGTCTTCGCTCAAGTCAAGACATACCAAGTACCCATCAAAAACTCATCTCCCTCGCATTACATTATTTGCCATTTGCCTCTCGTTTTCCTCTCCCCCACTTCACCCTTGTCGTTTTATTCGCCATGTCTTTCCCAATCTCCTCTCTCTTTTGCTTGCCTTTTTGTTTGCTTGTGTGTTGGATTGCTTGTCACGATGGCGCAAGATAATACCAAATTGTGTGACTCTTCCAATACCAATAATAATGATTTCCTTAGCACTCCGATTGCTCCTCTTAATGATGTTGAATCTTGTGAAATCAATGCTGCTTTGCTGAATCTTGTTATGACAGATCAATTCTCCGGCCTTCCTAGTGAAGATGTCGCTACTCATCTAAATAACTTTGTTGATTTGTGTGATATGCAAAAGAAGAAAGATTCGAATAATGATATTGTTAAATTGAAGTTATTTCTGTTTTCACTTAGAGATCATGCTAAAACTTGGTTTTTGTCTTTGCCTAAGAATAGTATTGATTCATGGAATAAGTGCAAAGATGCTTTTATCTCTAAATATTTTCCTCCCGCTAAGATCATCTCTCTTAGAAATGATATTATGAATTTTAAACAACTTGATCATGAGCATGTTGCCCAATCTTGGGAAAGAATGAAATTAATGATTCACAATTGCCCTACTCATGGTTTGAACTTATGGATGATCATACAAAAATTTTATGCCGGATTGAATTTTGCTTCTAGAAATCTTTTAGATTCGGTCGCGGGAGGCACTTTTATGGAATTCACCTTAGGAGAATCTACTAAACTCCTTGATAACATTATGGCTAATTATTCTCAATGGCACACCGAAAGATCTACTAGTAAAAAAGTGCATGCTATAGAAGAATTAATATTTTGAGTGGAAAGATGGATGAACTTATGAAATTGTTTGCTACTAAGAGTGCTCCTATTGATCCCAATGATATGCCTTTGTCTACCTTGATTGAGAATAACAATGAATCTTTGCATGTGAATTTTGTTGGTAGGAATAATTTTGGTAACAATGCTTATAGAGGAAACTTTAATCCTAGACCGTTCCCTAGTAATTCCTCTAATAATTATGGTAATTCCTACAACAACTCTTATGGAAATTTTAATAATATGCCCTCTGATTTTGAGAATAGCGTTAAAGAATTTATGATCTCTCAAAAGAATTTTAATACTTTGCTTGAAGAAAAATTGCTTAAAGTTGATGATTTGGCTAGGAACGTTGATAGACTTTCGCTTGATGTTGATTCATTCAAACTTAGATCTATCCCTACTAAGCATGATATCAATGAGTGTCTAAAAGCCATGAGAATTTCCATTGATGAGTGCAAAGAAAGAACCGCTGGATTGCGTGCTAAGAAAGATTGCTTTGTAAAAGTGTGTTCTTCTAGTTTCCATGAAAATAATGATGAAGATCTAAAAGTTATTGATGTGTCCCCTATTAAATCCTTGTTTTGCAATATGAATCTTAATAATGATGGGACTGGAGATGAGTCAACTTTAGTTAAAAGACGTCCCAATGATTCGGAGTTTTTAGATCTTGATGCTAAATTTGGTAAAAAGTGGGATTGGAGAGGTCAAGACTTTAAATAGCATTGAACCCACTATTATGGATTTCAAGGAATTTAATTATGATAATTGTTCTTTAATAGATTGTATTTCCTTGTTGCAATCCGTGTTGAATTCTCCTCATGCTTATAGTCAAAATAAAGCTTTTACTAAACATATCGTTGATGCCTTGATGCAATCTTATGAGGAAAAACTTAATTTGTAAGTTTCTATACCTAGAAAACTTTATGATGAGTGGGAACCTACTATAAAGATTAAAATTAAAGATCATGAGTGCTATGCTTTGTGTGATTTGGGTGCTAGTGTTTCCACGATTCCGAAAACTTTATGTGATATTCTAGGTTTCCATGATTTTGATGATTGTTCTTTAAACTTGCACCTTGCGGATTCCACCATTAAGAAACCTATGGGAAGGATAAATGATGTTCTAATCGTTGTAAATAGGAATTATGTGCCCGTGGATTTTATCGTTTTGATATAGATTGCAATCTTTCATGTCCTATTATTCTTGGTAGACCTTTCCTTAGAATGATTGGTGCAATTATTGATATGAAGGAAGGGAATATTAGATTCCAATTTCCATTAAGGAAAGGCATGGAACACTTTCCAAGAAATAAAGTTAAATTACCTTATGAATCTATCATGTGAGCTACTTATGAATTGAATGCCAAAGATGGGACCACTTAGATCTATCCTCGCTTTTATGCCTAGCTAGGGGCGTTAAACGATAGTGCTAGTTGAGAGGCAACCCAATTTTATTTTTGCTTCTTGCTTTTTGCTTCTGTTTAGTAATAAATATTTCATCTATCTTCTATTTAGATGTGTTTTCATGTTTTGATTAGTGTTTGTGCCAAGTAGAACCTATAGGATAACCTACGGTGATAGTTAATTTGATTCTGCTGAAAAACAGAAACTTTTACATGCATGAAAATAATTTTAGTAATTCACAGAAACGTGCTTTTGCATTGATTCTTTTTGCTGTCAATAGAGAAATTGCCCAGGACTTCCTATTTTGGTAGGATTTTTAGAGTTCCAGAAGTATTCGAAAGTTACAGATTGCTACAGACTGTTTTGTTTTTGACAGATTCTGTTTTTCGTGTGTTGTTTGCTTATTTTGATGCATCTATGGCTAGCACCGGGGGGTATGAACCATAGAGAAGTTGGAATACAGTAGGTTTAACACCAATATAAATAAAGAATGAGTTCATTACAGTACCTTATGTGGTGGTTTTTCTTTCTTGCACTAACGGAGCTTATGAGATTTCCTGTTGAGTTTTGTGTTGTGAAGTTTTCAAGTTTTGGGTAAAGATTTGATGGACTATGGATTAAGGAGTGGCAAGAGCCTAAGCTTGGGTATGCCCATGGCACCCCAAGATATTCAAGGATAACCAAAATCCTAAGCTTGGGGATGCCCCAGAAGGCATCCCCTCTTTCGTCTTCGTCTATCGGTAACTTTACTTGGAGCTATATTTTTATTCGCCACATGATATGTGATTTGCTTGGAGCGTCTTGTATGATATTAGTCTTTGATTTTTAGATTTCCACAATCATCCTTGTTGTACACACCTTTTTGGAGAAACCCACTTGATTTGGAATTTATTAGAATACTCTATGTGCTTCACTTATATCATTTGAGCTAGATAGTTTTGCTCTACGTGCTTCACTTATAATTTTTAGAGTATGGCGGTGGCTTTATTTTGAAGAAATTGTTGATCTCTCATGCTTCACATATATTATTTTGAGAGTCTTTTAGAACAGCATGGTATTTGCTATGGTTATAAAATTGGTCCTAGAATGATGGGCATCCAAGTTGGGTATAATAAAAACTATCATAGGAAGTGAATTGGATGCTATGATCAATTTCATGCTTGATAATCGTTTTGAGATATGAGGATGGTGATATTAGAGTCATGCTAGTTGGGTAATTGTGAATTCAAACAATACTTGTGTTGAAGTTTGTGATTCCCGTAGCATGCACGTATGGTGAACCGCTTTGTGATGAAGTTGAAGCACAATTTATTTATTGAAAGTCTTCCTTATGAGTGGTGGTCGGGGACGATTGATGGTCTTTTCCTGCCAATCTATCCCCCTAGGAGCATGCGCGTAGTACTTTGTTTTCAATGACTTGTAGATTTTTGCAATAAGTACATGAGTTCTTTATGACTAATGTTGAGTCCATGGATTATACGCACTCTCACCCTTCCACCATTGCTAGCCTCTCTTGTGCTGCGCAACTTTCACCGGCATACACCCACCATATACCTTCCTCAAAATAGCCACCATACCTACCTATTATGGCATTTCCATAGCCATTCCGAGATATATTGCCATGCAACTTTCCATCATTCCGTTTATAATGACACACATCATCATTGTCATATTGCTCTTTGCATGATCATGTAGTTGACATCATATTTGTGGCAAAGCCACCTTCATAATTCCATACATGTCACTCCTGATTCATTGCATATCCTGGTACACCGCTAGAGGCATTCATATAGAGTCATATTTTGTTCTAAGTATCGAGTTGTAATCTTGAGTTGTAAGTAAATAAAAGTGTGATGATCTTCATTATTAGAGCATTGTCCCAAGTGAGGAAAGGATGATGGAGACTATGATTCCCCCACAAGTCGGGATGAGACTTCGGACTTTACAAAAAAAAAGAGAAAGGCCAAATAAAAAAAGAAAGGCCAAATAAAAAATGAGAGAAAAAGAGAGAAGGGACAATGCTACTATCCTTTTTACCACACTTGTGCTTCAAAGTAGCACCATGATCTTCATGATAGAGAGTCTCCTATGTTGTCACTTTCATATACTAGTGGGAATTTTTCATTATAGAACTTGGCCTGTATATTCCAATGATGGGCTTCCTTAAAACGCCCTAGGTCTTCGTGAGCAAGCAAGTTGGATGCACACCCACTTAGTTTCTTTTGTTGAGCTTTCATACATTTATAGCTCTAGTGCATCCGTTGCATGGCAATCCCTACTCACTCGCATTGATATCTATTAATGGGCATCTCCATAGCCCGTTGATACGCCTAGTTGATGTGAGACTATCTTCTCCTTTTTTGTCTTCTCCACAACCACCATTCAATTCCACATATAGTGCTATGTCCATGGCTCACGCTCATGTATTGCGTGAAATTTGAAAAAGTTTGAGATTACTAAAGTATGAAACAATTGCTTGGCTTGTCATCGAGGTTATGCATGATAAAATACTTTGTGTGATGAAGATAGAGCATACCCAGACTACATGGTTTTGTAGGGATAACTTTCTTTAGCCATGTTATTTTGAGAAGACATGATTGCTTTGTTAGTATGCTCGAAGTATTATTATTTCTTATGTCAATATGAACTTTTATTTTGAATCATTTGGATCTAAACATTCATGCCACAATAAAGAAAATTACATTAAAAATTATGCTAGGTAGCATTCCACATCAAAAATTCTGTTTTTATCATTTACCTACTCGAGGATGAGCAGGAGTTAAGCTTGGGGATGCTTGATACGTCTCCAAAGTATCTATAATTTTTGATTGTTCCATGCTATTATATTACCCGTTTTGGATGTTTATGGGCTTTACTTTACACATTTATATCATTTTTGGTACTAACCTACTAACCGGAGGCCCAGCCCGAATTGCTGTTTTTTTACCTATTTCAGTGTTTCGAAGAAAAGGAATATCAAACGGAGTCCAAACGGGATGAAACCTTTGGGAGCGATCTTTTTGGAACAAATGCAAACCTGGAGACTTGGAGTGGACGTCAAGCAACAACCGAGGCGGCCACGAGGGTGCCCGGCGCGCCCCCCACCCTCGTGGGCCCCTCAAAAGCGTCAACTGACCTACTTCTTCCTCCTATATATACTCCCATATCCTGAAAACATCAGAGGCGACCACTAAAACCTAATTCCACCGCCGCAACCTTCTCTATCCGCGAGATCCCAACTTGGAGCCTTCGTCGGTGCTCCGCCGGAGAGGGAATCGTCCATGGAGGGCCTCTACATCATCTCCAAGGCCTCTCTGATGAGTTGTGAGTAGTTTACCCCAGACCTTCGGGTCCATAGTTATTAGCTAGATGGCTTCTTCTCTCTCTTTGAATCTCAATACAAAGTTCTCCTCGTTCTTCTTGGAGATCTATTCGATGTAACTCTTTTTGCGGTGTGTTTGTCAAGATCCGATGAATTGTGGGTTTATGATCAAGTTTATCTATGAGAAATATTTGAATGTCCTCTAAATTCTTTTATGTATGTTTGATTATCTTTGCAAGTCTCTTCGAATTATCAGTTTGGTTTGGCCTACTAGATTGATCTTTCTTGCAATGGGAGAAGTGCTTAGCTTTGGGTTCAATCTTGCGGTGTCCTTTCCCAGTGACAGCAGGGGCAGCAAGGCACGTGTTGTATTGTTGCCATTGAGGATAAAAAGATGGGGTTTATATCATATTGCATGAGTTTATCCCTCTACATCATGTCATCTTTCCTAATGCGTTACTCTGTTCTTATGAACTTAATACTCTAGATGCAGGTAGGAGTCGGTCGATGTGTGGAGTAATAGTAGTAGATGCAGAATCGTTTCAATCTACTTGTCACGGACGTGATGCCTATATACATGATCATGCCTAGATAATCTCATAACTATGCGCTTTTCTATCAATTGCTCAACAGTAATTTGTTCACCCACCATAATACTTATGCTATCTTGAGAGAAGCCACTAGTGAAACCTATGGCCCCCGGGTCAATCTTTTATCATATAAGTTTGCCATCTACTTTTATTTGCATCTTTTACTTTCCAATCTATATCATAAAAATACCAAAAATATTTATCTTATCATATTATCTCTATCAGATCTCACTTTCGCAAGTGGCCATGAAGGGATTGACAACCCCTTTATTGCGTTGGTTGCAAGGTTCTTGTTTGTTTGTGTAGGTGCGTGGGACTTTTGAGGAGCCTCCTACTGGATTGATCCCTTGGTTATCAAAAACTGAGGGAAATACTTACGCTACTTTGCTGCATCACCCTTTCCTCTTCAAGGAAAACCAACGCAAGCTCAAGACGTAGTAGGTATATCTACTTGATGAAACATAAGTCTGAAATATTTGAAAAGTTCAAAGAATTTCAGAGTGAAGTGGAAAATCATCGTAACAAGAAAGTAAAGTTTCTATGATCTGATCGTGGAGGAGAATATTTGAGCTATGAGTTTGGTCTTCATTTGAAACAATGCGGAATAGTTTCGAAACTCACGCCACTCGGAACACCACAGCGTAATGGTGTGTCCGAACGTCATAATCGTACTTTACTAGATATGGTGCGATCTATGATGTCTCTTAATGATTTATCGCTATCATTTTGGGGTTATGCTTTAGAGATGGTTGCATTCACGTTAATAGGGCACCATCTAAATCCGTTGAGACGACGCCTTATGAACTGTGGTTTGGCAAGAAACCAAAGTTTTCGTTTCTTAAAGTTTGGGGCTGTGATGCTTATGTGAAAAAGCTTCAACCTGATAAGCTCGAACCCAAATCGGAGAAATGTGTCTTCATAGGATACCCAAAGGAGACTGTTGGGTACACCTTCTATCATAGATCCGAAGGCAAGACATTAGTTGCCAAGAATGGATCCTTTCTAGAGAAGGAGTTTCTCTCAAAAGAAGTGAGTGGGAGGAAAGTAGAACTTGATGAGGTAACTGTACCTGCTCCCTTATTGGAAAGTACTTCATCACAGAAATTTGTTCCTGTGACTGCTACACCAATTAGTGAGGAAGCTAATGATGATGATCATGTAACTTCAGATCAAGTTACTACTGAACCTCGTAGGTCAACCATAGTAAGATCCACACCAGAGTGGTATGGTAATCCTATTCTGGAGGTCATGTTACTAGACCATGACGGACCTACGAACTATGAGGAAGCCATGATGAGACCAGATTCCACAAAATGGCTTGAGGCCATGAAATCTGAGATGGGATCCATGTATAAGAACAAAGTGTGGACTTTGGTTGACTTGCCCGATGATTGGCAAGCCATCGAGAATAAATGGATCTTCAAGAAGAAGACTGACACTGACGGTAATGTTACTATCTACAAATCTCGACTTGCTGCGAAAGGTTTTCGACAAGTTCAAGGAGTTGACTACGATGAGACTTTCTCACCTGTAGCGATGCTTAAGTCCGTCTAAATCATGTTAGCAATTGCCGCATTTTACGATTATGAAATTTGGCAAATGGATGTAAAGACTGCGTTCCTGAATGGATTTCTGGAAGAAGAGGTGTATATGATGCAACCTGAAGGTTTTATCGATCCAAAGGGTGCTAACAAAGTGTGCAAGCTTCAGTGATCCATCTATGGACTGGTGCAAGCATCTTGGAGTTGGAATAAATGTTTTGATAGTGCGATCAAAGCATATGGTTTTATACAGACTTTTGGAGAAGCCTGTATTTACAAGAAAGTGAGTGGGAGCTCTGTAGCATTTCTAATATTATATGTGGATGACATATTGTTGATTGGAAATGATATAGAACTTCTGGATAGCATAAAAGGATACTTGAATAAGAGTTTTTCAATGAAAGACCTCGGTGAAGCTGCTTATATATTGGGCATCAAGATCTATAGAGATAGATCAAAACGCCTAATTGGACTTTCACAAAGCACATACCTTGATAAAGTTTTGAAGAAGTTCAAAATGGATCAAACAAAGAAAGGGTTCTTGCCTGTGTTACAAGGTGTGAAGTTGAGTCAGACTCAATGCCCGACCACTTCAGAAGATAGAGAGAAAATGAAAGATGTTCCCTATGCTTCAGCCATAGGCACTATCATGTATGCAATGTTGTGTACCAGACCTGATGTGGTCCCCTCGAGCACCTCCCGACCGACTTCTTTCGCCTATATATCCCTACGTACCCTAAAACCATAAAAATCAAGATAGATCGGGAGTTCCGCCACCGCAAGCCTCTGTAGCCACCAAAAACCTCTCGGGAGCCTGTTCCGGCACCCTGCCGGAGGGGGAATCCATCACCGGTGGCCATCTTCATCATCCCAGCGCTCTCCATGATGAGGAGGGAGTAGTTCACCCTCGGGGCTGAGAGTATGTACCAGTAGCTATGTGTTTGATCTCTCTCTCTCTCTCGTGTTCTTGACTTCACACGATCTTGATGTATCCTGAGCTTTTCTATTGTATTTGGATCTTATGATGTTTCTCCCCCTCTACTCTCTTGTGATGAATTGAGTTTCCCCTTTTGAAGTTATCTTATCGGATTGAGTCTTTTATGAGAACACTTGATGTATGTCTTGCCGTGTTTATCTGTGGTGACAATGGGATATCATGTGCCTCTTGATGTACGTTTCGGTGACCAACTTGCGGGTTCCACCCATGAACCTATGCATAGGGGTTGGCACACGTTCTTGACTCTCCGGTAGAAACTTTGGGGTACTCTTTGAAGTACTTTGTGTTGGTTGGATGAATCTGAGATTGTGTGACGCATATCGTATAATCATGCCCACGGATACTTGAAGTGACAATGGAGTATCTATGTGACATTAGGGTTTTGGTTGATTTGTGTCTTAAGGTGTTATTCTAGTATGAACTCTTTTATAGATCGATCCGAAAGAATAACTTTGAGGTGGTTTCGTACCCTACCATAATCTCTACGTTTGTTCTCCACTATTAGTGGCTTTGGAGTGACTCTTTGTTGCATGTTGAGGGCTTGTTATATGATCTATCTATGCTATTATTATTGAGAGAACTTGCACTAGTGAAAGTATGAACCCTAGGCCTTGTTTCCTATCATTGCAATACCGTTTATGCTCACTTTTTTCTTTAGTTACCTTGGTGTTTTTATATTTTCAGATTACAAATACCTTTATCTACTATCCATATTGCACTTGTATCACCATCTCTTCGCCGAACTAGTGCACCTATACAATTTGCCATTGTATTGGGTGTGTTGGGGACACAAGAGACTCTTTGTTATTTGGTTGCAGGGTTGTTTGAGAGAGACCATCTTCATCCTACGCCTCCCACGAATTGATAAACCCTAGGTCATCCACTTGAGGGAAATTTGCTACTGTCCTACAAACATGTGCACTTGCAGGCCCAACAACGTCTACAAGAAGAAGGTTGTGTAGTAGACATCAACATGTCATGGTAAAATTTTTGTCCCATTTGGGGCAGGTTTGGGTATAAGCGTCTCACGAACCAGAGGTTCTCACAACAAGCGTGATGGTTTCGGTAGGGAACGTGCCACCTTTGGGGACGAAATGATATCTATTGCCTCTTATTGCTTTCAGAAAATTTCTACTGTCAACATAGAACAACAGGAGTGTTGTGTTTAATTTTGAAATTTTTCGGGGTTCGTTTGGATATTTTTATACATTAACTGGGTTTTCTAGGCATTTTATGTGCATAATTCAGATTTGAACTACATGCACATGCTCCAGTGCATATAAATTGTGTGCGTTCTGTTAACCATTCACGCCACGCCTCACTCTCTTAATGGCAAGGAGGAGTCGTGCGGACAGGTGCTTGAGTGTTTGACTAAACGGGAGGCGTGCGATTTGTACTCCAATGCGGAGGCTCACCGGGAAGCGTGCGAGCCGTACGCCGCGCAGACTCAACGGAAAGCGAGCCCTTTGACTTCCATGGCCGCCCGCCTTGCTCGCATTCTCTCCATTAATGGCGCCCAAGCCCCGGGAAGCCAAGGTAAAATGTGCCAAGCAGGATTTGTGCAGCTCTTGATCGCAAACATTTTAGTTAGAACACCTGTATGCAAACCGACATCTTCCCCAGGAAGCCAAGAGAAAATGTGTCGAGCAGGATTTTTGCAACTATCGTAAACATTTTAGATAGAACATCCGTATGCAATGTGAGAGCGATGGTCTTCCCCTTAAGTCGAGGGAAAATTCGCAGCGCGGGATTTGTGCATCCCTGCAAAGCAAATGGTTGTTTTGGATGACCCGTGTGCAACCACGTACAAACAATTTGGTAAGATTTGCATCTGTCATATTGGGTATGTTGCCATTTGTCAAACTGGAAAGATTGACCTTTGTCGACCTAGTAACATTGCCATTTGTTAATCCTTGTAGCACTGCGAATTGTCAAAATATGCAGCTAAAAATCACTAGCACTATCTAATTTTGGCAACTAAAATTCAATAATTAAGCATTTTCATTCATAGATTAAGCAGTCGTTCTTAATTTATACAAACAGTTCAACTTGACAGCTGAACCGACCAAACTTTTCCCCAATTGTTGCCAACCACGTACTGAAATATCTAGTTCAACTATATATACTAGCTAATTTTAAGTACATTGTACAGTTCCACCACACATCTATAGTCAGATGAACTGAACAAAATAGCCCCTAAATACTACTACTACTACGGAGGGGCTTTGTGCTACTTCTGGCAGCCTCTCCTCTGTCGAGCGTGCTCGGTAAGAGGCAGAGGAGGAGGAGGAGCCTATCGATGAGCTGGACAAATGCAATAAGGTGCCTACCGCTGCTGCACGTTCAGTGACGCTCGCCAGCTCAAACGCCCACTGCCTCTCTAGATGATCCCTCTCGAAGCGGCCGGACTGCTCGTAGATCTCCTGATTCCTCGCCTCTGCATCGGTGTGTGCTGCGGCCACGGCTGCGGTAAGGCTCTTTGCATGCTCAACAAGGCGCTCCTCCTCCTCCCACAGGAACTCGATGTAGCGCGCAAGGTCGCTGATGCACGTGTGGGCCTCCACCTCCGCCTTCCTCCTTCGGGCGGCGATGGTGGAGCGGGTGATGATCCCGGCGGTCGACGGTGGGCTGGCGGCCATAGTGGCCGACGATGGGGTGGCGGCCACGACCACCACCTCCCGCCTTCGGGCCGCGGTGGTGGAGCGGGTGATGGCCATGGTGGCCGGCAGTGGGGTGGCGGCCATGACGGCCACCTCCCGCCTTCGGGCCACGGCGGCGGAGCTGGAGATGGCCCTGGCTTTCGACGGTGGTGTGGCGGCAATGGCGGGCGGCAACAGCTGCCGATGGGCAGCAACGGCGGAGCGTGTGGTGGGTGTTCCATGCACACCCAACAGGGACGCCACGCGCACTACACTACGCTGGGGACTGCGCAGCCGCCGCGGTGTAGCCTCCCAGCTGGAGCTGTCCTCTGATCACGGCGGAGTGGCTGAACGACGACGACGGACCGGTGCCATTGGTGATTATGGGAGAAGCAAACGAGATAAGCTACAGGGAGGGAGGGGAAAATGCGATGCAGGAGTCGCCGGCCGTGAGGGTTTATATAGCAGGCCGGTAAGCATTGGGATTTTTGGGGATTTCACCGTGTCGCGCGGGAAGCTTGTGCGGGAACCTGCGAGGTTGTGCAGGAACAGGCTCACCGACGATTCATTGGCGCCACTTCGAGCCACTATTTGGCCAAAAGAACGCCCTCGCGCGCTGCGCAAGCTTGCGCTGTAAGCCGTCTACGGCAGCGGGGTGACAAGACGTGCCAGAGGAGGGCGAAAGGACACATACACATACGGTTAATACAAAAAAACATTTGCAATTTAATTACCTACTATACCCCCATCCTCGTTTATAAGTAGGATTTAACTAATAAAATACGAATGCATGTCGCCAAAGATTATATCGTTGGATTCGTATTTGAACATAGTTTCCAGCTATACAATTTTTGTAACATGCATTAACACTTTTTTGGTTAAATTTAAGGTTATATACCAGCAAGCGTTTTCCTGCAATACACATGGCTTATTCCATCACAAACAACTTGGGTGGATCAACTGTATGCCACGTATTGCACACGCAACTCTAATCTGATACGTGCTTGATGTCTTCGACATCGCTCGCACAGTTCGTCTTATTTGCCATGTATCACTGTGCCGGCCTCTGCTCGCGTCCCTCGGCAAGCTCTGCTCGCTGTTAGGCCCGCAGTGCGTTGTTCTCGCCGTTAGGCGCCACGGCACACTCTGCTCGCGTCCGTCGGCGCGCTGGGCTTGTGGACAGCTTTTCCTTGCGTGTTCAACTGCTATATGCATATATATATATATATATGGTTGATCGCCGTTGAGGCAACCGCGGAGCGCTCTTCTCGCGTCCCTCCGCGCGCGCTCTGCCAGCGGTTGGGCGTGCGCCCGATAACATCAGGGGCCCTTTATGCATGCGGTTGCACCGCGCGTGTTGCCACGCGATGCAGTTACATGCGACACGATGGAGTTACGCGCTGCAAATTAGAACTACCATCAGGGCCAGCTGATATTCCTGGTCGTCTGGCTTCCCCTTTAATTCCCGCGGCCATTATAACCTTAGTCTCTTCAACCTTTCGATCGTGCCCCACAACACAACAAGCACACCCACGACGACACATGGAGAGGGGATGTCTAGCGGCGCTCCAATGGAGTTCGGCGAGCATAGAGTGGAGACCCACGCGAGGGAGAAGGATCTCTCGGTGGTGTACACCATCGACCCATCCATGGTGGATGACTACATCAACAGCGTTGAGCAGTTGCTTTCTCGAGACAAGTACAAGGTGGTCGGCATCGACCTCCAGTACACCGCCGGTCGTCCCGGCATAGATCAGAAGGTTGTCGTCACCCAGTTGTGCGTGCTCCATCATGTCCTCATCTACCACTCTGCATGGCCACGGAGCCTTGTGACCGTTTCAACAGGTTTGTCAACAGCACCGACTATAAGTTCGCCACAATGGAAACCACCGATAATGTAAAAGTGCTCAGTGTTACGGGCTTGGCCTGCAAGAACCTTGTCAAAATCGGTGACCACTACAGGGTTTGGGGCAGCACGAAGGACTCCCTGGTCAAACTCGCCTCGGCCATCATCGACCCCTACTACGAAAAGATGAAGCAGGATGCCCAGAGAACAAGTCCTGTATCCTGGCACAGGACCTAGATGCGGCAACTGGATGAACCTCACCTCCGGTTTGCGGCCAAGAGCGTGTACACATGCTACGAGATGCACAGGCGGATCGTTGACATGAGTGAGTGCCTCGTTACCCAAATCGACGAGCCCGGATCGAGTCACAAGAAGATCAAGCGTCACAAGAAGTAGATGATGATAAAATGATCGTTTATGCTAGTTAATCATGCATGTAATATATAGTTTACTTTATTGGTGTGTGCAAATGTCATGTGTGTAGTAGCCACCTATGTATTATGCATGTAATACTTTACTTTGTGTGTGCAAATGCCATGGTTGTAGTAGCCACCTATGTAAGTGGATGTTTAATTTGGTTATGCAACCATGTCCTTATAAGTGTGTGTGTGTGTGTGTGTGTATGTTGTTGTTCTATATGCAATCTGATCGCACAACACACGTCTTATTAGCAGCAACCGTTGCACACATTTCTTATTACAGACCTGTTTGCCACGTATCACACACATCTTGTTATATTGAACCGTTTCTGTTTTCTTATCTCAACACAAACAGTTCATCGAGTGAACTGCATGCCGTATATCGCACACACCTTGATCTGGCTGACCATTTCTTTTGTGTTCCCTAATCACAAACAGTTTATCCGAGTGAACTGTATGTTGTATATCGCACACACATTCATCTGCTGCCCGTTTCTTTTGTTCCTCCTCATCGCAAACAGTTAATTGAACTAAACCGTATGCTCTGCATCGCACACGCAACTAAAATCTGAACCGTGTTTTATGCATCCTCCATCGCAAACATTTTGCACCTTTTTTGACGGGTTTTTTTATAGCACAATTTGCGATTATGGCATCGCACACAGTTTCGTCGAAGGGTCTCTGGTCGTAGTGTCGCATTAGCAGCATCCTGTAGTAGTGTGGGTATAGGTCATTTTATAGCTATTCTAAGTATATGTCAACTAAGCTTATTATGTCAATTTGGAGAAAAATAAGGTAAGTATAGGTCATTTTCGTGCTAACCTAGATGATGATGCCATTTTTGAGCCAACTTGTGTAAGTATAGCTCATTTTTTATCTAACTTAGGTAATTGTGCCATTTAGGAGGAAAATAAGCTAAGTATGCATTTGTTAAGCAAAACACTAGAGAAAACTTACCCTCATCACAACAAATGCGATGAAGATTGCAACTAAGGTAACACTTGATCCAATGGCATAATGATACCAAGCCTCACTATCAATGGCATATTTTCTAATCTTCTTAATCTTCAAGCGCATTGCATCCATCTTCAAGCGCATAGCATTCATCTTCATCTTCTGATCATCGACGACATCGGCAACATACAACTCCAATATCATCTTCTCTTCTTCAATTCTTCTAATTTTTTCTTTCAAATACTCAATTTCTTTTTCAACTAAATTTAACTTCTCGTCAAGAGGGTCAGTTGCAATTTCCGTTTCACATACCTCCTAGATAAAAATATCTCTATGTCAACTTGATGGCCATAATTTTCATAAATGTGAAATGCAACAAATAGTTATAAAAGAGAATTTACCACATCCGAGTCATAAAGCGGGCGAGGGCCGACGGGGGCGGATATCAAGACCATGGCACTATGTATAACAAACAATCATACAAAGTAAGAAAATTATACAAGTAACTATATAAATCATACAAGTAACTATATAAATCTACAACATAAAAAATTGAATACCTAATAATAATCTGCATCGTCGGGTTCAATATATGCTCCGGAATCAATAAATGCATCATCATCATCACTATCAGTAATGACGTGCTCATCATCATCATCAATAAATGCATCATCATCATCACTATCAGTAATGACGTGCTCATCATCATCATCAATAAATGCATCATCATGTGGAAGGCCACCTTTACGTAATCGATCAAGCATTGACAGATCATCCGCAGCAGTAACCTCTTCTAGTTCAGGCTCTTCTTGTTCTGGCTCAAGGGTGAAGTCAGGTTCACTGTCGCTGTCTACTTCAATGTTTTGGGGTGAAGTAGAGTGGCTCTTGAAACGTTTTTTGGAAAGACGTGTTTCTTGGAAGAATTCTCCTTCATATGTGTATGGGTTAATGTGAGGTTCATAATCCTCTTCATTGAAGGGAGGTGGTCTAACACGTGGCAGCACTTCATAAACGACATCCCAACCTTTGGATCACTTTGACAGGCCCACGGTAGATAGAAAACTTGGGTTGCCTATTGAGCCGTAATATAGACACCGGGAACATCCAAATGGGTGCTTTGTTTGATTTCCACTAGCCCTATATGTTCATGAGCCCTTCTAGTGTCCTTTGGCTGGAACCAATAACATTTGAAGACTACAACGTTTGGTGGGTTCGCTCCATAGAATTGAAGTTCATAAATTGCTTCAACTCTTCCATAATACTCAGTATCTCCTTCGCCGATAGCAGAAACACAACAATGTGTAGACTTTTGGTCGGCCATAGATAGCTCTTTGCCATAGGTACAAAGGGATACCCGTTGATGTCGTATTTGTCAAATGAACAGACCTTAAAGTCAAAAACATTAGCGACTTGTCTCAATTCGGCGTCCATAAACTCTGAATTAGCCTACAAGTTTAATACGAAAGGGATTGTTGCATATACCAAAGAATATAAACGAGGATTTTGGTCTGTGTCTTCTCACCCATACCGTTGTCTACCACAACATACCTGGATGACTTGCAAATGGGACAATAGTTCAAGTCCGCATACTAAAGCCTAAATAAGGCACACCCTTTCTCACATGCATGTATCTTCTCATAGGGCATCTTAAGAGCAAGGAGGATTTTGTCTGACTGGTACAGTTTTGCAGGTAGTACATGGCCTTTGGGTAGAAAATGTCCAAATACTGTCATCATCGCGTCGTAGCATTCTCTGCCCAAGTTGAATTGAACCTTTAGAGCCATTATTTGTGAGATGGAATCCAACTGACAAAGCTCAGTGTGCTCGTGGAGAGGACGTTTTGAAGACTCCAACATTTCATTGAAGGCCTTTGCAGATTCCTCCATCTCATCGTCCGAGTCCCGAGCATCATCAAAGTCTTGCACCATGTCTTCCATCCCGGTACCATGCTCATCGGGGCAACGATGAAGCACCTCAGCTCTGGCACGTTGGGCAGACTCGCCATGAAATGTCCACACCGTATAACCTGGTGTCGGTGTCAAAACCGGCGAATCTCGGGTAGGGGGTCCTAAACTGTGCGTCTAAGGTCGATGGTAACAGGAGACAGGGGACACAATGTTTACCCAGGATCGGGCCCTCTCTATGGAGGTAATACCCTACTTCCTGCTTGATTGATCTTGATGAATATGAGTATTACAAGAGTTGATCTACCAAGAAATCGTAATGGCTAAAACCCTAGAAGTCTAGCCTGTATGACTATGATTATGAGTATTGGCCTCTACGGACCTAGCCCTCCGGTTTATATAGACACCGGAGGGATCTAGGGTTACATAAGGTCAGTTACAGAGAAAGGAATATTCGATCGCCAAGCTTGCCTTCCACGCCAAGGAGAGACCCATCCAGACACGGGTAGAGTCTTCGGTCTTTGTATCTTCACATCCCATCAGTCCGGCCCATGGCTAACAGGCCGGACGCCCGAGGACCCCTTAGTCCAGGACTCCCTCACCTTGCGTAAAACCCCTCTTCTGCAGGTGTTTGCCCATTTTATCCTCTGTCCTCTTGTGCCAATTGTCGCACCCGGCACAGGGGCACCAGGTTGTCCTCTGGCCATTTGCAAATGCGGCTCTCACAAACCCCTTGGTTTTTGTTAACCATTCATTGGTCATGTCTTTCTGACTAGTGTGGCCGGTGTACATCCACGCATGATCACTCATCTTGCCTAGCTACTGGACACATAAGAAATATATATATATATATCAGCATGTATATATTCATCAGTTAATGGAGTTCATCGCTTTTATTACTCCATGCAACCTAGACGCTAATAGGTAAAGATAGGTCTTAATCTCACCCGAGTATGTGTAGATTGGGTTTGTTTTCCCATGCTCTGCTCCGGATCCGACGCAAAATTTCAGCAATAGCTCCCCGATGTTCTCCTGATACACGTCTCGGCAATAAGCAGAGAGGATGTGTACCCGGAGAACAACAGAGAGACACTGGCGAAATTCTGCATTGGATCCGGAGCAAAGCATATGGGAAAACGAACCCAATCTACACATACTCGAGCTGTCCATGGATAACGTTGGACAATTCGAAAGAATCAAGGTTATAAATATGCAAATGCATGCATATTTACAGATGTAACCCTTTCGAATGGGAGACGCATAGTGGTCACGCATACTGATGATTGAAGACACCTATAGCTAGCAAGTTTCATCGGCACGAAGACCGGAACAGAACAAATGAAGGGGCAGGAGGAGATGTCATTTGTGCTCACCCACAAGCGCAGGGTCGGAGCTCGTCGAACGCACGGGGAGGTCGTCGAACACCGGACCCTCGCAGCGACGAAACAACTGCACATTTAAAACCACCTGATCAACACAAATATGATGTTTTTATAACAAAATCAAAAAAATATATGGCCTAACTCATAATTCACAAATATATGACCTCGCCGGCCTCTGGAAGGCTGAAGAGCACCTTTTCGGGAGGTGTCGGGGGTGTCGTGTCGGGGTGGGGTGTTGTGTCGGGGTCGGGGTGTCGGGGTGTCGTGTCGGGGTCGGGGTGTCGTGTCGGGGTCGGCGTGTCGGGGTTAGGGTGTGGGGGTCGGCATGGCAAACCCTTGACCCCTTGACCCCTCGGTGACCCTCGATCCTCGACCCCTCGACCATCGACCCCTTTTCCCCTTTTCCCCTCGACCCCTCGACACCTCGACCCTCGACCCCTCGACCCTTGACTCCCATTCCCCTCGATCCTCGACCCCTCGACCACTCGGCGACCCTCGACCCCTCGGTGACCCTCGACCCTCGGTGACCCTCTTTTTCTACTTTTCCTACTTTTTTTCATCATCATCTTCTTCTTCTTCTTCTTCTTCTTCTTCTTCTTCTTCTTCTTCTTCTTCTTCTTCTTCTTCTTCTTCTTCTACTTATTGTTCTTTATTTCATCTTCTTCTTCTTCCTAAACTAAACTAAACTAACCTGACCTAAACTAAACTAAACTAACATAAACTAAACTTACCTAAACTAAATCTAAAAAAAGAAAACAAAACACAAGACTCACCTCCGGCAAGGTCGGCCCGTGGAGGCAGGCCACGGGGAGGGGGCGGCGCGGCTCCTGCGGCGGGGCGGCTCCGGCAAGGTCAGGCCGTGGAGGCAGGCCATGGGGAGGGGGCGGCGCGGCTCCGGCGGCGGGGCGGGGCGGGGCACGGCGTGGCTCCGGCGGCGGGGCGGCCTGGCTCTGGCGAGGTCGGCCCGTGGAGGCAGGCCACGGGGAGGGGGCGGCGCGGCTCCTGCGGTGGGGCGGGGCCGACGGCAGCTCGGGCAGGGGGCGGGGGGGAGGTGAGGGGAGATAGAGGGGGAGAGAGAGGGGTGGGGCGCGGGGCACTGACCGTTTTTAGCTAGGTCGAATTTCTTTACTGTCTGCTAGCAGATGGCAAAGAGCCTAGCTAGTGGGGTGGGGCCGGGAGGAACGGCCGTTAGCTAGGTCACTTTCTTTGCCTTCTGCTAGAAGGCGACAAAAAGAGGGGGCCGTTAGGTTGTGCTCGTTAGTGGACCAACCTCCCTCTTTGTCGTCTGCTAGCAGATGACAAGGCTTCTATGACGTCTGCTAGCAGACGGCAAAGAGCTGGCTGACGGCAAACATGATCTTTGCCGTCAGTTTTTTGTAAGCTGATGACAAAGACCTTCTTTGCCGTTAGCTAACAGACAGCAAAGATCCTGATTCCAGTAGTGTATAACCAAGTCTGTTAAGATAGTAACATTTGCAACAACAACGGGCACGTCCTCAAAAATACCGATAGGTATGGCAGTTGATTTGTCAGCCATTTGCAATGATATTTTGGTAGGTGTGAGTTTATTCAAATCAAGTCTTTTATATAAAGAGAAAGGCATAACACTAACACCGGCTCCCAAATCACATACAACAATTTTGACATAGTTCCTTCTAATGGAGCATGGTATAGTTGGTATTCCTGGATCTCCTAATTTCTTAGGTACTCCATCCTTAAAAGAATAATTAGCAAGCATGGTGGAGATTTCAGCTTCAGGTATTTTTCTTTTATTAGTGGTAATGTCTTTCATATACTTAGCATAAGGGGTCGTCTTTAAAATTTCAGCAGATGTCGCTTCCAGGTCTTTTCACATTGCTGAGGTGAAAGAATATCTTGGTTGCTAAGGCCATGCAGGACAATAATTGGGTTCGTCCCCTTAGGGGCATTAACACTACCCCGGGGGTACATGAGTTCATTGGCCTTTGGATGTTGATTCAACACTTCACTCTCTCGCCTTGGACTCCGGGCACCATCACTTGGTGTTGGACGGTGAATGGTATCTATTCTAAGAGCTCTACATACGACATCCAATTCCAAGGCTCCTACTCACCACTCCAGATTTGTTCGGATGCAATTTGGAAGGCCAGTGTGGAGAACAAATGCAGGTTTTTTGTGGTTGCTCATAAGGCAGCGGATCCTTACTTTAAACAAAATTTGTCTGCAAGGCGATGGTCGTGCAACGTGTTGTGATGTGTGGCAACAACTTTAATGATCACCTCATACTTAGGTATAGTTTCACGCCCCAGGTGTGGCATGCTATTGCTACTGGGCATGACCGTCCCTCTGTCTTGCCTTTCTTTTGTGAAGGAGACAATCTCCTTTCCTGAGTGGTAGCACTAAACCCGTGGCAAAAATCTTGCACCTACGAAAATTGACTTGCGTGAGGGCGTCGTGTCTTGCTCTCATCAATCTCTCCCCTGTATTTCAGGGTGGGCCCCCTTCCCTCTAATCAAAATTTGTCAACTAATCCCATACGTAAAGTTTCGTAATTATTTTTCATAGGTGTAGCAAAGCTCAACCCGTGGCCTGGTAATCGTCCCTCCAGGCATATGATTGATGGCATCGTCGCTTACACATTCTGGCATATCTACTGCGAGAGAAATAGGAGGGTATTTTTTTAGGTTGCTTACCACATGGACCATGTGGTAAATAAGAGGGTGTTTGACAACAAGTATCACGCGGTTGCTGCGGTAGCAAGCATGGTCAAGGAGGCAACGTTGGCACGTGCCCTAGCCTTCGCTAGAGTTGTGAACCATGATCTTTGTTAATCTTGTACGAGTGTTTTTGTTGGTTTTTGGTTATACTCAAAGTATTCTTTCCTTCCATAGAATTTGCAAAGCTCCTACTATATTTCGAAGAAAAAAGAATCTACTTGCACGGACGCGCTGATGCCAGCAACCAGTCCCACGGTCGTACAGCCGAGCCATGAGGAGAGGAAAAAGAAGAAAGGGATCATAAATCAGGAGATACATATCAGGGGTGTTTATGTAAATGACATCTACGTGGCAGCTGCGCCTGACCCATGGTGAACCACTTGCTCACAATTAGGATGATGTACATTTCTAAACATTATAAGATTCAATTGGCATACCTCGAATACTTTTAAGACCTATGATGCATTTTACTTATAAAGATTATTAGGGAGCAAATTATCCGAGGATTCTTTCTTCCGTCGTAAGTCATTGGCGTCGCATGACGTGCCTATAATTGATCAGGTTTAGTTCCAGTCCAAGTAACCTACTGAAAGTTTACTAAAGATCAAGAGAACATTATAGGTAAAACCTTTCTTGATACATAAAGCTTAGAGAAGTTGCTAATCCTCTCATCGTGATAACAGCCTCATTTTATATTCACTGACGAAAACACATATTTGCATAAAAAGTGCTCAAGTGCAGAAACAATATTAGCACAGAATCTCAGTATCAGACCCATAATGAAAGATTCATAGATGAAAATGGATTGTGGGATCCAGACTACTAGATTCAAACCAGTCGAACTAATTCTAAACCTGTATGATTCAACAACTTTCAATAATCCATATTAGTAAATGGGAATGCCATATCCATCGAACCCTAGTCATATCCACCTGTAGCTGGATGCCTTAGATCATCAAATCCTTGGTTATGGCATGCATAACACTGACCTGAAACAAATTAACCAACAAACTCTTAACAGAAAACTACAAATATTCATAGCTAATTCACTATATTGTCATGAAGACGAGGATTAGTACCATTTTCATTTGGTTCTAGAGGGCAGCAGAAATAGTATTTTCTTCCGAATATCTCTTTCACTTCGGCGAAGAACAATGCCACTCTGGAATCACTTGACCTAGGGCTCTCAATCATTACAGTGAAATTGTAATGGTGGAAAACTTTGTGATAGTATTCCACATTAAAGCATTGGTGACAAATTTCCTCAATCTGCCAGTCAAGATCCTAAAACAAAATATAAATCTTTATTAGTACAGTTTTTCTGGTCTTTTCTTGTGGTTTTAACAATTAAAATACTCAAAAGTTATATACAGACCGTGAGATTAGTACTTCTTTCAGCATATTTTTCGAATGCCAACATCACCTCCTTAGTCATCCAGTTTTTCCCATTTTGAATAATCTCTTCGTCAGGAACTTCACACCTATATGCACAGCCAACACAAAATTGCATTTTCTGTTCAAGTAGTAGAACAAATAGAAACCAGAATATCTTGACATCATGTTCAATGATTGATAAGCTTTTGGGTTTTGGCCCCAACACATATTAAGAAGCACATATCATCGAAAGGAAAGTAAATTAACTAGATATATATGTGTGGTGCAGAGTTGCGAACACCTAAATCTGCTTTTAAGGTTGGTATACGTACTGGTTGCTCAGAAATTGTGTGCCTCTCATGGCCCGTGATCCCTCTCATTATCTAAAATAATGAATATTGGGGAAAACTCTATGGTGTATGTAGAGGAACCAATAAACATACATGAACATTATCAATATCTTCTACTATTTTGCTATATAAGAACCAATAAACATACATGAACTCTATCATTTTCATGGAACATGATCTGGCAAAGGCTAGAAATATGAAGCTAGTGCTTTGTTTGAGCAATTGTCGGGATTAAAGATCAATTTAAAAAAAGTGAACTGTTCTGTTTTGGAAGAGCCAAAGATGAACAAGATGCTTACAGACAATTGTTTGGATGTGGATTGGGTTCCCTACCGTTTAGCTACTTGGGCATACCAATTCACCATCGTAAATTATCCAATAAGGAGTGGAAGTGTATTGAAGATCGATTTGAAAAAACCCTAAGCTGCTGGAAGGGTAAGCTTATGTCTTATGGTGGTCGGCTTGTTCTGATAAACTCAATGTTAACTAGTATGACGATGTTCCTATTGTCTTTCTTTGAAGTGCCCGTAGGGGTAAGGAAAAGATTAGACTTCTATCGATCTCGATTTTTCTGGCAAAGGGGTGAAATAAAGACAAAATACAGGCTAACCAAGTGGGATATTATCTGTAGACCGAAGGACTAAGGTGGGCTAGGGATTGAGAACTTAGAGGTCAAGAATAGATGCCTGCTTAGCAAATGGCTATACAGGCTTTCTGTTGAGACCGAGGTTACGTTGGTACAGATTTTGCGTAATAAGTACCTGCAATCTAAGAACTTGGCCCAAGTTATTGTAAGACCCAATGACTCGCCTTTATGTAAGGGGTTAATGAGGACGAAGGCAACCTTCTTTCAAAGGACTAAATTTATCATTGGAAACGGTAACACGGCTAGATTCTGGGAAGATACATAGTTAGGGGAGACGCCTCTAGCAACACAATATCCTACTCTTTATAATATTGTACAACGTAAGGACGCTTATATTGCTACAGTATTACAGTCTGTTCCCTTAAACATCCAGTTCAGGAGGTCCCTAGTAGGGCACCGATGGGACTCTTGGCTGCATCTCGTGCAGAGTGATCGGCCAGATTCGATTCATTGGAATTTATCTATGAATGGGGTATTCACAATGAAGTCTATGTATTTGGACCTAATTGATTCTGGTCCAATTCCAAAATCAATGCATATTTGGAAGATTAAAGTGCCTTTAAGAATCAAAATCTTCATGTGATTTGTACACAAGGAAGTGATTCTGACCAATGATAATTTGGCAAAGCGAAGATGGGAGGGTAGTAAACGATGTTGCTTTTGTGACCAGGATGAAACCATACAACACCTCTTTCTCCAATGTCCTCTCACCAAGCTTCTATGGCTTACGATTCATGTAGCCTTTAATGTCAGTCCTCCAATTAGTATTAACACGTTATTTTGGACGTGGCTAAATGGAGTGGAGCCAAATACTGCGGGACATATTCGGATAGGAGTATGCGCATTAATTTGGGCTATACAGAACTGGAGAAATGACATGACTTTTAAACAGACAAAATCTTATTAATTTTTTGCAGGTTATCTACAGAGCCACTGCTTGGATCCGTACGTGGTCGTTACTCACTCATGCGGACACCAGGGAGCTTTTGGTTATTGGGTGCAACCGGTGGGAGACGGTAGCACAGGTTATTTACAACCGGTTTGGATGGCGGTCCAACAATAGGCTAGGTGTTTAGTCATCTTGACCTATTTTCGCCGGTTGTGGCAATTTTTTTCTACACTTTATTTAGCTCCCTTTGTGAGCATGTCCTGAATCGCAAATCTTTTTGGACCTTTTGCTTAATAAAATGGCTGCATGCATCACTCTGATGCAGAGGCTGGGGGTGATCCTCCTTTTTTAAAAAGATATCTTTTCTGCAAACACAAAGATGCTATAATATTAACATGTATAGCATACAAGGGTGATAGGATAATTTATAACCCTGCATATTATGAGGGGCCAAGGGGATAATTACTAGCAACGGCCAGCAGGTGTTGGAAATATGCCCTAGAGGCAATAATAAATAAGTTATTATTATATTTCCTTGTTCATGATAATCGTTTATTATCCATGCTATAATTGTATTGATAGGAAACTCAGATACATGTGTGGATACATATACAACACCATGTCCCTAGTAAGCCTCTAATTGACTAGCTCGTTGATCAATAGATGGTTACGGTTTCCTGACCATGGACATTGGATGTCGTTGATAACGGGATCACATCATTAGGAGAATGATGTGATGGACAAGACCCAATCCTAAGCCTAGCACAAAGATCGTAGTTCGTATGCTAAAGCTTTTCTAATGTCAAGTATCATTTCCTTAGACCATGAGATTGTGCAACTCCCGGATACCGTAGGAATGCTTTGGGTGTACCAAACGTCACAACGTAACTGGGTGGCTATAAAGGTGCACTACATGTATCTCCGAAAGTGTCTGTTGGGTTGGCACGAATCGAGACTGGGATTTGTCACTCCGGTAAACGGAGAGGTATCTCTGGGCCCACTCGGTAGGACATCATCATAATGTGCACAATGTGACCAAGGGGTTGATCATGGGATGATGTGTTACGAAACGAGTAAAGAGACTTGCCGGTAACGAGATTGAATAAGCTATCGGTATACCGACGATCGAATCTCGGGCAAGTATAATACCGCTAGACAAAGGGAATTGTATACGGGATTAATTGAGTCCTTGACATCGTGGTTCGTCCGATGAGATCATCGTGGAACATGTGGGAGCCAACATGGGTATCCAGATCCCGCTGTTGGTTATTGGCCGGAGAACGTCTCGGTCATGTCTACATGGTTCCCGAACCCGTAGGGTCTACACACTTAAGGTTCGATGACGCTAGGGTTATAAAGGAAGTTTGTATGTGGTTACCGAATGTTGTTCGGAGTCCCGGATGAGATCCCGGACGTCACGAGGAGTTCCGGAATGGTCCGGAGGTAAAGATTTATATATAGGAAGTCCTGTTTTGGTCACCGAAAAAGTTTCGGGTTTTATCGGTAACGTACCGGGACCACCGGGAGGGTCCCGGGGGTCCACCAAGTGGGGCCACCATCCCCGGAGGGATGCATGGGCCAAGTGTGGGAGGGGACCAGCCCCAGGTGGGCTGGTGCGCCCCCCCCCCCCCCCCCCACAAGGCCCAAGGCGCAAGGAAGAGAGGGAGGGGGGCAAACCCTAGGGCAGATGGGCCCTAAGGCCCATCCCAGGTGCGCCTCCCCTCTCCCCCCTTCTGGCCGCCACCCAGATGGCATCTGGGGGCTGCCGCCACCCCTGGGAAGGGAACCCTAGAGGGGGCGCAGCCCCCTCCCCTCCCCCTATAAATAGTGGAGGTCTAGGGGCTGCCCAACACACGAGTTTCTCTCCCTCTTGGCGCAGCCCTACCTCTCTTCCTCCTCCTCTCTCACGGTGCTTGGCGAAGCCCTGCAGGATTGCCACGCTCCTCCATCACCACCACGCCGTTGCTGGATGGAGTCTTCCTCAACCTCTCCCTCTCTCCTTGCTGGATCAAGGCATGGGAGACGTCGCCGGGCTGTACGTGTGTTGAACGCGGAGGTGCCGTCCGTTCGGCACTAGGATCTCCGATGATTTGGATCACGACGAGTACGACTCCTTCAACCCCGTTCTCTTGAACGCTTCCGCTTAGAGATCTACAAGGGTATGTAGATGCACTCTCCTTCCCCTCGTTGCTGGTTTCTCCATAGATAGATCTTGGTGACACGTAGGAAAATTTTGAATTTCTACTACGTTCCCCAACAGCAGGCACCCTCAGCAGTCGACCAGTTGCCAATCAGATCTAGGATCACACAGTTTGAGCTTCCAATGACCCAATTAAACAGCTTTAGTGGTATGAATCTGCAGTTCCTGGGTTTAGGAACTAAGTGAATTGGCATGACTAGGTCTCCAGTGTGCTTTATGCTTTTATTCTATGCAAACCCAAACGTTTAATTGCTGAAAGTTCTTAAAGAAAACCTCATTTTCCATCTGCGTGACTATACAAGATACAGTTCTTCATTATAAACCAAGGAAATATATATACTCAGATCCATATTAATAAATTTTCAACTACGCTGCTTAGAGAAAACTAAATCAATGCCAGATACCTGCAAGTGAGAGGATGGTTTACCTTGGTTGTCGGCGTAGCAGACACTGCCGCGATGGTTCATTCCTCGAAGCTTGCTCTGTTGCCTGAAGTGACTCCGTTTCTGAATCAGCTGGCGAAGACAGCCACCATAGGGGAGGTAGCCTCTTACTAAAGTAGGAAGATCGAGCAGTCATATCAGCATACTCAGCAGCTGACATATTGTCGTACTTAGCAGCTAGAGTGGAACGCTCAACAGCTAAAATCTTATCCATCCCTTCGCTTATAGTGTTGCACGTATTCTCTTGCAAGTAATCCTCCATTTCTTGCAGTTCCTTCTCCCTGAAGAAAAGCATTCCCCATATAGTTAATAAATAAGTCTATGTGCTGCTAAACTAGTGAATGTATCCCACCGAGGCAAAACAAAGAAAATTTACTGTAAATGAACACAAATACTCCCTCCGTACCAAAATATAAGACGTTTTTGCAGTTCAAATTGAACTGCAAAAACGTCTTATATTTTGATACAGAGGTAGTACTTGTTTGGCTGCTTATTTGCTGGTGCTGTTACAACCTACGGCATTATTTTGTGCTTTATGCGTCAATATCTAAGTAGCTACATAGTGATAACAGTTAAACCATACATTAGAATGTCAATAGTAGTTTAATTCAAAGGACTCACATTTGTCATGCTGCACTTTACTAATGACATGCAGCTATGCTACTCTTCTATTCTTTTTGGCTATTTTGATCCACCTATAAACAGGTAAAGTTTTAGTGCTTTGAGACTACTTGCTGTTAGTTATAATCCTTGTCGTAATTAGTCATGCTGCAGTTATTCAATGAGTCAAGTCTTAGGGAGTATGTAGTGAGTCAAGTCTTTGTCTTAGGCTAGAAGTCAGTGGGTCAAGTCAAAAAGTCAAAAAGTCTGTACTAGTCCTTTCAGCTATAAGTAAGGGGGAAAGCCCAGCCAGTGGCAGCAATGGCAGCACCAAAAGAGAAGCATGTAGTGCATCAATAAGAGAAGGCTTTGGCTGTGTGAGGCAGCAAGTCACCAAAAATAGCTTGTGTATTTGTGCATGTAGAGAGAGAGGAACTGAGCGATTCAGCTCCAACAGAGATAGAGGAGCTGCTCCAACAGAGGGGGGCTGAGTGACTCAGCTAAGCTTCAGGTGCTAGTGTTTTGTGTGTGTGTGTAAGATATCAAGCCTCACTGCTAGTAGTAGTCCTGTGTGTGTTTGAGAGTGGATGAAGCATATCGCAGGAAGAGGGGGGATGTTAGAGTACGTAATGGGCCTAATGGGCCCGTTAGTCTTAGGGTTAATTAGAGATAAGGGTCGCTTGCTTAGGGGTCAAGTAAGCCTTGCTTGGGAGTCAAGTAAACCTCTCTATATAAAGAGAGGAGATGTATCAATCTAATCAAGTAAGAATTAAGAAGGACATCCCTTCCCTCTTGCCCGGTCGTGGGCAAAAAGGCCTCCGGCCGGCCCTCTCGCGCCCTCCTTCTAGCAGCGCCATAACAATTTGGTATCAGATAGCTCAGTTCCGATCATGTCTTCGCCGCCGCCCACCCCGTCGCTTCCGCTGCCGACCGGCACTACCGCGCCGCTGATCTCCCCGTCCGCGCCGCTGCTCTCCCCATCCGCGCCGCTGGACTCCACCGCCGGCACCTCCACCGGCCAGATGCCTCCCTCCACCGCGCCCCCTGCCTCCGTCCTCACCCCGGAGCAGGTGACCGGGGTCCTGAACGACCTGGTCACAGCGGCCCAAGGGATCCGGCTGTACTTACCCAGTCCCTACGGGCCGCCGCCACCCCCGCCGCCGGCCGCCACCACCGGCCCACCGGCCCTGCCATGGTACCTGCCACCCGCGGCGGCTTCCTCGGCGCTCGCAAGGCCGCTGCAGCTGCAGCCGCCGCCCGCTGCCACCCCACAGTGGCCGCAGTGGCCGTCGCCGACCCTCGCGGCGCCCCCCCGCGCCCATTGCCGCCCTCGCGCCGTTGTGACTGTCGTGGTAGCCGCCGCACCAGGCGGCCTCCGCCGCGCTCGCCGAGCCGCTGCAGCTGCCATCCATCGCCACCACTGCCCAGCCCTGGCTGCAATGGCAGCCGCCGCACCAGGCGGCCTCCGCCGCGCTCGCCGGGCCGCTCCAGCTGCCATCCATCGCCACCACAGCCCAGCCCTGGCTGCAGTGGCAGTCATCGCTCCTGGCGGCCTCCGCCTCTCCCGGCGCGACACCGCAACAGCCACCGCTGATCAGCTCCACCGCCCAGTATGGGATGCCCTACGACGGGACTGCGATGACCTCGTTCCCATCAGCGCCGCCGCCGTCCTAGGGCGTCCACATCCAGTAGATCAAGTCCCCGTCGTCGCCGTCACCGTTTCCGTCTTGGATCGCTACCCGCCACGTGTCGGCGGCGGTGAGGCTGCAGGCTGCTGCGCGCGGCCTCCTAGCGCATCGGCGTGTGCGGGAGATGCGTGGTCTGCAGCTGCCGCTCCTCCAAGTTGCCCTTCGCTGCGCAAAGGACCTCGATCTCATCCGCTGCGTCGGGGATCTTGGGCATGCGGTTTCCCCCACCGGCGGCGGACATGCTGTTTTCCCCGCGGGCAGCGACCTCAAAGTCTGCGACATCGGTGGTTGGGGGGCGCACCCCTTCTCGCCATTCTCCATCGCAAGCCCTCCACTCTTCCCTGTGCGGTGCAGACCAACAGCCGTCCGGCAGGGAGAAGGCATGGTGTCACCGACAGGAGCGCACTGCGTAGCACCACTGCATTCCGCCACCGGCCGCCGCGAGGGCGCCTCTGCTGGTCACTCTTGCGACCACTTCCAGATGGCCATACACATGCACTCCTTTTGTCCAAGTGGTGTCCATGGGATCCAGGTGGCTGTACACGTGCACCTCCGACGTGCGGATGGCGTCCACTTTTTGTTAAGGGGTCCAAAATAAAGCGACCCAGTCCATTTCAGGTTGAGAATAATAGAACAAGCCGAGATGTAAAAGGCTTGTTTTTAGGTGTTAGGTTTGTGTTGCGTCGAGTCATGATTATAAGTTGGTTAGGCTGCAGCTCGAGGACAAGCTGCATGTCCAGGTGGGGTGTAGTGTTAGAGTACGTAATGGGCCTAATGGGCCCGTTAGTCTTAGGATTAATTAGAGATAAGGGTCGCTTGGGAGTCAAGTAAACCTCTCTATATAAAGAGAGGAGATGTATCAATCTAATCAAGCAAGAATTAAGAAGGACATCCCTTCCCTCTTGCCCGGCCGTGGGCAAAAGGCCCCCGGCCGGCCCTCTCGCGCCCTCCTTCTAGCAGCGCCATAACAGGGGAGTTGAGTGATTCAATTCCAAAACTTGCGATATTAATGCAGCTAAGACTTAAAAGTTACAAATAAAAAATACAGCTCAATATTAACAAACAGCAAAATCATACGTACAAATCAAAATCTGATTCTTCTTCGGGCTTCCCTACCACAGTTTCCGACTCAGTCTCGCTGCTGCCAGTATCATAACACAAATTGGACCTACATCAATAAATATCCACACAACTAATGGTTATTCTAATGTTCAGCTGCCTAGCATTTAATTTTATGTAAATAATATACTACTACTTATGAAGTTGATGATGAATCAAACATATCCAATGATGTGCAAAACATAAGAAAGGGTACTGTGGGTCATAATAAGTATCCGTTAATACAGAGATAGTTATGATCATACCAATAGGTCGACTGAAGTGTACGAGGCATGTCATTCAGTGCTAGGGCAGTGGATTCTGACAGATCCACAGTTACAGAGCCCTCACTGCTACTAACCTCGCTAGCATGCTCCTCAACCCTGATCAGAACATGTTGTTAGTCAGTAAATATGCAAGTATCAGAAATTTAAGACATAAGGTTTATTATGCAAGAAGGCAGAAGGTCAGTGTAAATAACAGCCAAAACACATATATGGAAGTCATATGTTTGTTTTTGCCACTCTAGTTTTTGCCAACTTTGCTTATGCCACTCTAGAATTTGACATTTCACTTTTACCACTCTTAGCTTTTGACAATATATCACTTTTGCCATTCCGTGGCAAAAGCAAAAAATTTAGAGTGGCAATTGTGATACATGTTAAAAGCTAAGAATGGCAAAAGTGAAATGAAAAATTATCGTTTTTGCCACGGAATGGCATTTGTGATGTATTATCAAAAGCTAAGAGTGGCAAATGTGAGATGTCAAATTCTAGAGTGGCACAAGCAAAGTTGGCAAAAACTAGAGTGGCAAAAACAAACTTTTCCCATATATTTTGACATACTGATGGAATAGACAGACATACACAGAAACAAAACAAGACTTCCTTCCCGCTCAAGGTATTATACACAGAAACAAGACAGACATACACAGAAACAAAACAGGACAAGGATTTCAAAATACCCAAATGTTATGCAATGCATAATGAATCTTTGTTACTTGGTATTGAGCAAGTGAAGATATATCTGCATAGCAAAGCAACCCTTGATTGCTTTAAATGAAAGGCCAGATGTTGTGGCCCTGTTGGTGGTATCACAAGTTACAACCTAGAGCATTATTTTGTGCGTCTATAGGTTTATACTCCTTATTTGTTTAACTACATCGTGATAGCAGTTGACCGAACAGCAACAGTTCAATCCACAACGTTTGCATTTTGGTGTGTGTTGACATGCTGGTCCATTTCCAGTTTTGGTTATTCGATCCATATATGCAGTTACTTATGTGCTTTGTGGCTTCTTTCTTATGTTAATACCTTTAAGGCTTGCAAACAAAACAACAACATAGAGCTGGAGATTAAGAAACAGAAAAATCAAGAAACAAATGTTGGGAGGTCGTTCTGGTCGGGATGCTCGGCCCACTCCACAAAGAAGAGTTTGACTTGCGTAGGTTGAACTATGGTGTGGTCAAAATAATTCGACAACCAATGATGCTCAGGATTTTATTTTATTTTGGAATGATGTCTCGGTAGATGATTGTCCATCGATGCTGTGGTTGTGGCGTTAGTATTAGAAGCAAATACGAGTATCTAGGAAGATACTAAGGAAGTAGAGTCACTGTTTTACACAGGATGCCTCAGTGCAGCATGTCTGGCCAGAGGATCAGCTTATCTCACATTTAGAAGAAACTTTTGAGAAGCAGAGGTGAATACAGAGCTCCTGGATTATACAACTAGGGATGAGGTGAATTTTTTCCATGAGAATCTTTATCGGGTGTTAATTTGTGGCGTCATGATCGATGCAGGAATGCAGGATCAGTGGAAGTTGGGAATTCATTTGTAATTAAGCACTTGATCCGGTTGATAAGCTCGGATCAAATTCAGTTGGCAGAGCGGCTATCTGCTAAAAGCAAAAGCTTGGGAGGCAGGTCGTACAGATCAGCATGAACTTAATTAAGAACAATCCACCATATGGCTCTCATTCTCACACAGGATTTCATACCCCACAAGAAAAAAGGAATTACTCAGATCATCATAAATAATATAACCTATACAGTCTAAGACACATCTAGCAAAAACATGCTTGTTCAGTAAACCAAGAATTTCTAGGTAGATCTATCATTAAGACTCCCTCTCTCCATAAAACCTCGCATACTTATGCGTTGTTAATTTACTCCCTCCATTCCAACGAATATAACCCACACACATTCCAAAATTCAACTTTAACCATAAAAAATAGGTATTGATCTAATTTATGGTCAAAGTTCAATTTTGAAATGTGTGCACGTGACATTCATTGGAATGGAGGTAGTATACTGTATACCTCACATGCATGTCTCGAGGTGTGAGTTTGCATGCAGGTACAAATAGTATCTGGATCAGTATTTAATTAATCCTATAGTACTAGTACTAGCAATGATCTGAAGAAGGTTTCAATAACAAGCATATCGTTTGAGCTTGTTCCATCCCTCTGAAAAAAAAGGGATGGAAGCTGTGGTTCTACTCGCAATTGTCATCAAAGTTGCATTTTTATTTTAGGTGGGGGGTGGGAGCAAAAGAATTCCTTTTATGATGGGAAGTAAGCATGTGAGGAGGGTAAGAGATGGGCATGCAGAAAGGGCGAAAGCTCACTCGGTTTTATGGGAAGAGGACGGTTCGGGGCGCCGCCGCTCCTCGGCGAGTTCAGGGTGAAGATCAAGGAACGAGACGAGAGGAGCAACGCCGTCCATGGCGACGGGAGCCGGCGGCGAGAGCAGACAAGGAGCGGTTTCGCGGTGCTGGCGGCGGCGCTCAAGAGCGAGTCTAGCAGCGCGCCGCCGCTCCTCGGCGATTTCAGGGCGAAGATCAAGGTAGGGGTCGGGATGGCCATCGTCCTCCATGGCGAGGGCAGCCAGCGCAGAGACCAACCCAAGAGCGGTTTGGGAGATTTTTACCCACTTTTTTTTCAGCAACGTGGTTTGGAGGGTCTTCGTTCCGGGTCCTTTCCTCTTCTTTTTTAAAAACAAAATAGAGTTGTATCTATTAATTAAAAGAGAAAAGATGGTTGTTACAAGGACTTGTCAGGCCCTGTTCATGTTCTTGCTCTATTCCTGCGTGCCGCTAGCTGGGACAGCCGTAGATCTTCCATCCCGTGGCTCAGAGGCGAAGATAACGGTTCGCCAGCACAAGGCATCTCTCCTTCGTCGATCTGCCATCCGACGGCTGCTGATCAAAGCGAGACTCTGTAGTCGTCCCGACAATGCATGTGCTCTGTTTTTACTTTCTGCTTTAGCTCCTTTGTAATGGCTATAAAGCCAGCCACCTGCGTGTGGAGTAGGTATGCTTTACTTGTATTGGGTTTAAACCCTAGCCGCCGGTGGCGAGCTGTACCAACTTTCCTCAATTTCCAATCAAGAACCCTAGTTCGAAGCCCTTTCTGTTCCTCTAAATTGATGCGTTTCATACTAAATTGCCTTGATCAGAGCCCTGATCCTGACAATTGGTATCAGAGGCCAGTCCTTCCTCGGTGGCGGCGTTGATTTTTGAGCGGGTGAGGTTGGTTTCGGCTGTAAAATCCCTCTCTCCTCTCGACTTTGGCGGCGGCGAATTGGAGAAGGCCGGAGTGGCGACGTTCGGGTACAGTCGGATTTGCAACCTGGTTACCTGAGGATAATCCTTAGGGAGTAAAATCCCAGCTCTTGTAGGCCGACCGTGTACCATCGGAGGCGGGCGCAGGCGACGGCGGGCGGCGGCGACAATTGTCTTCACTCCCTCCCATCCCAACCCTGTTTTTGCCCAGGTCTGGTGCTATGGCAGGGCCATCGGAATCAGTCACAACGGCAGATCTGTAGCTGCAGTCGTTGGAATTAGACATCAAGGCGCCGCAGCACAATAGAGAGCAAGATCACAAGGAATTTCAGGAGTTCCAGGCCATGGTCAACAGGAACTTTGCCACAATGCAAGTTAATTTTGAGAAGATTCAGGCAAATTTCAGAAGACTGTTGCTCGAACCTGAACCTGAAGATCAGTCAGTGGACCAGTCTGAGCAGGGCAGCGTGTAAAACAAAACACCAGAAGTTCAGACCCCAGGAATTCCTGCAGGGAGGCCTAAGCAGTTGTTGCCCCATACTCCTCCTGTAGGAGCAGGCCAAGAAAAAGAGCAGCATGTGGTTAGAGGATCTGCAACTCTGAAGGATATCAATGGCAAGGAACTGAATTTAGATGGTACACCCAAAATGCCCTATCGTCATCCCAACTTTGGTAACACTAAGGAAGTGGCTCCAGCAACGGGAGTTGGTGTGGTTCAACAACCAAACCAACAATTAGTGGAAGACATACTCCTGGAAGAGTGGCCGGATGGATAGAGGCAAAGACAATACACACACCAGGATAACAAAAGGATGGTCTTGACAGTGAAACCAGCAAAACTGAACATTTCTGAGTTTGAGGGGGCTGACCCTGAGTCATGGATACAGAACCTGGAGAGTACTTTGCTGCAGCCAGAACACCAATTGAACACAGGACTGAATTAGCAGTGTCCTATTTGAAAGGCCCTGCTGTGCAATGGTGGAGAGGAACTGGATATGCACCCAACAATGTGCCTTGGCACAGATTCTGCTCTTACCTGACTGAAAGATTTGCTACAGAGTCAGTATGTGATGTGGTTAGTTCTTTTCATGCTGCACATCAAACTTCTACAGTGGCTGCCTATGTGGAACAATTTGAGCAGTTGATGAATATTATGAGGAGAGAAAACCCTGGCATACCTAATGATTATTATGTCACAAGTTTTGTGTCTGGGCTCACTCCTTATATTAAGAGCCATGTGGAGTGTTTCAAGCCTAAGGATTTACAAATTGTTGTCTGGTATGCTAGAAGAATGGAAAAAGCTCAAATTCCAGTTCAACCAGTGCAAACTAGACCTTATGTGCCACAGCCCAGGAGACAAGTGGTCTTTGAGCAGCCCAAGATATCCACAACCCAACCAATGCTAAACAGGAACACAATCATCCAGCAAAGCAAAGCAGAATCAGGTGTGTTACAAATGCAGAGAACCATGGGTTCCTGGCCATAGGCAGGTTTGTAAAAGAGCCAGAAAGCACAAATTCAGGCACTGCAAGCTCAAGAAGAAGAAGACCCTGAAACAATATTTGTTACAGATTTTGATGATCCTGACTTGGAAGCAACTGACCCATTACCTGAAGAAGCAGTGTTAAAGGTGTCACTGCATGCTGCAATGGGCATAGGAGCAGCTAGGAATACTTTTATCCTCACTGTTAAGTTAGGGGATACAGTGGCCACAACATTAGTAGATAGTGGCAGTACCTCCACTTTCATTTATCCTCAAATGGCAAGCAGGCTCCCTGTGGTCCCTAGCCCTACACCCAAAATTAAGGTAGTTGTTGCTAGTGGGGGAGTGTTATGGACTGAATTCCAGGCTAAAAATTGCCCTTATCAGATACAAGGACACCAGTTTAATGACAGCTTCAGGGTGTTGAAACTAAAAGGGTATGACATGATTTTGGGGGTGGACTGGCTCAGGAAATATAGCCCAATCCAAATGGACTTTATTAAAATGGAAATGAAAATTTCTAGTAGCTCTGGACAGTTTGTGACATTTGTGGATGAAACTGTTCCCTTGGCTCCTGTTACTGAAACCCAAGACAATACTGAGAAGCTGTTAGAGCAGGCTGTTTGTGGGTTTTTTCTGTTTACAGCATCTGGTCAGGAATTCACAGCTGCCAGTCAAGATATTCCTGCTGAATTACAACCTCTGTTGGAACAATTTGAAAAAGTATTTTAGGAACCTACTGAACTACCCCCAAGCAGGCCTTGTGACCACAGAATTCCACTAGTCGAAGGAGCAAAAGTGGTTAATCAAAGGCCCTACGGAATTCCCCACCATCAGAAGCAAATATTAGAGAAAATAATTCAAGAGTTGTTGAAAAAGGGAATTATTAGGCCTAGTTCCAGTCCTTTCTCTTCTCCTGTGTTACTAGTGAAGAAAAAAGATGGCTCTTGGAGGCTCTTCACTGATTACAGGAAGTTGAATGCAATCACTATCAAAAACAAGTATCCTATCCCTGTGATTGAGGATCTCTTGGACCAGCTCAAGGGAGCAAAGGTCTTTTCAAAGATTGACTTGAGGAATGGATATCATCAAATAAGAATGGCAGCAGAAGACATACCTAAAACTGCATTCACTACTCATATGGGGCTCTTTGAGTTTATGGTCATGTCTTTTGGACTTACTAATGGCCCTCCTACATTCCAAGCACTAATGAACTTCCTGCTTGGTCACCTCAAATTTGTGGTGGTTTTCTTTGATGACATACTAGTGTTCAGTTGTTCCATGGAAGAGCACAAGGATCACTTAAAACAAGTATTGGATATATTGCAAGCAAACAAGTTGTATGCAAAACTTGAGAAGTGCTCTTTTGGACAGAGAGAAATTGAATACTTAGGACATGTGATTAACTCAGAAGGAGTGTCAACTGACTCTTCCAAAATACAAGCTATTAAGAACTGGCCAGCCCCAACTACAGTTACTGAACTGAGAAGTTTCCTAGGGTTGAGTGGTTATTATAGGAGATTTATCCAGGGCTATGGGATAATTTGCAGGCCTCTATTTGATTGCTTAAAGAAAGAAGGTTTTGCTTGGAAAGAGGAGCAACAGCAGGCTTTTGTCACATTGAAGAACAAGCTCACAAATACTCCTGTGTTGGCTCTCCCTGATTTCTCCAAGCCATTCATTTTGGAAACATATGCTTGTGGATATGGACTGGGAGCTGTCTTGATGCAAGAAGGGAGGCCTATCTCATATTTCAGTAAAAGTATTGGTCCTAAAGCAGCTGCAATGAGCACTTATGACAAGGAAGCTTTGGCCATAATTGAAGCAGTCAAAAAGTGGAAACATTATTTCCTGGCAATTGCCCTAGTGATCAGAACTGATCAGGAGAGTTTGAAGTATATTCAGGACCAGAAACTAACTGAGGGCATTCAACACAAGCTGTTGTTAAAGTTGCTGGGCTATAACTTCACAATTGAGTATAAGAAAGGAAAAGAGAATAAAGTAGATGATGCCTTAAGCAGGGCAAAACATATGATCTCGGCATTGGTTGCTACTGCTACTTATCCAACTTGGGTTAAAGAAGTTATGAAGAGTTATAAGAATGATAGTATTATCAAAGAAATCATTGCTGAAACTACTGTGGATAAATCCAAAAGCTCTGCTTATTCTTTCAACAATGGGATCCTCAGATTTCATAACAAGATTGTAGTGGGAACAACTACTAATCTCAGACAGGAAATTCTTCAAACATTCCATAACTCTGAGCTTGGGGGCCACTCTGGAGAAAGAGCAACTTACCAAAGAGTTAAGCTAGTGTTTCATTGGCAGGGAATGAAACAGGACGTGGTGACATTTGTGAAAAACTGCCCTGTTTGCCAGGTTAACAAGATGAGCACACCCCCTACCCTAGACTACTAGAACCCCTCCCTGTGCCAGACTTTGCTTGGGCCCATGTGAGCATGGACTTTGTTGAGGGACTCCCAAAATCTGAGGACAAAAACCTCATCCTAGTGGTTGTGGACAGGTTTACAAAGTACTCTCATTTCATTGCTATGAAACACCCAATTACAGTGCAATCTGTGGCCAGAGCATTTTCTGATAATATATTTAGGTTGCATGGAATGCCACTAGTGATAGTAACTGACAGGGATAGGATCTTCACTAGCAATCTGTGGCAGAAGCTGTTCAAATCATTGAATATCAAATTACACATGAGCACAAGCTACCACCCACAAACAGATGGGCAAACAGAGAGGGTTAACCAGTGTCTGGAAAACTACTTGAGGTGCATGTGTTTTCAACAACCAAGGAAATGGCATGGATGGTTGGCTTTGGCTGAATGGTGGTACAACACCTCCTTTCACACCTCCCTGAAAATGACACCATTTCAGGCACTATATGGATTTCCTCCCCCAATGGTTGCAGAATCAGCTCTACCTGATGCTATTTGTGAGGAAAATGAAGATCTTCTTCACAACAGGGAACTGGCACTTGAAGTAATCAAACAGAATCTTCTCAAAGCACAATCAAGAATGAAACATTTTGCTGATAAGAAGAGAAAGGAGAGAGAATTTACTGTGGGAGCTATGGTATATTTGAAATTACAGCCTTACAGACACACATCCTTAAGTCTGCACAGGCATCTCAAGCTGCATTCTAAATTCTATGGACCTTTCAGAGTCCTTGAGAGAATTGGAAACCATGCTTACAAGCTGTTGTTGCCAGAGGGTTGTTTACTACATGACACGTTCCATGTCAGCCAGTTGAAAAAGCATATTGGACCTGCAGTTGTGCCTTCAACAAAACTGCCGCTGGTAGGCCCGGATGGTATAATCAAACTGGAACCTGAGGCTGTTCTGGAAAGGAAGTTGATTCCCAGGAAACAAGGTAATATCAGCATCCCTATGGTTAGATGGTTGGTTAAGTGGAGTAATCTGCCAGTGGAAGAAGCGACATGGGAAGATTCGGCGTTTATCCAGAAAGTTTTTCCTGCTTTCAGAGCTTGAGGACAAGCTCAATCTCAATTGGGGGGTATTGTCAGGCCCTGTTCATGTTTTTGCCCTATTCCTGCGTGCCGCTAGCTGGGACAGCCGTAGATCTTCCATCCCGTGGCTCAGAGGCAAAGATAACGGTTCGCCAGCACAAGGCATCTCTCCTTCGTCGATCTGCCATCCAACGGCTGCTGATCAAAGCGAGACTCTGTAGTCGTCCCGACAATGCATGTGCTCTATTTTTACTTTCTGCTTTAGCTCCTTTGTAATGGCTATAAAGCCAGCCACCTGCGTGTGGAGTAGGTATGCTTTACTTGTATTGGGTTTAAACCTTAGCCGCCGGTGGCGAGCTGTACCAACTTTCCTCAATTTCCAATCAAGAACCCTAGTTCGAAGCCCTTTCTGTTCCTCTAAATTGCTGCGTTTCATACTAAATTGCCTTGATCAGAGCCCTGATCCTGACAGGACTCTTGTTGCAATGGCGACGGACATAGCCGTGGAGGTGCTTTTTGCAACAAGAATTCTGTTGCAATTGCTAGAACCCTTGTTGCAATTGCAAAACAGGACCCTCCGCTAACCTTCATGCCTTCCATGCAGATTATGAACGTCGCCGGCTCGATCAACTACTTCCTAACGATCCTGCAGTCGGGCTTGTCTTCACCGGCGCGATGACGCCCTCCGCTGTCTCGGGTGCGTTGACAACAGGTGGTCCCCTGCATTAGCGACACCAGGTGGTGACATGCTTGTAGCAGCTATGGTGGGTTGTAGCGCTTGCAACACCCCAGCGTGCGCTCCCTGATGATGTTGGCCTTGATCATCGACGCGGTAGGCCAAAAACTCTTGCTGCTTCAAGTGGAGCTTGGCGAGCTATAGGGAGAAAGGATTTGGGAGAGAAGGGAGTGCCTAAGAAGGAAGAAGTTGGGCGGTGTCGCTTGGGTGAAATTCATGTGGACTAACACGTTCAGTTGGGGATAAGGTGGAGAGAGTGGAGCATGTTGCGTCTGCAAAAGACCCCGTCCCCCAGTCGCACTCGGTAAGATTGCAACAAGACTTAATTTGCAAAAGCTAAACTATGTGAAGTTTTTTGCGGGTAATTCGATCAAAAGAAGATCTAACGGGCGAGGAGGTGGTCGACGTGCGCAAGGTGGTCCGTCGGGTGAGCACAATGTTCATTTTTTTATCCCATTCACATGTTAGAGCACAAACCTCGCATTATGGGTCTTGCCTCACGGGCTAGCCGGTGGGCATGGATTTTGGGCCTGGCATGGGCCCAACACTACATACAAATAAAAAGGGTCATGTCGACCTTCGGCCTACCATGGAACCAGGTCGATCCTCGAAACCAAGCCTTATTCGCGAGCCACCATAGCCCAGGCTGGCGTGGCACACGAGCGAGGAGGGGGGCAAAGGGGTCATGCCCGACATGTGAGGCATGTGAGAGAGACTGGTGGCCAGGAGGGGCATCCCCAGCGCATGGCATGCGAACGGGAACAGGGCCGTGCCCGGCACATGAGGTATGTAGCCCAAGTTAGCCTTTTTAGGGTTGCTTGGCCTTTTTAGCAACGTTTGCCCTTTTAAACTTCAAATTTGAAATTTGGAGGGGTTAAATGGTCTGAAAATTGTTGATTTTTTACAATAAATGCCCCCCACCTCATTTCTCACACACAAACACTGCATCTAATCTGTCATTCACCAACCTTCTCATGGGTGATCCCAACCCATTCCCTAGCTTCGAGCCACACGATGGGATTAACATACCCAAGAATGTCGATCTACATAGTTTTTCTCCTATCCCCAGCCACAACAATAATTGGAATTTAATCTGATAACAATAACTTGTTTGGCTCTCTATCATGGTGCACAACCTTGGGGAAAGGTACGGGAAACTTCTACTAAACCGGATCTTAAAGGGCATATAGGTTTAACCTGGTTGCGGCAATCTGCATGTCTTCACAAACACCTCTTATCTGTTGTGCTTGATTTCTTACATCTTCATAGTTGTTCCCACGGTTTTGATCAAAGGCATGATTTTTTATACTATGATACTCAACACCTAGTGGCTGCAATGTATCATATTTGCAGGTGATTATGTTGAAGCATGACCTTACATAGGGTTACACACCTTCACTCGACATACCTCGCACGTGGCATAGTTGGAGCTCTATCAAGATTTGTTTATACTTTCCACTGCATTGAACTATTGATACGTAGTATATTTGGTAACAGAATACTTCACTTAGAGTTGTAATTAATTATGTTATTTCTGGTCATTTCAATGTAATAGAATGAAGCATTGTGTTTGGTATTACATCGATACTGTGTATTCTGACAAATCGATCTATGGACCAGCATGATAAGCACGGAGACTTAAGCCTTATCAGGTTGATCGTTATGTGGCATTACTTAACATATACCCTAGCCCTACCCTTAGTTCTTGCTATAAACCATGAGCAAAATGCCTACTGCACATCATAAAACTCATACCACCCTACATTCCACCATTTTTGCAATGGATTTGAGAGAAATCACCAAAACTAGTTTGCTTAAAAATGAACAATGCTATAAAATAAGATGATTCCAACCAATCAAAATGGTGAGGGATGGCAGAGGCCACCTCAAAGGATGAAACATCCGATTCACCGAACAAATAGCACCAATTTGTGTGTGTGTGTGTGTGTGTGAGAGAGAGAGAGAGAGAGAGGTGGGCAATGTTTGGCTATGAGAAAAGGAAGAAGATTGGGGGCTGAATGGATGGGTTGGAAACCTGTTCTGTCTTCGGACGGACTGCCGGCGGCGAAGCTCGCTCCCTTCTTGAAGGCGTCGTTGCGGCTCTCACTGCCTGTCGTGTTGCTTCAAGGGAAACTCTGGCCCTCGGGTCGGGCGGTGACGGCCCTCTAGTGTCGTAACCTTCTTGAAGGCGCCGCCTTGGAGCACATGGTTCGTCATATGCGGCTTCTTCTCTTCGCTTTGGCGTGTCCATGGTTGAGGACTCCGGTTGCTCTTGTAGTACTAGGGGTAGTGTTGCCGCGCTCAGCGCCTATGTATCTAGCCTTGGGTGTGTGCGTGTGTTGTGGTGGCATGCGTTTGTATCTGAGCTGTGGTCGGTCATTGCTTTATATATAAAGCGGGGCGAAAGCCTTTTTCGGTAATGGATGGGTTGGTGCGCCCCCACCACTTATCTTTCAGGAGTCTATCGCTGAAGCCCCAATGGTAAGGTATGTCGCTATCATCGATTACCGTAGTGGTTACGTTAGCTTAGTCTAAAGAGATGAGTAGAGGTTGACCATGACCCTACCGCCAAAGAGCCCACACTAGTAGATGACAAAAAAAATCATCTTGCTTTTGATGTTGAGCGGTAAAAAAAAAACTAAAATTTTAAAGTGGGAGCAAACCTTTGACCAAAAGGATAAAACAGCGATTTTGGCCCAACGGGGGGCGACCCTGCGTTCCAGCCCACCGGAGCGCCGCAGGCTCCTTCCCGATGATAGACGCACTTGCGCCGGCGGAGCACCCTACTGGTGACGGCGAGGGCTGCAGCGTGCGGACCGACAAGTCTCAGCTAGCCTTTCCCGGGCGACCTAACTTCGCTTACCTGAGCAAACGGGAGCCCAGATTCGTCTCTACAACTCTATAACCGATCTAGTTTCCCTATGTAGAATCGGCATCGCAATTCCACTTTTAAATTCGCTTAATAGGGATGCTGCATACTGTTATCTGCTCTTCATATGAATCGCCGATTCGGTAGAATAATGGGAGAAAATGTGGTCCTTTATGCTTGGAGTGCCGGGGAAACAGCTTTGCGGTTATCCCGAGTTCCTTGTCAGCTCTGTAGTATTAGTAATTTCATTTTGCTGGCGTACTTGAATTGGCAACTGAGATTGCAACGTTAGCAATTACTGTTCTTCCAAGAGCATATAGGTTTCGTTTGAATTAGTACTCTTAATTTTGTCAGAGTCCTTTGTCATTTGCCAAGTATCACTTCACCTCTATTGTTGTACGTATGTACTTTATGGTAGGAATGTGTCACTGGACAACATAACAAAATGTTACCATTTCTGTTTTCGTTCTTTCAGTTATCTTGCAACTGGTGATATATATCTTCAACACGCTTCTTCTTTTTTCTGACGGGGAAAAGCATGAGCTCTGTTTATGCATTAATGCAAATAAAGAAGAAGAAAGCGATAAATTTTGCATGTTGAAAAAATGTATAATATTGTTTGGGTGACAAAATAGGACAGAAAGATGTGCATAAACATCAAGCACATCGGCATCACTATAGTAAATTATTAATGCAAATATTTTCATCTGGAGGCAAATAAACTTAATCAATGCAACTAGCATCTTTCTCAGCGCTGATGACTATGTGGTGTTATCTCTCTAATGTGATGCTTATAGTAATGTTGCATGATGAAACTTCTTGCTCACTCGGATTTACATGGAAGTAAGCTGGTTGCTTAGGTGGAGGTAAGCTCATGCTCTTGGTGTTTAGCATTGTGACAACATGCTCCATAGTTGGTCGATCCTCTGCACTTTCTTGAACACATAAAAGTGCCACATGAACGCACCTCTCTATCTCTTGATTTTCGTTCTCTGCTGGACAATAAGCCATCTCACTCCATTTTCCATCTATCCAAAGTTGCCAGGCCTGTTGTCAAAATATTGTGATTTTATCAATATTGAAACAAACAATATACACACTACATTGTAAAATGAAAATTGGTATGCATAGAAGTGCAAATTGGGGTCTAGGGTAACTTCACTCACATATGCAATGAGATTGTATAGTTTCCCATTGTATCGATAGAACTGGGCTGTCCTCTTTCCACTTATTATTTCCAGAATCAATACGCCAAAGCTAAATACATCTGTCTTGATCGAGCAAACCCCCTCAAAAGCATACTCCGGAGGTATATAGCCACTAATGCAAAAGGTAGAAATTCAAGATTAAGTTCATAGGATGCTTCAATGCATTTTCATTCCTTCCAAAAGAAGCGGACACATTTGATATTTACTAAAAGTGAACATGCTTTTATGTTCTTACTGTGTTCCCACTATTCTGGTGGTATTTGACTCTGCCATATTTGAGCAGAATATTCTGGCCACTCCGAAATCAGATATTTTTGGATTCATGACACTATCCAAGAGAATGTTACTTGCTTTCAAATCCCTATGAACAATGCATATTCGTGAGTAGTTGTGAAGATAAAGAAGACCTTGAGCTGTCCCATCAATTATGCGCAAACGTTTTGACCAGTTTAATCGCCTTCCTTTAATGGTATCTGCAGAACATATATAATAAATCGAAACGCATCGCCAAATTATAAATAATACTGTGCTCTAGGCTTCTGGCACATCAAAACTAGAAAGGCTACCAAAGATGAAGTAGTCTAGGCTTTTGTTTTCCATGTATTCATATACAAGCATCTTTTCTCGATCTCCTTGAGTGCAACATCCCAGCAGTTTAACGAGATTTTTGTGTTGAACCTTTGCTATAAGTTGAATTTCGTTTTGGAATTCCAGTAAACCTTGCAAAGAAGATGTTTCCAGTCTCTTGACTGCTATTTTGTGTCCATTTCTTAATCGGCCCTGAGATTGAGAAAAGGAAAACAAGTTAATAAATGTATACAGTGTATCATGTTTTGGGAAAAGTTAAATTGTGCATAGTTGCAGAACACATATCTTTTTCATGGGTGACTATAAGTAATTCAACTCACTACGAAATATGGTATTCAAACAAAAGCAGTCAAGCAAGTGAATGTTTACTTTGGATTTTGAGTAAGATAGCATTTAGGATGCCAGTACACAACACAATCACCTTATATACAGGACCAAAGCCACCTTGTCCCAGTTTGTTACCAATTGAGAAGTTATTTGTAGCTTCTTTTATCTTGGAGAAATCATAAAGTGAAAATTCTGGGTTGGCTCCTCCCATCCTCCAAAGATTTATTGCAATTTGTATTGACAAATACAGCTGTCCTAGTTTAAATATTGTTTGTTCTGAAACATAATAATGAAATGTTATGCTATTCATATATGTACTTAGAAAAATAAAGAGTGACAAATATTATCTTATGCAGTGGTGAATTGATGAGAATACATACCTCTTCGTCGTTGTGTTTTGACCCAGATATGAAAAACCAAGCAAGAAATTGATATTACTAGTATGAAACCTCCAACGCCAACCAAGACTGCATTGTTCCATCGAAAAAAGTGTGTTTTACCTGTACATTCACATAAAATTCCAATGAAAATCTATTTTGATAAACCAATGGCGAGTTATGTGCTGCATTGTTGATACGCTATGTCTTTGATATGACTAGTACCATTCATCATAACTGAAGGAACACTTCCAACTACAGGTTAAAGTGTCTTTACTCTTGAAACTGAAGAATATGAGTTTTAAGACATACTTCCTCCGTTCCTAAATATAAGTCTTTGTAGAGATTCCACTATGAACCACATATGGATGTATATAGATGCATTTTAGAGTGTAGATTCACTCATTTTGCTCCGTATGTAGTCCATAGTGAAATGCCTACAAACATTTATATTTAGGAACGGAGGGAGTAGTTTTCGACTTTTCATATTTATTGCCAAGCTTGTCTCCCAGCATCATGTCTAGGGTGGAGAAGACTGATCTTTGAAACAAATTGGCTGTAAAAAGGCAAATTGGAGGCTAAAGGAGTTGTCAATTACTATCTGAAACAGTTGAAGTGGAATAGGTATTTTGGTTTCTAGCCATTTAATTTAGCACATCTTTGGTAAGTTTTTCCCCCCTAATTCTAGGAAAAGAAACTTGCAAACACCCCCTTGTTTCAAATCTATGCCCTCTTAGGATAAGATAATGAGGCTCAAAGTCGAAATTACTAATGAAAATACTTAAGACTAAGTTATTTACTTCTGTTCTACTGGAATGGTCAAAAGAAGCCAATAAATATGTTATGCAATTAATGGAACCATTCAAGAAAACATACTTCTTGGGAGCGCATCGAGCGACCGCATCTTGGTATCAGTAAAGAACTGTGTGTCCGTCTCATAACGCAATGTGCACCACACCCCAAGAAATGCTGCCCCCATCTGGCCAGAAATGATCTTATTCTGCCTGCCAGAGATTATGCGATCCAGGCATGCCACGCAACGCTCATATGGCATATCCCGTATGCACTGCGCCAGCCCATACACCGTCTGTCCTGTCTCCTCAAACCACACTTTGCCGACTGCATATTTTTCTGCTCGGCTCACCACAACATCAGCAAGCGCATGCAGCAGCTTGGTGACAAGGTCTTCATAACGCTCGGTTACTACAGTGGCCGTCACAGAATTCAGGTTAGTATTCACGGTGCACCCGGGCATGTCACTGAAGTTGGAAAGGAAGTCCTGGTCGGAGAAGCTTATCTGTGCCTGGTATTGGTCGTAGTAGTAGGTCACGTTGTTACTCTGGAGGGAGTAAGAGTTGCCAGCTTTGCTGTTGATTGCTTCATCAAGGGCCCTGGTTAGGTGCTTCCGACAGTCGGAGCCGTCAGAATCACCCCGACAAAGCACTGCACCATAGACCTTGTCTGGTCCTATGCCAGCCGTGCCAGTAGCTGAGTGATCCTCTGTGGCTTTGGCAAACAGTAGTTCAGCGAGGGATACAAGGTTGGATTTGTAGGTGCTGTTTGGCATGTACATGCCGCCATTATTGTCGCTGCAGAGAGCCTGACCTTCTGACGAAGCCGAGGAGAGGAAGAGAACTAAGAGAGATAATAGTGGCATCCTCCTCGTTTACTTCAGAAAATGGCCTTTGATCTATCTGCGTTGCAGAAGTACTCATGAAGCTGTAATGAATGAGTGGCAAATAACATCTTCTCTTTGTGTACAAGAGGTAAACATGTTGAAGGTTCTTATGAAAATGACCTTTGGGACCAGACTGGTCTAAGTTAGACATTTCTCTTTGAATTGACAGGATGACTGATGATGATGGTCACCATATCCTGCAAAGTAGGGCAGAGAAACATGCCTACTGGACAGGGGCTTGACCTCCAATTTGGTCCAAGTGTAAGCATTGGACTTTATTTACACACACAGGTGCTGTCATACTTTTCAATCCCGTTATCTGAAATTGCGTTTTTTTTTCCTTCTAATCCTGCTTTCATGCATATTAATTATATGAACATTTTACAGAGAAACTATCTATTTGTGTTGGGAAATATGTTGCTATCCCCGGTGGGCTATACCACCTCTATTCAGTTCGAGCCTTTGAGACCATCATCACTGTTGTAGCATGTCCTAGTTTCACATCTTAGTAAAGGCAATTTTACAGTACCTTCATGTCTAAAACAAGGTCACCATATGTTCTAGATTGCACTTTCACTTTATCATTAATTCATTTTCATGTCTAACATGCATAGAACGGACGAGAATGTATGGAGTAATCCCGGTGTGGAATACTCCTGGTGCTCGTGAGTGTTTTGGCCTATCAAAAAATTACCAAAACTTATGAGCAGAATTGCAATACTTATACTATATGTATCTGCTATGTCACAAAGTTCCAAACCAAAACTTAATCTGTAGCTCGAGAAACAAAAAAGAAGAATCCAGCATTCATATTGTTAATGAGCTGAATTCACGGCCCAAATTGGATTAGTGCTATTCACAGCTATATTTGTCATTTTTGTTTCTAGACGTGTATTTCAAATCCATTGTTTTGATTTTTTTTGTTATATGATTTATATATAAGTTTGTCTGTATTGCCAATTTTTGTTGAAATTTTTCATTACTTTTAGTATGGGATTTCTAGAGTTGGGAGTACCGGGAGTGTAGAATACCTTCTCCATAATCAATTTTACAAGCTACAGTAGATATGTCTCAAAGGACGGCCTGACGGTAGATAGTTGGTGGTTTTGTTGATCTGCCCAGCAGCTCGCAGGTCTTGTGCTAGTTCCAGTGCTATGTTGTTTCGAAACAGATATGTAAATATTCTCATAGTCCCTTGTAAATATTGCTTATGATGGAAAATCTTGTTACATATGCAGGAATAGGATAAATGGGTGAAGTTCTGAGTCACTAATGGAATACAAACAGTGCCCTGTCTACTTAATTTGTCAATACAAGAAGAACATCCAAAACCAGTAGTCACACACTTTGCAAATGAAATAAATTACTCATTTATCTACCATCAGTAGTGGTGAGGGTTATATCATTTCTGGTGCATGATAAATTGATGTTCACTGACACATCTACTCTGGTATAGGAGTAAGCTGGTTGCCTTGGCTCTGGTACAGTGATGTCGTCACTGCTAAGCATTGCAACAATATCAGACATAGTGGGACGGTCTACTGCTTTTACTTGGACACACATCAGTGCCAACCTGAGATATTTCATCATGTCTCCTGGTTCATATTCATCACCAATTGATTGATCAATGAATTCATGCCATCTTTCTTCTTCCCACATCTGCCATGCCTGGAAATACGGTCCTTACATAAATTTGACGGTAGGGGTAACCTTATATATCTGTATTTAAATTTGCACACAAACTTATAGTAGCTAATAAAACGGGGAAAGAATGAAAAGACCCCTACAATTCATGGAAATGAAAAATCGAGAATGCACCAATTTTACAGATATTAACTTGCTTACATATTGAAGAAGATTGTGAAATTCTCCTTCTCCATAATGCTGAAATCCTGCACTCCTCTTTCCACTTATAATCTCAAGAAGCAATACCCCAAAACTGAAAACATCTGACTTGATCGAAAGGAGGCCCTCAAATGCGTACTCAGGAGCCATGTAACCACTAGGAAAGATGACATGCAATAGTAAGAAGGAAAATGCTTGGGTAGAAACATTAATTGGTAATTTACTCGTGTGCTGTACTTACTATGTTCCAACAAGCCTGCTTGTTTTTGTTTGAGTGGCATCTGACGGAAATATCCTTGCCATGCCAAAATCAGAAATCTTAGGATTTAACTCAGAGTCTAACAGAATATTGCTTGCTTTCAGATCCCTATGGATGATACGTAGTCGTGAATGCTCATGAAGGTATAGAAGCCCTTGGGCTATTCCTTCAACTATTTTAAGTCGTATCATCCAGTTTAATGATGTCCTCCTGTTTGGATCTGCAAGTATGACACACGGCCAAGTGTTTAGTACTACAGAGGGGGCATACAATTGGACATTAGTAAATTACTCCAAAAACCTACCGAAAATGAAGTAGTCCAAGCTTTTGTTTGACATGTATTCATAGATCAGAATCTTCTCTTCGTCATGGATGCAACAACCCAGCAGCCTAACAAGGTGTCTGTGCTGAAGTTTTGCTACCAGTTGGATCTCATTTTTGAATTCCACTAGACCTTGTCTTGACCGTGCAGCGAGTTTTTTAATCGCTACTTCTTGTCCGTCAGGAAAAATTCCCTGCAAAAATCATGAACGATCCTCCATAACTTAGAATGGTTCGTGTTAATTATGTTTTTATTGAGGAAATATGAATACAACGGAAAATACTTTGTAAACGGGCCCAAAGCCACCCTGTCCTAATATTTTGCCGGGTGAGAAGTTGTCTGTAGCATCTGCGATTTGTGAGAAATCATACAAGGAGAACTCAGAACCGGTATCTTCCATCTACCAAAGCCTCAGGATTTCATCTATGTTCTTGGGCTGCTCCGTGGAGTTTATCTTCCCTAAATGTACACCCCTCCATCAGTTATCAGTTATTACATGAAATTAGATCACTTGGTAGTGAGTTAGTTGCAACTATCATCATTAGCGCATGGAATTTATTGAACTGCTTACCTCTTTTTCTTCGTCTTATGATGTATAGGACACAGAAAAGCAAACGTGTACAGACGACCGAGAGCGAGTACACTGTGGCAATAATCAGGAGTGCGTGGCCCTTCCTTTGCCCTGAATATTTCAAGAGAATAATTTACAGGTAGGGGATGAACGATACTTCTAATAGCTTCTCAAGGTTCCAGCTCTTTCATAAGTACTTTTTTTTTGCGGGTAGAAGGGAAATGTCAGAAGGTGACTCAGATAGGTAAAGTCATGTACTTTCCATGATTGCTTCCTTCCAGTATATGTACCCAAATTTGATTAAGCAAACTGAACCTTTGTGCCATTACCCGTGTTCTGTTAGTTCCATTATTATAGAATCATATCTAGCAAAACTCTATGCAGTCTTACTTTTTATTCTTAAGCTACCCAGAAACACATGAAACCTGTTTATGATCTTATCTAATTGTTGATAGTCCAACTCCGATGATAAAAAAGGCGGAAAAACTTGATGTTCATGAAAAGGATTTTAAAAATGAGACTAGTGATTGGTGGTTTATTTTTATAGAAGAAAATTCCGGAGTACATAGAGCCGAGTCTAGAACTCAAACACTGGTGCGCACCTGTGCTGAGAAAAAATGGATTAAAAAAGAATCTCAGTTTCTCTCTCAACGCTCGATTTTTTTAAAGACAAAAATGAATTTAAAAAAATCCCAGTTTCTCTCTTGTTCTCTAAATTGTACTCCCTCCATAAACATATGGTATAAGACGTTTTAGGTCGCTAGTATAAGGATCTGAATATGTGGCATGCTCAATTAGAGTTTTGAATAACATAGGCAACAACTTGCCTGTGGCAGCCTCCGTAAAGAACTGGGTGCCGGTCTCGTACCGGAGTGTGCACCGCGCACCATGAATCGCCCCGCCCATCTTGCTGCTACCTATCCGCCGCCGTATCTCAGCGCCGACTCCGTTGAGGCAAGCGCGGCAGCGTTCCGGCGGCATGTCCTGCATGCACTGCGCCAGCCCGTACACGGTCCGCTCGCTCTCCCGTGACGACCACGGCACGTCGGCCGTTGCGTACCTGTCCGGTTGCGCTGCCGCGGCCTCTGCAAGGGATCTCGTTAGCTTGGCGACCAGCTCGTCGAACTGCCTAGCATCGGCGGCCGGCACAAGATTCAGGTTGGTGCCGTCGACCCACTCCGGCGCGTTGCTGGAGGCGGAGAGGAAGTCCTCGTCGGAGAAGCGAAGCTGGTACAGCTCGGAGTAGAGCGCCACGTCCTTGTGGAGCGCGCATGCGGCGGCCCCGGTGCTGTCGGCGTCGATGGTCCTGCCGAAGGCCTCCCGGAGGCGCCCGCTGCAGTCGGCGCCGGTGGAGTCCCCTCGGCAGAGCACGGCGCCGTAGACCTTGTCGTTGGAGCCCGTGCCGGCCGTGCCAGTGGCCGAGTGCGAGTTCATGGCTCTGGCGGTAAGTTCATCGGCGAGGGATCTAAGGCTGGTCAGGTAGGTGCTGTTTGGGCTGTACTTGCCGTTGGCGCCGGCGCAGAGCAGCTGGTCACCGGCCGATGGCGCCGGCAAGGAGAGGAGCAGAACTACGAAGGCTACAAACATCGCACGGCCGGGGTAGGGACTGAAAAATGACATTCAGTTTGGCGTATATCCATTCAAAATGTAACAGAGCGATGAGAGCATCATCGCAAAAGGGAAGTAAATTAACACGGCACACTACACACCAGGGGCAAGGTAAGAACCGAAACTGAAGTGGAACTGCATAGGTGATTACGGGGAGAATATCACATGATACCAATACTTATATGCTCCCATGATACCAATTTGAAAAATTCAAATTTAAGCGTGTCAAAAAATTCCGAAAAAAAATCATGGATGTTCTTACCATATGTGTCTATAAGCCCTAAAAAATCAGATCCAAATTCAAATTGTGCAATGAGAAACAAAAAAGACAAATTCAGCATGAATAGTGTCAATAAAGACAAAACATGAATAGTATAAAAATCTACACTATTCACAACAGATTTGTCTTTTTTTTTCTCAATGTGTATATCGAATTTGGATCTGATTTTTTTAGGGCTTGTAGACACATATGTTGAGAACATCTATGATTTTTTTCGGATTTTTTTGAGACGTTTAAATTTGAATTTTTTGAATTGATATCATGGGAGCATATAACTGTTGGTATCATGTGATTACGACGTGTCTGCGAATCGATTGACGGCTGCGGAGGCACAGCCGCGAAATAACATGCACGGGCAACTGCTTTGATCTTTCCTCCCTTTGCTGAGTGTATTGACTGCAGCTAGACTTCCAACACGGCACTGCAGTTTACACGTTGATCGCTACACGAGTCGTGCGAGGATATCACGCGCCCCCACACTGTTCTCATGCTCCCATGATACAGGAGCTCTTGAACCGCTGGATTGTTGGAAAATCTGGACCTGCGTGGAACTATGGGATTCTTCAAGGGTTTCTTTTGGCAAGTTCGCGCAAGGTCCCCTTGTGGCCGTTGGATCTGTTGGATGATCAACGGCCAGGAGCTCTCGTATCAAGGGAGCATGGGAAGTGTGCCATAATCCAACGGCCCAGGAGCTCTTGTATCAAGGGAGCATGGGAGGTGTGCGAACACGTGATATTCTCCTCGTAAGTCGTTCACGTTTCGTTGGTTGTAGATTTTAATAGCATCTTCAATCACATTTATCTAATTTGATCATATATGTGGATGCTTTCGCAGATGGGAGCGTACTAACCCTCATTTGCCAGTATGGACAACAACGCTCCCCATGCAAATCCTCATTCTCATGCAAATACATGCACATGGATCATTGAACCGTACAGATAACAAAGAACAATCAAAATAATACATGGCAATTCAAAAAAAAAAGGTTCATATTTTTTTAAATAGTTCAAAAATAAATATTATCTGGAGTGCATAGTTTAAACATAACTAATATGAAATCACACGGTTGATGGTTTCCAATGTGAATCCACATATGCTCCATAAAGAACATTGAGTAGTTGCACACGCGCATTTGATCTCGAAGTTGTTAACGCATCTCTAAGAATTTAACAACATGCATTGCATCTTCTTCCAGGAGGCGGACATTTACTTTGAGCTTCTCAAAATAGAAGTACGGGAAGCCACATCACCCTCATCATCCATAATCATCTTGTGCAAGATTACACCAAGCTTTCCAAATACCCTCTTCACATCCTTCGTAATAGCTTCTTGCATTTGTGCAAACGGACATTTCTTTTGTTTTGGTTCTCATGGATAATCTTCACAAACGCTGCCCATTAAGGATAGATATCATCGGCAAGGTAGTATCCATGGTGTAGTTGTGCAGTGTAGTTGCATGCTGGAGTATCCCTATCACAAAGTCTCTTGAGAACAACAGAGATCGTTGAAGGACATTGATGTTCTTGTGCGAACCTGGCATGCGAAAGAACAAATCCACGAGTATTTTGATGCCATTGCTTCAAGTATGATGTTTCCTACTTCTATTTCACGCTCCAGTGCATCTTCCTGACACCTTGCGCACATCCAGGGTGACCCATGAGCACGACTTTAACCATGCACGAGCACCACCACTGGCGAGGTAAGAGCATACCTGGCATGCCTTCTTGTCCATTTGCTTCGTCGTGCTGCAACGCACCTCGCTGACAACTTGCGGGATAGTGGTAGCAATGGAGCTTCATCGTCGTCCAAATCTTAAGCTCACCGCTGTGTCTGCATCTCTGGGGAGTGATTCCCAACAAACCCGTCCATCCTTGGCGCCGCCATGGTCGCCGTCATGTGGCGCTGAGCCGAAATTTATAAGGTGTGCACCCAAGGACTTGTTGTAGCATTGATCCTGAGTACCACCATAGCGTCACTACCGCCATCCTCATCTCCGGTGATGGATGTTGGTCGGCCAAAACCCTAGGGCGGTGTGGGATCTTGTGAGCCGCCCCCTCAAATCCATTGACCAAATTCTAAATTAACCAAACAGTACGGCCTAATCTAAGCCGTATGATGACCGTAAAATCCAACACCATGTTATATTTCAAGGGCAAACCGGTACTAGCCAATCACGGTCCGCCACATGCCCATTTCTGTCAAAACCAGAAAATGATGCCATGGCAGAGTTTCTACCGATTCAAAACACTGCCATGGTAGAGTTTTTGGAAAAACTCAAAACTAAATTTGAAGTTGTTACGGTTTGATCTAGAACTCCAAATTTAGAAAGTCTTTGCATTGATTTCATGTTGATCCCAAGTATCCAGTTAACCGAATTTGCACAAGTTTGGATTTTTTAAAATTATTTATTTAAATTTGATTTTAAACTTCATTTAAACCTAGTTTCAAACTGATGTCCATTTGAGATGTTTTTTTTGTGATGGATTCATATAATGAGCACTATCCATTTCTTGGTCTTGAAATTGGTATATGTGAAAGAGCGTAGTTAGATATAGAATTCGACTAGTTAAGCTCATGCTCATTTGCCTCCCGAAAAAGGGGCAGACCATTTTCTTAAATTAGTTCAGAGAAAGTAATCCAAAGCAAATAAGAGCCAAATGAAATTCAGAAAAGGCAAGGGTCAATTTTTTTATATTTGGTGTGAGACAGAGCACCAGCCGAAACACAAAACGAGAGAGTAGAAGCACCACCCCCACCGAACACAATCTTTCCATGTACACCGCAAGCACGATAAAATACCAACCAAGCACACAACGCACCTACTCGCCCCTTACACTACTAGGGAAAACCCTAGTAGTAGCGCATGTTTTTTTTCTAGTAGTAGCGCGGGGGACGGCGCTACTGCTACGACGCTACAGCTAAACTTTAGCAGTAGTGCTGGTATGCCCACGCTACTGTTAAGTATGTTAGCAGTAGCGCTTTTTTGTACAGGCACTACTGCTAAGTAGCAGTAGCGTGGGCTTCGCCCTGTGCTACTACTATTCATCTGTATTTCAATTCTTTTATTTTATACTCTATTTATACATCATTATATAAATTTTGATATAGCAGCAATTTTGATATAGTACCAATTTTGATATAATGACTCATCATCATAATAATAATAACAACAACAACTCATCATCATAGTCATATAGGAACTAGCTCATCATTCTAGCACAATGTAGCACATAACTCAGCATCATCATCATGATAACAACTCATCAACATAGTCATATAAGAACTAGCTCATCATTCTAGCAAAATGTAGCACATAACTCATCATCATCATGATAACAACTCATCATCATAGTCATATAATAACTAGCTCATCATTATACAATGTAGCACATAACTACCTAAGAACTGCTACTCTCTCAAAGGTAAAATAGCATAAAACAGGTAAACCCCTGAATCTCCATTATGGAGAATACAGATGAACATGTCTCCCATTTATGGGCTGCGCTTGATGTTGCCCCCAAGTAGTTCCCTGTGATCATTCAGAACTTTTCTCCAGTGTTTGATTGTGAGGACATCATCTCTTTGATGAATCGTGTATGCACTACGGTGACACGTAGGCCAACTTGGCCGTAAGCTAATAATATTCATGTCACCTTTCATTTTCATAAGACGAGGTACACAATCCGCCGGGAGTTCCTGTTGAAGAACATCATAATAACATACTTAGCAAAATATAGTTTAGCTTCAGAAGAATGTATGCAAAAGATGCACTGGTGACATAATAAGAAAAATATTACCATGATATCTCGATGGATGTTACCGTAGTTCAACACGTTGACTAGTGGCACATATTGACCATAACTTCGAGGGATATGATGACTCGTCTTAAAAGTCTCAACATCATTAATCCATGAAACAAAATGATTTATCTGACCCATAACTTTAGTAGGTTTTGTCTATTACTTTCCGTACATTTTTTGAAGAATGGAAATAAGTTGTAAATGAAAATAAGTTGTCAACTATTTTTAAATAAACAAAATAAGTTACTTAATAATATGTTTGATAAACTCACATAGAGGTTGGAAGGATCGACATGGTTGACTAGATGGGGGGGGGGTGAATAAGCAACTACCAACTTTTAGCTTTTCTTAACAAATTAGGCTTAGCAACAAAAGGTTGTCTAGATGTGCAACTAGGTGAGCAACCTATATGATGCTAACAACAACAACAACAAGTACAAGCAAGGATACAACACAACAATAGCTTGCACAAAGTAAAGGTAAGAGATAACCACAAGTGGAGCCGGTGCAGACGAGGATGTGTTACCGAAGTTCCTTCCCTTTGAGGGGAAGTACATCTCCGTTGGAGCGGTGTGGAGGCACAATGCTCCCCAAGAATCCACCAAGGCCACCGTATTCTCCTCACGCCCTCACACTACGCGAGATGTTGTGATTCCACTAGTGGTGCCCTTGAAGGCGGCAACCTGACCTTTACAAACAAGGTTGGGGCTCTCTTCACAACCGAATTGGAGGATCCCAACGAACCACGGAGCTTCACCACAATGGAATGTGGCTCCAAGGTGACCTCAACCTTCCAGGGTTCTCAAACACCCAAGAGTAACAAGATCCGCATGGGATTAGTGGGGGGAATCAAATTTCTCTTGGTGGAAGTGTAGATCGGGGCCTTCTCAACCAATCCCTAGAAAATCAACAAGTTTGATTGGCTAGGGAGAGAGACCGGGAAAAATGAGCTTTGGAGCAACAATGGAGTTTGGGGGAAGAAGAGGTAAGTCTTCTTGGGGAAGAAGACCCCCTTTTATAGTGGGGGAACAATCCAACCGTTATCCCCACTCTCAGCCCGCAGCGCGCGGTACTACCGTTCATGGGAGCGGTACTACCGTTCATGGGAGCGGTACTACCGTTGGCTGCAGAGGTACTACCGCTGTGACCGTGCTTAGTAGCTGCACAGGGAGAAGGGACAGAGGAGAGAGACCCCGAACGACACTAGTAGCGGTGGTAGGTGCGGTACTACCGCTCATGAGCGGTATTACCGCTCGTACTGCTGCTGCTACTGCCGTTGAACCCGACACGAGAACAGCTTGTTTCGAGTCAAAGCAGTACTAGGGCAGAACTGGAGCGGAACTACCAACTATAGCTCTGAGCGGTACTACCGCTGCTACATCCGTACTACCACCCGTCGCTCTGGGTGGTACTGCCGCTACCTCCACGGTACTACCGCTGTCTCCTCTCCAATGCCACTTCCACGACAACGAAGGATCCTCCAAGGATGCGGGAAAGAGCTATTGGTGCAAAAGAGATGTGTATGTGTTGATTCCACCCACCCTTTCCGATATGGACCCCTCTTGATAGTATACGGTATCTCCTACGAGTCAAGTCCACCAAAACTGAAAAGAAGGAAAACTATACCGTCTTCATTTTAAGCTCTAAGGGGAAGAAATCGTCTCGTGCCATATGAATGAATATCTGAAATGCTCAATGCACACGATTAGTCCGCAAATGCATTGTCATCAATCACCAAACCACTTAGAGAGAAATATGCCCTAGCAATCTCCCCCTTTTTTGGTGGATTGATGACAACACGGGATTTGCATAGAGATATAACAAGAGAATAAGCAAACCCCATAATCTACAAAATATAGACGGGCTCCCCCTAGATTTGTGCACTTAATGAAGAATGCTTTTAGAATGCAAAGCACACACACACACACTAGGATCAACACTCCCCCTATATTTTATAGACCAACAACACTTGCATCTATAATATGGGAAGCTTAAACTAGGATGCAAGAAGTAGTAAGTGAGCATAAGAAGCACAAGTTAAGCATGCAACTCACATACTACTAAAGTACTAGACAAGCATAAGATAATAATAAGATAGCATATGTATCACACCATATGACAGGGTAACCAAGTCTCACAAGCACAAACCAAACCAAAGCAAACGAACGATGAAAGAGTTTGCGAGAGAGAAAGACACGACAAATAAGACGCACTCACAACTCAGCAAATCCCTAAACTCTCTCCCCCTTTGGCATCGAGACACCAAAAGGGCAAAGAGTGCTACTACGGTCACAGGTGATAGCAATGCCGAAGATCCCCATTATCACAGCTCCGCGTGGTCGCCCGCGCCTCCGTCATCGGCAGTAGCAGCAGGCTGATCGGTATCTAAATCCGTCCATGGGCAATTCTGAAAGACCCACTCCTCCTCGTCAGTGATCTTGTCCTCTGACTCACTGGCAACCTCTGCACCCAGTTGATGCATGAGAACCTTGTGATGGTTGCGTGACTTCTTTTCTGACACATGCACCATATACTATCTGTGAGCCTCCATACAGAACAGCTTCTTCATCTTCAGCTTGAGCTTCTTAGACCAAGATGGCTCCAGCCCAGAGGGCTATCTTCATCATCGTCGGCCTCAGCCTCATCATCTCCCAAAGGAGTCTCGGTCTCCGGAACAGGAGTGCCCCAGTGCTCCTTCTGTCTCAGTCGAACAATCTCATGAGAGACCAAATCACCGGTCTCCAACCTGACATCAGGATAAGTGTATGCCCATGCCTTCTCAATAAGTAACAATCACATAGGGGGCATAGATGGGGCACTTGCACTCAGTGATGGCAGAGATAAGCTCCGACCACTTGACATGAGAAACATCCAAAGACTCTCCTTTGCTTGCCTCCTTCTCATGCTGGCAAAAGAGCAACATATCCACAAGATAAGAATGAACCTGATCCAAGTTCCCAATAGGAGAGAAAAGAAAGTGCCTGAAGATGTGATAAAGAATATCCAGAAAAGGAAACAACTCATATGTCTTCTTCTTTTTGACAGGATGAACCTTCACTGTGCTATATGGCCAAAGAGCCGACTTGTGAGTAGAAGTAGCCTCCTTGTGGGGGCGAAAACCTACCAGGTTGTTGAGTCCCTGATCTTCAACACCCAAAAGTTCCATGAATGCCTCCCATTTGACTGTGAGAAGTCTGCCATTGGTCATCCACGTCAAGGTCCTTTCCTCATCAGTGCCAAGGTGAATAGTGGCATAAAATTGAGCCACCATTTCCGCATCAAAGTCCTTGTTGAAATCCATGAGCTTGAGGATGTTCAATTGAGCACACATATCAAGAGCCTCTCCAAAGTAGGAATGGTCCTTCTCCAAATAAGGAATGTCAATGGAACGGATACTCATGAAGAGGTTCTTCTTTGCTTTGAGCACATCGAAGAAGATAGACCACTGCTACCGGTTCCAGAAAGGGCGGTTGACAAGAGCTGGCTCTTGAGGCCGGGAATACAGATTGCGGCAACAAGCCACACATAACTCCTTAGCTGACATCTCTGACACAGACTCAACCTTCGACTTTGGCTTGCTCGCAACTTTCTTGGAAGGAGGCTTGGGCTGCGTTGGTTGAGCACTTGATGATGCAGCAGCCATCTCAGAGGTGTGATAGCGCTTTGACCCTCCAGGAAGCCCGGGGTTGATGTGACGGGCTGGCTGCTCCGAATTTCCATCACCTAGAACCCACACACAACAAGGAAAGCAAAAGAAGAACATTGCATAAGCCAGCAGAAAGAAGCAAACAGAATCATAGATTGGTACGGGGAAAGTGGAAGCCGGCATCCCGAGCGGTGGTACCGCTCCTAGGCAGCGGTAGTGCCGGCTACGAGCGGTAGTACCTCTCCAGGTCCTAGGCAGCGGTAGTGCCGCCTACAAGTGGTAGTACTGCTCCGGGGGAGCGGTAGTACTGCCCAAGGTGGAGGATGATGGTCTGACAATTGCCACTTCTAGATCCGGTACTACCGGGGGTGCCAAATTCAATTTTTCTCCTACCAATCTCCAATCCACCTAGTCTAGCAGACTTCTACGCCCTACTCAAGCCTCGATTTGGCCAAAAATTGATGAATGCTGATAATATTGGCCTAAAGCCTAGATCCAAAGAAGAGAACTAAGGGAGAGGAAAGCAGAGGCAATACCGGCATCCATGGCAAGAGGAGGAGGTGGGAAATGATCCCATCGGACGAAAACGCAGAAGACGGCATGGAGACGGCGGCCCGGCGGCGCCCCCCCCCTCCTTGTTCGTCGCTGGAGAGAGAGGAAGGGAAGTGGCAGAGAGCGAACGGGTATGGGGAGTGGAAACTCCCCCTGCCCGATTCATACCCCCACGCCCCGCCTCAGAGCGGTAGTACCGCCCGGGCCGACGGTAGTACCGCTTAAGCTAATGAACGGTAGTACCGCCTTGCCCCAGCGGTAGTGCCGCTCCAGCGACAATTAAGCAAGACAAAGGGAAAAGGGCTTATGTAACAAAAGAGAGAAAGGCAAAAGACGAAGGCATGAAACACTAACAAATAGAGGGAGCAACTCCAAGAGCAAAAGACAACCAAACAAGAGAAGCAGCCCTGGAGAAACTCAAGGCACAAACACAAAGAAAGCCAAACACCTCTCAATGAGAGGGCGGTGGCCGAAGCCACCTATGTTTGAGTAAATTGGTATGGCACCGCGAAGATTTTAACCTTGGGCCCATGACCAAAACTCATCTTTGAAGCACAAGTACCATAAAAAATGGCTAATGTGAAATATTTGATCGATCTATGCTTAATGGGGGGAGGGAGAGTTCATTGAGAGAACAACACTCCCCCTATGTCCATGCATACATCTAGAACAAGATATAATGATGAGTGTGATGGGGTGTGCCTAGATTCAAGGCACATTGCTCGAGTCAATGATATTTAGCTCATGCATTAACTCGAGAAATCTTGGTTCATCTAGAGGCTTGGTGAAAATATCCGCTAGTTGCTCTTGAGTGTTGATGTAGATGATATCAATATCTCCACGCTTGATGTGACCCCGAATGAAATGACGACGAATCTCAATATGCTTCGTCTTGCTATGTTGCACCGGATTGTGGGAAATCTTGATAGCACTTTCATTGCCACATAGAAGAGGCACTTTGTCACAAGTGACACCGTAATCCTTTAAAGTTAGCCTCATCCATAGCAATTGTGCACAACAACTTGCGGAGGCTACATAGTCGGCCTCGGTGGATGAGAGGGACACACAATTTTGCTTCTTCGAAGACCAACTCACTAAAGAGCGACCAAGAAATTGGCACCCTCCGGAAGTTAACTTCCTCTCCACACAATCTCCCGCCCAATCCGAGTCCGAGTAACCCATGAGATCAAAGCTTGCTCCTTTGGGATACCATAAGCCAAAGTTTGGGGTATGAGCCAAATAACGAAAGATTCGCTTGACCGCCACATAGTGGCTTTCCTTAGGTGCGGCTTGACCGTGCACAGAGTCTCACACTCAACATGATATCCGGTCTAGATGCACAAAGGTAAAGCAAGGATCCAATCATGGAACGATATACCTTTTGATACACCGCTTTACCATGGGGTCACTGTCAAGCTTGCATTTGGTGGGCATGGGAAACTTGTCCGACTTGACATCATCTAGCTTGAATCTCTTGAGCATGTCTTGGGTGTACTTGGCTTGGTTGACGAATGTTCCTTCTCTTCTTTGCCTGACTTCGAACCCAAGAAAGAACTTCAACTCTTCCATCATAGACATCTCAAACTTCTTGGTCATTAGTGCAGCAAACTCATCATTAAAAGATTCATTAGGAGAACCAAAAATAATATCATCAACATATAGTTGGCATATGAACAAATCCCCTTTGACCCTCTTAGTAAAAAGAGTGGGATCAATTTACCAATTTCAAACTCATGATCTTGCAACAACTCGGTAAGGTGCTCATACCATGCACGTGGGGCTTGTTTAAGGCCATAGAGCGCCTTCTTGAGTTTGTATACATGATTGGGGAGCTTGGGATCCTCGAATCCCGAAGGTTGTTTGACATACACCAACTCATTCAAAGGACCATTAAGGAATGCACTTTTCACATCCATTTGTTGCAACTTAAAATCATGATGAGATGCATATGCAAGCAACATGCGAATAGATTCAAGACGTGCAACGGGGGCAAATGTTGCACCATAGTCGATACCCTCGACTTGGGAGTAGCCTTGTGCCACCAATCTTTCCTTGTTTCGAACAACCACACCATTCGCATCTTGCTTGTTCTTGAAGATCCATTTGGTCCCATGACATTGTGTCCCTCCATTGGCCTTGGCACTAATCCCCAAACTTAATTGCGCTCTAAGTTGTCGAGTTCATCATGCATTGCTTCAAGCCAATCCTCATCATTGAGCACCTCATGTACCTTTTTGGGTTCAACACACGAAGCAAACGCGTGATGCTCACAAAAGTTTGACAATTTTTTACGAGTAGTTACCCCTTTTCTCAAGCTTCAAAGCACATTTTCCATGACATGTTGTCGATGCTCAAGCTTGGAAGCCACCTTAATGGCACGACGCTCCAGAAGTTCCTTGATGGGCATTTGAGGATCATCTTGCTCATTTTGAGCATCGTCTTGAGTTTGCTCTTGATGTTGATCACCGTCTTGAGTTTGCTCTTGATCTTGAGCACCGTCTTGAGCTTGCTCTTGATCTTGAGTGAGCTCGAATGTGTGAAGTCGATCTTGGACATCATTTGGTGCATTACCATCTTCACAGGGTTAATCTTGCCCTTGATATTGTTCATTGGGTTGAGGGCCTTCACTTTGTTCTTCGAAAGCGTGTGGGTCTAGTGTCGGTGATGGCTCCACTTGAGTAGAGCATTGTCCTTCTCCATCGGCCACATGGGGTTCCTCAATGGGGAGTATGTAACACCCCGGATTCGATGCGCCAGGTGTCCGCCAGTTATTCGCCGTCGTTGCCATGTCATTTGCTTGCGTGTTGCACTTTGCCATGTCATCATCTGCATTTCATATCATGTCATCATGTGCATTTCATTTTGCATACGTGTTCATCTCATGCATTCAAGCCTTTTCCCCGTTGTCCATTTTGCAATCCGGCACTCCTATGTCATCCGGCGTTCCCTTTTTGCCTCTTCTCTTGTGCGGGTGTTAAACTTTCTCGGAATGGCCCGAGGTTTGCCAAGCGGCCTTGGTATAGCACCGGTAGACCGCCTGTCAAGTTTCGTGCCATTTGGAGGTCGTTTGATACTCCAACGGTTAACCGGGTAACCGCAAAGCCCTCTTTGAGTTGCAGCCCAACACCCCTTCCAAAGTGGCCCAAAACCCATCTAAGTCTCTTCCATGCTCTCGGTCGTTCGATCACGATCGTGTGGGCGAAAACCGCTCCTCATTTGGACTCTCCTAGCTCCCTCTACCTATAAATATGCCTCCCCCTACGAAATTCGCGGATGAATCCCTCTAACCCTAGCCATTTTTCGTCCCCGCCGCCACCGGACACGTCCGGCCGCAGCCGGACACGTCCGGGTCGCCCCGCCGCCGCCGGCGGCACCGCCCTCCGCCGCCGCGCCTCCCGTCTTCCCCGCCGCCGGTCGCCCCCTCGCCTCTCCCGCCGAGGCGCTCTGCCCCGACCCCGCGCCCGGCGCCGCCACGCCCTGGCCGCCCCCAGCCGGAGCCGCCCCGGCCGGATCCGTCCCGCCGCGGCGCCGCACCTCGTTGCGCTCCGCCTTCGGCCTCCCCCGTCGCCTCTCCGGCTCGCCGCCGGCCGGATCCGGCGAGATCCGACCCGGGAGCTCCTCGCCGCCCTACCTCCTCCCCGCAGCGACCAACTCCGGCGAATTTCTGGCCATCCTCGGTTCCCGTGCAGATCTGGAGGTTGCCCCCGAAATTGCCTAAGTCCCTGTTTTCTAACATTTTCATGTCATGTTCATCGCATCATATCTCTGCATCCGTAGCTCTGTTTCGTGCGTATAATATGTCAAATTGTTCGTCTCGACGAGTACTTCATTTCATTCCATTGCATCATTTTCATTTGAGCTTATCTTGATGCCCGAAATGCTGTTGGAAGAGTGCATGTTGTTGTTAACCTGCTGAAACTGTTATAACTTGCTTATTTATCATTTTTGCCATGTTTGATGTGTGCATCCTATGAGGTTGATGTCTTCATGTGTTTTGATCTATGCCATGCCATCTTTCCAGGGATGTATGCTATATATTTTTGTGAGTTGTGTGTTGAGTGCATCAAGCTTGTTAAGTGGGGTACTTGCTGTTTCTGTTTTCCTGACAGATTCTGTTATATTTTGTTGCTATGTTAACATGCTTCTACTAATCATTCTATGCATAATCTGGAGATGCTCTATAAACATGTTTTGATCTACATGTCTAGGGATGGCACCCGCCGGGTTTGGGTACGGGTGGAGCCACCCCATACCCTTACCCGTCGCCCAAAACCTTACCCATCACCCGTACCCATACCCGTCGATGGGTACAATTTTTTCCCATACCCGTCACCCGTCAGGGTAAATGGGTAACCGCGGGTAAAATTACCCAGATTTGCAACACATCAATTTAAGCCTTGCATAGTCATAAACAACAACTAATAATGATTTATAAACAGCAACACATCATGACAACAACGCATACTCATAAACAACAACACATTCTCACGAACACGCTTATTTGTAAACATATTTTGCAAAAATACTCAATCATCACACACAAAAATTAATATTTATCATGTCATATACACACATCTTGCATCTCTATGTAGAAATCAAGGGTAATGTGTACTAACTTACATGAATACATCACAAAACGTACATGCAAATATAAATTGTCATTGAAATAAAATATGTCATACTTAATTATCATTACATACACACAAAATCATAATCCCACATCATCTATATACATCATGTCTACGCAAAAATCAATGCTCATATACATGAATACAACCTCCATCCTGGTTTATAGGCCCCGTTTGTAGTTTGTGCCAAATTTTGACTACAAATTTAACTAACAAAATGTTAATGAATGTTAAGAAAAATTACCTCATTAGATTCGTATTTGAACATAGTTTTTAAAAATATAATGTTTAGTGGCATGCGTGAACATTTTGTTAGTTTAATCTATGGTCAAAATTTGGCACGGAATACAATGGGGACCAATAAACCCGGACAGAGGTAGTACATCACATCGTCTATGTAAAAAAATGTATTCACAGTGTAAGAGCATTGCTCATAATCATAAAAATAGTCGGAACTCACGTAGCCTTGCTCTTCTTGTACTTGATGGCGGCGGCAGATCGACCATTGAAAAGCAGGCTAGGACGTAGCTTCATGGACGTCTCGGACATAGCGCTGTGACGGTGCTGCGCCTGCGACAGTGCTGGGCTTGGGCTCAGGGTAGGCGTGTCGTGCTCCTGGATGTGGAGGTCGCTGAGCTGCATCTCCAATCCATGGTCCCCATCGACGTGCGAGCTATGGTGATTGCCCTGGGTCCATGGCGTTGGCGTCCACCTTCGGAGGGCAGGAAAGGGGTGATGGCGCGAGGCGGCAAGTAGCTGGAATGGAGTCCGGAGGCGCTGGCAGTGGCAGGCGGCGGTGAGAAGATGAGATCGATCGGCTGGCTGCTATGACTACGAGTCTGCCACCAGCGACGCACGCCAATCACGCAGATATAGCCATATAAAGATACGTATCACATATCAGATTCTGGACAAACGATTATTACGCTTGTTGAGACAACGGTGATTACGTGAATGATTTTGGCTCTTTCCGATCCTAGGCTCATACGGCTTTGTGGGACAACTAGTGTGGTTCGGCGGACTAGCATGATTAGGTCTTTTTAGGGCTGCGATTTTTTAAGTAATACATAAAGCCTCCTCAAAAATAATAATATATAAAGCCTATTTGTAGATTATATGCGGGTACACGGGTACACGGGTATGGGTTATACTAAACCATACCCGTACCCACTATACCCAATGGGTTTAAATTTTTTCTATGTATTGTACCCATGGGTATTTTTTTAACCCATACCCTTTCCCTAATAGGGTTTTTACCCGCCGGGTACGTGGGTAATGGGTACCCATTGCCATCCCTATACATGTCATGCTCTATCCATTCATACCCTTGGTTGCATTTATAGTTTGCTGTAGATTGCTCATATCTTGCTCCAAAGTTGCTTGATAATGTTGCTGTCAGCCTGTTTACATTAAGTTCAGTCGTTTCCATGTGTTTTCCTAGTGATCCATGAATCCTATGACCTTGCTCTTGACATGCTTAGCTTCATAAACATGCCTTCTTACTGTTGGGTGCCTTGCCATGCCATGTATTGCCCTATAGTGAGTGGTTCAAGCTCACCAACATGCCTACTTATTGTTGTGCCTGCCATGTATGAATCTGTAATATAACTTGCCATGTTTACATGGGTGCCATCATATTTTCTGTGCCTTTTTGGCTCTTGGTCACTAAGGGACTTTTAATCTATGCAATTAGTAGATTCATGCCATGCCTTTGTTTGCCATGATATGTTCCTGTAACATGTTGTTTGCTTGCTCTAAACTTTGCAACCTGATGTTATTTCTGCCAAGTCTGAAACTGTTATTATTTGCAATCTTCCCATGTCCTTTTGAGCATGTTCTAGTGATTTCTGGAGATAGCTCAGTGTTCATGTTTTGTTATGCTTTACCTATACTTCATGCCGATGCCTTTTGTTATTATGTTGAGTTGCTGTAGCATGTTGTTTTGATGCTTGTAAGATGCCTAGTTGCTGTTATGGTCAGATTGTTGTTATGTCTTGTATAGAGTGTATGTGTTGCACCGTTACTCCGTTTTGAGTGTGCTATATATGAAACTTGCTTGTTTTTGCATGTAGCTTCATATTATCATGTTGCATCCTTGTTTTGAGGTGTTTGCTTGATGTTTGTATGCATTCTGCACCGATGCCATGTTTAACTTGTTTTGCTCATATCTTCTAGGCCGTAGCTCCGAATCTAATGAACTTTATATGTAACTTGACTAGAATTTCGTGTAGATCATCTTGGTGCATCTTAACTTGCTGTTTAACAACTTGAACATAAGGTTTATTCAGTTCTGGACCAATTTCGAAATTTGCATATGAGGACTTACCGGAATTGTTATATGTTGTTCCCGGCCTCATTTAAACTTGCCTTGATGTGTTGTTCTTGTTTGCATCATCTCTTGCCATGAGTAGCTTCATGTAGCTTGGTCATGCATCATGCTTGTTGTGCATCATGTCTTGCCTATGTGTGGTGTGTTTACCATGTTATGTGCTTCTTCTGTTAGTTCCTGTTTCGTTGCGATCGTGAGGATTCATTCGTCTACGGTTGGTTCGGCTTCATCCGTTCGTCTTCTTCATGGACTCGTTCTTCTTCCTTGCGGGATTTCAGGCAAGATGACCGCTACCCTGGATCTCACTACTATCATTGCTATGCTAGTTGCTTCGTTCTATCGCTATGCTGCGCTACCTATCTTTTGCTCTTCAAGCCTCTCATATTGCCATGAACCCCTAACCTTTGACACCTTTCCTATGCAAACTGTTGTTTGGCTATGTTACCGCTTTGCTCAGCCCCTCTTATAGCGTTGCTAGTTGTAGGTGAAGTTGAAGATTTCTCCATGGTGGACAGGGTTATGTTGGGATATCACAATATCTCTTATATTATTAATGCATCTATATATTTGGTAAAGGGTGGAAGGCTCGACCTTATGCCTGGTGTTTTGTTCCACTCTTGCCGCCCTAGTTTCCGTCATACCGGTGTTATGTTCCCGGATTTTGCGTTCCTAACGCGGTCGGGTGATTTATGGGACCCCCCTGACAGTTCGCTTTGAATAAAACTCCTCCAGCAAGGCCCAACCTTAGTTTTACCATTTGCCTCACCTAGCCCTTTTTCCCTTGGGAGTCGCGCTCTCGAGGGTCATCTTATTTTTACCCCCCCGGGCCAGTGCTCATCGTGAGTGTTGGTCCAAACCGTCAGCCGCCGGTGGCCACCAGGGGCAACTCTGGGCTCGCCTACCGGAAGTTTGGACAATCCGGTGTGCCCTGAGAACGAGATATGTGCAGCTCCTATCAGGATTTGTCGGCACATTCGGGCGGCTTTGCTGGTCTTGTTTTACCATTGTCGAAATGTCTTGTAAACCGGGATTCCGAGACTGATCGGGTCTTCCTGGGAGAAGGTCTATTCCTTCGTTGATCGCGAGAGCTTGTCATGGGCTAAGTTGGGAAACCCCTGTAGGGTATAAACTTTCGAGAGCCATGCCCATGGTTATGTGGCAGATGGGAATTTGTTAATGTCCGGTTGTAGATAACTTGACACCTGATGCGAATTAAAACGCATCAACCGCGTATGTAGCTGTGATGGTCTCTTCTCGGCGGAGTCCGGGAAGTGAACACGGTTTCTGTGTTATGTTTGACGTAAGTAGGTGTTCATGATCACCTCTTGATCATTGCTAGCTTCACGACCGTTCCTTTGTTTCTCTTCTCACTCTCATTTGCGTACGTTAGCCACCATATCATGCTTAGTTGCTGCTGCAACCTCACCACTTTACCCCTTCCTTTCCCATTAAGCTTTGCTAGTGTTGATACCCATGGTAATGGGATTGCTGAGTCCTCGTGGCTCACAGATTACTACAACAACAGTTGCAGGTACAGGTTATGCGATGATCATGACGCGAGAGCGATGTTTGCTTGTTTGGAGTTCTTCTTCTGCTTCTTCTTCGATCAGGGGATAGGTTCCAGGTCGGCAGCCTGGGCTAGCAGGGTGGATATTGTTTGAGTTTCTGTTTATGTATCATCCGTAGTCGGATGTCGATCTCTTGTATGATGTATTGTTGTATTCGTGTGGCATTGTATGCCTTATGTATGTATCCCTATCTATTATGTAATGTTGATGTAATGATATCCACCTTTCAAAAGCGTTTCAATATGCGGGTCTATCCTTGGTGGGACCTTCGAGTTCCTTTTGGATAGGGTCGCATATTGGGCGTGATAGAGTATTTGACCAATCCCCATTCTTCTTATGGCTTGGGGAGGAATTTCATCACCTACATCACAAAGACCACTTTTCTCCACTTGGGAGTCGTTATTGTCATCAAACTCCATGTTACACATCTCCTCAATGAGTCTGGTGGACTTGTTGAAGACACGGTAAGCATGAGAGTTTGTAGCATAACCAACAAATATGCCCACTTGAGCTCTAGGTTCGAATTTAGACAAACGAACGCCTTTCTTGAGAATGAAACACTTACAACCAAACACCCGGAAGTACTTGAGGTTGGGCTTGTTGCCGGTAAGTATCTCATATGGAGTCTTGTTCAAGCCTTTGCGGGGGTAGAGCCGATTGGATGCATGACATGCGGTGTTGATGACTTCGGCCCAAAAGTTGTACGGGGATTTGAACTCAGACATCATGGTCCTTGCTGCGTCCATCAACATCCGTTCTTCCTCTCCGCCACACCATTTTGTTGAGGGGTATAGGGTGAGGCATATTAGTGCTTGATTCCTTGTCACCAAGAAACTCATCCAAGGTGTAATCTTGAACTCAGTGCCGTTCTCACTTCTAATCATCAAAATCTTTGCTTCATGTTGACACTGAGCTTCATTTGCAAAGTTGATGACGACTTGTTGAGTCCCACTCTTCCTCTTGAAGAGTATGAGAGAATTCCTTATTTGGCCCTTTCTTAAAATCTGCTTCCATTTTTGGCCCAAAATAAAATATTCTTCCCTTTTTGACACTCAAATTTTATCTTGTTCACTCAATGACATTTCCGTCTCCTTTAGTCACTAACAATGTTAAGTGTGAGCTGAAAAGACCATTTTGCCCCTAGTGCACTATGTGACTGTCCAGGATAATTAAGTAAAAAAGCAATCACTGATTTTATGAAATATGTTCTCTTATGTTTTGTATATACATGCACTTCAATAAAAAAAACCTTAGCTAAATTGATCATGCGTACAAAAGATGTAGAAAATATCTACAAACGAGGACGACGAGAGCGTGTGCTTGCTACCTCTTGAGCAATGCGTTGGTTTTCCCTTGAAGAGGAAAGGGTGATGCAACAAAGTAGCGTAAGTATTTCCCTCAGTTTTTGAGAACCAAGGTATCAATCCAGTAGGAGGCTCCTCAAAAGTCCCTCGTACCTACACAAAACAAACAAGAACCTCGCAACCAACGCGATAAAGGGGTTGCAATCCCTTCACGGAAACTTGCAAAAGTGAGATCTGATAGAGATAATAAGATAAGATAAATATTTTTGGTATTTTATGATATAGATTGGAAAATAAAAGATGCAAATAAAAGTACATTGGAAACTTATATGATAAAAGATAGACCCGGGGGCCATAGGTTTCACTAGTGGCTTCTCTCAAGATAGCATAAGTATTACGGTGGGTGAACAAATTACTGTCCAGCAATTGATAGAAAACTGCATAGTTATGAGAATATCTAGGCATGATCATGTATATAGGCATCACGTCCGCAACAAGTAGATCGAAACAATTCTGCATCTACTACTATTACTCCACACATCGACCGACTCCTGCCTGCAACTAGAGTATTAAGTTCATAAGAACAGAGTAACGCATTAAGAAAGATGACATGATGTAGAGGGATAAACTCAAGCAATATCATATAAACCCCATCTTTTTATCCTTGATGGTAACAATACAATATGTGCCTTGCTGCCCCTGCTGTCACTGGGAAAGGACACCACAAGATTGAACCCAAAGCTAAGCACTTCTTCCATTGCAAGAAAGATCAATCTAGTAGGCCAAAACAAACTGATAATTCGAAGAGACTTGCAAAGATAACCAATCACACATAAAAGAATTCAGAGAAGATTCAATTACTTCTCATAGATAAACTTGATCATAAACCCACAATTCATTGGATCTCGACAAACACACCGCAAAAAGAGTTACATCGAATAGATCTCCAAGAAGATCGAGGAGAACTTTGTATTGAGATTCAAAGAGAGAGAAGAAGCCATCTAGCTAATAACTATGGACCCGAAGGTCTGTGGTAAACTACTCACAACTCATCGGAGAGGCCTTGGAGATGATGTAGAGGCCCTCCATGGTCGATTTCCCCTTCGGCGGAGCGCCAACGAAGGCTCCAAGATGGGATCTCGCGGATACAGAAGGCTGCGGCGGTGGAATTAGGTTTTCGTGGTGCTCCTGGATGTTCTCGGGGTACGTGGATATATATAGGAGGAAGAAGTAGGTCGGTTGAGCCACGAGGGCCCCATGAGGGTTGGGGGGCGCGCCGGGCACCCTCCTGGCTGCCTCGTTTGCTGCTTGACGTCCACTCCAAGTCTCCTGGTTTGCATTTGTTCCAAAAAGATCGCTCCAGAAGGTTTCATCCCGTTTGGACTCCGTTTGATATTCCTTTTCTTCGAAACACTGAAATAGGCAAAAATACAGCAATTCGGGCTGGGCCTCCAGTTAGTAGGTTAGTCCTAAAAATGATATAAAAGTTTAAAGTAAAGCCCATAAACATCCAAAATGGGTAATATAATAGCATGGAACAATAAAAAATTATAGATACGTTGGAGACGTATCAAGCATCCCCAAGCTTAATTCCTTCTCGTCCTCGAGTAGGTAAATGATAAAAACAGAATTTTTGATGTGGAATGCTACCTAGCATATTTCTCAATGTAATTTTCTTTATTGTGGCATGTATGTTCAGATCCAAATGATTCAAGATAAAAGTTCATATTGACATAAAAATAATAATACTGCAAGCATACTAACAAAGCAATCATGTCTTCTCAAAATAACATGGCTAAAGAAAGCTATCCCTACAAAATTGTATAGTCTGGCTATGCTCTATCTTCATCACACAAAGTATTTAATCATGCACAACCCCGATGACAAGCCAAGCAATTGTTTCATACTTTAGTATTCTCAAACTTTTTCAACTTTCACGCAATACATGAGCATGAGCCATGGACATAGCACTATATGTGGAATAGAATGGTGGTTGTGGAGAAGAAAAAAAATGGAGAGGATAGTATCACATCAACTAGGCGTATCAATGGGTTATGGAGATGCCCATTAATAGATATCAATGTGAGTGAGTAGGGATTGCCATGGAACGGATGCACTAGAGCTATAAGTGTATGAAAGCTCAACAAAAGAAACTAAGTGGGTGTGCATCCAACTTGCTTGCTCACGAAGACCTAGGGCATTTTGAGGAAGCCCATCATTGGAATATTCAAGCCAAGTTCTATAATGAAAAGTTCCCACTAGTATATGAAAGTGACAACATAGGAGGCTCTCTATCATGAAGATTATGGTGCTACTTGGAAGCACAAGCGTGGTAAAAGGTTAGTAGCATAGTCCCTTCTCTCTTTTTCTCTCATTTTTTTATTTCCTTTTTTCTTTCTTCTTTTTCTCTCTTTTTTTATTTGGCCTTTCTCTTTTTTTATTTGCCTTTCTCTTTTTTTTATAAAGTCTGAAGTCTCATCCCGACTTGTGGGGGAATCATAGTCTCCATCATCTTTCCTCACTTGGGACAATGCTCTAATAATGAAGATCATCACACTTTTATTTACTTACAACTCAAGATTACAACTTGATACTTAGAACAAAATATGACTCTATATGAATGCCTCCGACGGTGTACAGGGATATGCAATGAATCAAGAGTGACATGTATGGAAGAATTATGAAGGTGGCTTTGCCACAAATATGATGTCAACTACATGATCATGCAAAGAGCAATATGACAATGATGATGCGTGTCATAACAAACGGAATGGTGGAAAGTTGCATGGCAATATATCTCGGAATGGCTATGGAAATGCCATAATAGGTAGGTATGGTGGCTGTTTTGAGGAAGGTATATGGTGGGTGTATGGTACCGGCGAAAGTTGCACGACACAAGAGAGGCTAGCAATGGTGGAAGGATGAGAGTGCGTATAATCCATTGACTCAACATTAGTCATAAAGAACTCATATACTTATTGCAAAAATCTACAAGTCCTTGAAACAAATTACTACGCGCATGATCCTAGGGGTATATATTGGTAGGAAAAGACCATCGCTCGTCCCCGACCACCACTCATAAGGAAGACAATCAATAAATAAATTATGCTCCAGCTTCATCACAAAGCGGTTCACCATACGTGCATGCTACGGGAATCACAAACTTCAACACAAGTATTCCTAAAATTCATAACTACTTTAACTAGCATGACTCTAATATCGCCATCCTCATATCTCAAAACAATTATCAAGCATCAAATTGATCATAGCATCCAATTCACTTTCTATGATAGTTTTTATTATACCCAACTTGGATGCCCATCATTTTGGGACCAATTTTATAACCATAGCAAATACCATGCTGTTCTATAAGACTCTCAAAATAATATAAGTGAAGCATGAGAGATCAACAATTTCTACAAAATAAAGCCACCGCCGTGCTCTAAAAGATATAAGTGAAGCACTAGAGCAAAATTATCTAGCTCAAAAGATATAAATGAAGCACATAGAGTATTCTAATAAATTCCAAATCAAGTGTGTCTCTCCCAAAAGGTGTGTACAACAAGGATGATTGTGGTAAACTAAAAATCAAAGACTCATATCTTACAAGACGCTCCAAGCAAAACACATATCATGTGGTGAATAAAAATATAGCTCCAAGTAAAGTTATCGATAGACGAAGACGAAAGAGGGGATGCCTTTTGGGGCATCACCAAGCTTAGGATTTTGGTTGTCCTTTAATATCTTGGGGTGCCATGGGCATCACCAAGCTTGGGCTCTTGCCACTTCTTATTCCATAGTCCATCAAATCTTTACCCAAAACTTGAAAACTTCACAACACAAAACTCAACAGGAAATCTCATAAGCTCCGTTAGTGCAAGAAATAAAAACCACCACATAAGGTACTGTAATGAACTCATTCTTTATTTATATTGGTGTTAAACCTACTGTATTCCAACTTCTCTATGGTTCATACCCCCTGATACTAGCCATAGATGCATCAAAATAAGCAAACAACACACGAAAAACAGAATCTGTCAAAAACAGAATAGTCTGTAGCAATCTGTAACTTTAGAATACTTCTGGAACTCTAAACATCCTACCAAAATAGAAAGTCCTGGGAAATTTGTCTATTGATCTTATGCAAAAAGAATCAACGCAAAATCACGTTTCTGTGATTTATTAAAATTATTCTCGTGCGCGCAAAAGTTTCTGTTTTTCGGCAGAATCAAATTAACTATCACCATAGGTTATCCTATAGGTTCTACTTGGCACAAACACTAATTAAAACATAAAACCACATATAAACAGAATATAGATGAAATATTTATTACTAAACAGAAGCAAAAATCAAGGAACAAAAATAAAATTGGGTTGCCTCCCAACAAGCGCTATCGTTTAACGCCCCTAGCTAAGCATAAAAGCGAGAATAGATCTAAGTATTGCCATCTTTGGCATTCAATTCATAAGTGGCACGCATAATAGATTCATAAGGTAATTTGACTTTCTTTCTAGGAAAGTGTTCCATGCCTTTCCCTAATGGAAATTGGAATATAATACTCCCTTCCTTCATATCAATAATTGCACCAATCATTCTAAGGAAAAAGGTCTGCCAAGAATAATAGGACATGAAAGATTGCAATCTATATCAAGAACGATAAAATCTACGAGCACATAATTCCTATTTGCAACAATAAGAACATCATTGATCCCATAGGTTTCTTAATGGTGGAATCCGCAAGGTGCAAGTTTAAAGAGCAATCATCAAATCATGGAAACCTAGCACATCACATAAAGTTTTCGGAATCGTGGAAACACTAGCACCCAAATCACACAAAGCATAGCATTCATGATATTTAATTTTAATTTTAATAGTAGGTTCCCACTCATCATAAAGTTTTCTAGGTATAGAAACTTCCAATTCAAGTTTTTCCTCATAAGATTGCATCAAGGCATCAACAATATGTTTGGTAAAAAGCTTTATTTGGACTATAAGCATGTGGAGAATTCAACACGGATTGCAACAAGGAAATACAATCTATTAAAGAACAATTATCATAATTAAATTACTTGAAATCCATAATAGTTGGTTCAATGCTATGTAAAGTTTTGATCTCTCCAATCCCACTTTTACCAAATTTAGCATCAAGATCTAAAAACTTCGAATCATTGGAATGCCTTTTAACTAAAGTTGACTCATCTCCAGTCCCATCATTATCAAGATTCATATTGCAAAACAAAGATTTAATAGGGAACACATCAATAAATTTTAGATCGTCATCATTATTTTCATGGAAACTAGAAGAACACGCTTTTATAAAGCAATCTTTCTTAGCACACATCCTAGTGGTTCTTTCTTTGCACTCATCAATGGAAATTCTCATGGTTTTGAGAGACTCATTGATATCATGCTTAGGTGGAATAGATCTAAGTTTCAAAGAATCAACATCAAGAGAAAGTCTATCAATGTTCCTAACCAATTCATCAACTTTAAGCAATTTTTCTTCAAGCAAAGCATTGAAATTCTTTTGAGAGATCATAAATTCTTTAACACTATTCTCAAAATCAGATGGCATCTTATTAAAATTTCCATATGAGTTGTTGTAGGAATTACCATAATTATTAGAGGAACTACTAGGAAACGACCTAGGATTAAAGTTTCCTCTATACGCGTTGTTACAAAAATTATTCCTACCAACAAAATTCACATCCATAGATTCATTGTTATTCTCAATCAAGGTAGACAAAGGCATATCATTGGGATCAATAGGAGCACTCTTAGTAGCAAACAATTTCATAAGTTCATCCATCTTTCCACTCAAAACATTAATTTCTTCTATCGCATGCACTTTTTTACTAGCAGATCTTTCGGTGTGCCATTGAGAATAATTGACCATAATATTATCAAGGAGTTTAGTAGCTTCTCCTAGAGTGATTTCCATAAAAGTGCCTCCCGCGACCGAATCTAAAAGATTTCTAGAAGCAAAATTCAATCCGGCATAAAATTTTTGTATGATCATCCATAAATTCAAACCATGTGTAGGACAATTGCGAATCATTAATTTCTTTCTTTCCCAAGATTGGGCAACATGCTCACGATCAAGTTTTTTAAAATTCATAATATCGTTTCTAAGAGAGATGATCTTAGTGGGAGGAAAATACTTAGAGATAAAAGCATCTTTGCACTTATTCTAAGAATCAATACTATATTTAGGCAAAGACGAAACCCAAGTTTTAGCATGATTGAGAGAGTCCTGGACTAGGGGGTGTCCGGATAGCCGAACTATCATCATCGGCCGGACTCCAAGACTATGAAGATACAAGATTGAAGACTTCGTCCCGTGTCCGGATGGGACTTTCCTTGGTGTGGAAGGCAAGCTTGGCGATACGGATATGTAGATCTCCTACCATTGTAACTGACTCTGTGTAACCCTAGCCCCCTCCGGTGTCTATATAAACCGGAGGGTTTTAGTCCATAGGACAGAACAACAACAATCATACCATAGGCTAGCTTCTAGGGTTTAGCCTCCTTGATCTCGTGGTAGATCCACTCTTGTACTAACCATATCATCAATATCAATCAAGCAGGAGTAGGGTTTTACCTCCATCGAGAGGGCCCGAACCTGGGTAAAACCATCGTGTCCCTTGTCTCCTGTTACCATCCGCCTAGACGCACAGTTCGGGACCCCCTACCCGAGATCCACCGGTTTTGACACCGACATTGGTGCTTTCATTGAGAGTTCCTCTGTGTCGTCACCGATAGGCTCGATGGCTCCTTCGATCAACAACAACGACACAGTCTAGGGTGAGACCTTTCTCCCCGGACAGATCTTCGTATTCGGCGGCTTTGCACTGCGGGCCAATTTGCTTGGCCATCTGGAGCAGATCGAAAGCTACGCCCCTGGCCGTCAGGTCAAATTTGGAAGTCTGAACTTCACGGCTGACATCTGCGGAGACTTGATCTTCGATGGATTCGAGCCACAGCCGAGCGCTCCGCACTGTCACGATGGGCATGATTTAGCTCTGCCGCCGGACAGTGCCCTGAAGGCCGCACACGTGTCCGCTCCGATCCTTAATTCGGAGCCGGCTGCGCAGATCGAGGACGGGTGGCTAGACACCGCCTCGGGGGCTGCAACCTCTACGGCAATGGAGCCGAATACCGACCTTGTCCCTTGTGAAGCTCGTGACTCCGAGGTGCCGGACTCCTCACCGGACTCCGAACCTCCTGCGCCCCTACCAATCGAATCTGATTGGGCGCTGATCATGGAGTTCGCCGCTGTGGACATTGTTGGTGTCAAAACCGGCGGATCTTGGGTAGGGGGTCCCGAACTGTGCGTCTAGGCGGATGGTAACAGGAGACAAGGGACACGATGTTTTTACCCAGGTTCGGGCCCTCTCGATGGAGGTAAAACCCTACTCCTACTTGATTGATATTGATGATATGGGTAGTACAAGAGTGGATCTACCACGAGATCAAGGAGGCTAAACCCTAGAAGCTAGCCTATGGTATGATTGTTGTAATGGTTGTTCGTCCTACGGACTAAAACCCTCCGATTTATACAGACACCGGAGAGGGCTAGGGTTACACAGAGTCAGTTAGAATGGTAGGAGATCTACATATCCGTATCGCCAAGCTTGCCTTCCACGCCAAGGAAAGTCCCATTCGGACACGGGACGAAGTCTTCAATCTTGTATCTTCATAGTCTTGGAGTCCGGCCGATGATGATAGTCCGGCTATCCGGACACCCCCTAGTCCAGGACTCCCTCAGTAGCCCCTGAACCAGGCTTCAATGATGATGAGTCCGGCGCGCATATTGTTCGGCATTGCAAGGCGGGTTCCTCCTCCGAATAATTCATAGAAGATTGTGAACACCAGGATAGTGTCCGGCTTTGCAAAATAAATTCCACGTACCACCGTAGAGAGAATAATATGTACACAAGTTCAATCTGCTGACGTATTTGTGGCATGACGTCACACCACTACCAAGCCTTTACTTGAATCGTTTTTATTATACCACCTCAGCGCGTTTAGCGAAGCGGTTTCCTTGGCACGTCTTGTCAAAGCAGAGATCGTGTTCCCCTTATTCCGGGATTCCCATCAATACGGACGTGGGTAACCCAACCGCGCCATTGATTGTGGTGCTTGGGAGATAAGCGAGTTTTACCAGGCCGGTGGGGACGCATAGTCTTCGTCCGCCCATATATAGGGGATAAGGATCCACCTTTTTTACCTACGCCTTCTTCCTCCTTTGCTTATCCATCTCCGCGCACTCGAGCTCCAGCGCCCAAGTCCGCACATCTCGTCTCAACCTTCTCCAGCCATGTCCGGAGCGGGAGGCAAGTGGATGGCCTCCTCCGTTACGGAGGGGCACATCGAGAAGCTGCGCGGCGCCGGATACCTATCCAGCGACATCGCGCACCGGCTGCCCGACGAGGGGCAGCTCATCCCCACCCCCAGGCCTCATGAGAGGGTCGTATTTCTTCCCCACTTCCTCCGCGGACTGGGCTTCCCACTTCATCCCTTCGTCCGAGGGCTCATGTACTACTACGGCCTGGACTTCCACGATCTGGCGCCAAACTTCATCCTCAACATCTCGGCGTTTATCGTCGTGTGCGAGGCCTTCCTCTGCATCCAGCCCCACTTCGGCTTGTGGCTAAAAACCTTCAATGTCAAGCCGAAGGTGGTGAAGGGCGTCCAAGCGGAGTGCGGAGGCGCCATGGTGGGCAAAATGCCCAACGTCATCTGGCTCGAGGGTGCCTTCGTGGAGTCCGTCAAAGGGTGGCAATCGGGGTGGTTCTACATCACCAAGCCGCGTGACCCTAAATGGGCAGCGGCCCCCGAGTTCAGATCTGGTATCCCCATGCAGCTCACCTCCTGGAAAGAGAAGGGCTTGCTATGGGGTAGTTCGGAGGAGCTGACAGGACTCCAGTCCTGTCTCCAGACCCTGGTGAACAAGAAGCTTAAGCTTGTCAACGTGATCCAGGTCATGCTCGTCCGCCGGATTCTCCCTGCCAGCAACGGGCCTTCAATTTGTGGGAGTTTGATCCGGCACAGCACCGGACCCTGAGCGGGCTCTTCGACACGACGTACGAAGCTGCCTGGAGGGTGCTGTTCAAGGGCGGAGAAGCCCCCGCATCCGCAACTGAAGATCGCGGATTCAGCACGAAGCGCCCGGCCGGCGAGGTAAGCTTCGCTATCCTTTATGGGACACTTACTTCTTTCATAGTTTGACTCTATGTGGGATCTAAAACTCCCAATGCCTTTAACAGGACTGGCAGAGGACGTCCGGACAGGTTAACTGTCCGGCTCCCCTTCCCGAAGACCCAGCGGACACCCGTTTGACGGGGCTGCTGGTTCCGGCCCTTTACGTGGTGCCGGAGAAGAAGGCCAAGAAGAAGGCCACGGGAACCCGAAGGAGTTCCCGGCGCCAGGTGGTATCAGACTCATCGCCCGATGGCTCCGAGGCGGACTCCTCCCCCGAAGACGAGGAGGAGAAAGAGGACTCTTCCCAGGAGGGGGGAGAGAGGAAGAGGAAGGCTCCCCCAACGGGGGAGGCCGAAGGGTCCAAGAGGGGAAGGACCCTTCCTCCGGACTGCTCCGCCAACGCCGACGACGGCGACGAGGGGTGGCCGTCAAGGGCCAAGCCTCCGGCAGGATCGTAAGTATCTGGATTCCTGAATGATTTATAATTTCTCTTTTTTTGGCCACATGGTGTCCTTCTAATGCCGCATACAACCTGCAGTCCGGCCGAGGACGATCTTCCTGCTTCTTCGAGCGGGTTCTTGGCTCCGTCAGATGTGGATTCCATTCCGACCGCCTCCACCCCTCGCGACGCCGAGGATGCCGAGGTGGGATCCCAGGAGGGGACCCGCCAGGAGGGTGATGCTCCGGAGGTGCCACAGGGCAACCTCCCGGACTTCGCACCGGACTCCGCCCCGGAACCCGCAGTGGTTCCGGAGTCCGGCAGGCGGCCCCTTCGTAAGAAGGGCAAGACCGTGGCACCGGCGGCCTCCATCCAACCGGAGGCGCCAGACAACTTGTTGGAGGCGCTCAACGGCGCTTCCATTGAGGAAGAACACCGCACTGTCATGAGTGCGGTGATTCAGAAGGTTCAGCTCGCCAAGAGCGGGCTGACCGAAGCCTGTAACAGCCTGCTAACAGGCTTTGAGGTAAGAAATTTTAAAATATGTAATGTAATACCGCATAGACAGTAGCCCCTGATGCTCGGTTTGGTGTTCGGAAAGAAAAGCCGGACTGAGGATCTAAAAAGATATACGCAGGAGTTCTAAAAATTATGTCAATATGGGATTGCAGGCTGCACTGCTGACCTCTGCCGCACTGACTACGAAGGTCGATGCTGTGAAGCAGAACCTCGAGCGGTCCGAGAACGAGCTCGGCCTTGCCAAGAAGCAGCTCGAGGACAAAGAAGGTGAGTAACACCGTATTAAATTTGTACCTTACAGAACAGGATTTTGGTTGCGAGAGAAATAACCAGGATAACATGGGCACTGCAGGGGCCAGGAACGAGGTGGCGACCCTGAAGGAGGCCGTGTCCGCGGCCGAGCGTAATGCGGACGCGGAACGAGCTGAGCGAGAGAAGCAGGAGGCGCGGGTGGTGGAGGTGCAGCAAGAGCTCCAGGCTCTCGTGGAAAAGCTTGAGAGTTTGGAGCGTGACTCAAAGACTCGAGAGTCTGAGCTTGCCTCGGCTCTTGAGAGTGCCAAAGCCGCTAAGGCCGAGGCCCATAAGGCCCTCCAGGAGATTGAGGCGGTGAAGAAAATAGCGGCGGGTAAAGCATTTTTCATGCAAAGCAAGCATGTGAATGTGAATTACCTGTTACTTACCCGAATTCGGAGCTCTCCAGGAGCGTTTGCAGATCTGCCTTGCAGCGTGTCCGATGCTGCCGCATTCTACCGGGCCGAGGAGGGGAGCTCGACGGAGAAGGTCTTCTGGTCTTAGTACGCTGAGGCCGGACATCCGGTGCCCCTTAGCGATCAGCTGAAGCAGCTGGTCGAGCTTCACAAGGTAGCCGAGCAGGCCATGAAGGGCCTCATAGTTCAGCTGTGGCCCGAAGAGGCCATGCCTGGGAGCTACTTCAGCCTGGTGCGGCGGCTGGTGGATGCGTGTCCCTGGTTGGAGGTCATCAAGCGCTCCACCTGCATTGAAGGTGCCCGTCGGGCCCTTGCCCATGCAAAAGTGCATTGGGGGAGGCTGGATGCTGAGAAGCTTCTGACGGATGCGCCGCCAGCGGGCAAGGAGTATCGCACACCCGAAATGTATTATAAGAGTGTCCTGAAGGGTGCCCGCAAGATTGCGGATGAGTGCCCCAAAGATGTAATATTTGAGTAGACTCGTAATGTGTTATCCTGTGCGCTGAAAACTTTGTTCATATGCGCTAAGCAATGCTTATTAATTTAAAATATTACCTTTTGTGCAGCCGTTTATCAAATCTGAGAGATGGCAAGTCGTCGGCTTCGGCCCCCATGCCACGAGTGCTGGGGTGTTCAGGATAAACTTGAGCGCTCTTGTTCCCATTTTTGGGTCCATCTAGGGAGGCGCTCAACACGACGAACAAGGCAACCGGACTTATAATGCTTGAACACTCTCACTTAGCCATAGAATTCTATAATTTTAAATTTTGGCGAAGCCCCTAGTGTTCGGAAGACCGAGTTCGGGGCGCTATCCACGCCTGGGCCGGACGAAGCCGGTTCCTCGCTCTAAGCGGCATAAGCCTTTAGGAACTCAAAAAGACGTCTCGAACAGCGACCAGCTCTCGCCTTATCATGACGGTCAGTTGTAGCTTTCTCCACTGAGGCGCTCGCCCAGCTCAACCGGGGCGCAATCGCAGTGGCTCTCCCAGTGCTACCTTAGCCGATAGAACGGAACGTAAGGTACCAAAACATGGGAGCCGGGCAAACCCAACTATTGACCCAAGACATGATTCGGAGCCGATGCATATAGTGCTATAAGTTTGGGGTGACGCACTTGTGAAAGTGTTCGGACTTATCACACCATAATGCGGGGAACATAAGCCCCTGGTGTATTTGGCCGTACCAAAGTGTACGGATGCAAAACGTCATGAATGAACATATGTGTAAGAAAGGAATGCAATTATAAGCGAAGGGTGATGCATTGTTTATTCAAGGAATTCTGCCATGAGTGCAGAACGATACAAATAGTGCGGTAAGAAAGGGATTGGACTATTAGACATGTCACCCTCCAAGGGTAGGCTGCGGCATGGTGTATTAAACAGATTAATGCTCATAATGGAGACCACCTGAGTATTCGTCGTAGCCTTCGTCCTTCCCTGGCTGTTGCATCGTGAGTTCGGCAGATCCACTGCCGGACAGGGCCTCTGGTGAACGGAGTCGTGTGGATAAAAATAATAATAATAAAAAGAACGACACGCTTGGGAGCCCCTGGTGTGGTTGAGCCGCACTCTGGGCCTGTCGTGGTCGTGCCCCTCCCCCTATGCCCATGGTATCTCCAGAGCGTAATGATGTACGCGAAGGGCTAGTCTTGCAATCATGCAAGGGCTGGGGTTGGGGCCGCATTGCTATGCGTTCTCGGGATGTGCCAAGTGGTCTTGATGTATGTTACTCCGGGCGCGTTTGGCTATGTTCGGCCGTTTAACGTCCGGGCTCGAAAATTGCCTTAAGAGGCTGCTCTGTACTTCCGCCGCGAGAGCCGCTGTGTGTTCCTCCGTTCGGAGGGAGCGTTTAGTGTTTCCGTTGACCGTGATGACTCCACGAGGGCCTGGCATCTTGAGCTTGAGGTATGCATAATGCGGCATTGCGTTGAAATTTGCAAACGCGGTTCGTCCGAGCAGAGCGTGATGGCCACTGCAGAACGTGACTATGTCGAAGATTAACTCCTCGCTTCGGAAGTTATCCGGGGATCCAAAGACCACTTCCAGTGTGACTGAGCCTGTACAATTGGCCTCTACTCCTAGTATGACGCCTTTGAAGGTTGTCTTTGTAGGTTTAATCCTTGAGGGGTCTACGCCCATCTTGCGCACTGTATCCTGATAAAGCAGGTTCAGGCTGCTGCCGCCGTCCATCAGGACTCTAGTGAGGTGAAATCCATCGACGATTGGGTCTAAAACCAATGCGGCGAACCCGCCATGGCGGATACTGGTGGGGTGGTCCCTTCGATCGAAAGTGATCGGGCAAGAGGACCATGGATTGAACTTCGGGGCGACTGGCTCCATCACATATACGTCCCTAAGTGCACGCTTCCGCTCCCTCTTGGGTATGTGGGTTGCGTATATCATGTTTACCGTCGGCACTTGTGGGGGGAAACCCTTCCGTCCTCTGCTGTTCGGCGGTCGGGTCTCCTCCTCGTCATCGCTATGCAGCCCCTTGCCATTGTTTTCGGCAATTAACTTGCTTGCCTGCTTGAATACCCAACAATCCCTATTGGTGTGATTAGCTGGCTTTTCGGGGGTGCCATGTATCTGGCAAGAGCGGTCGAGTATTCGGTCCAAATTGGACGGACCCGGGGTAGTTCTTTTAAATGGCTTTTTCCGCTGACCGGGTTTTGAGTCTCTGAATCCAGCGTTGACCACCGTATCCTCAGTGTTATCGCCGTTAACGCGGCGTTTGTTTTTGTTGCGACGCGACCTGCCATTGCGGTCCGGACTGCCAGAATTTTTGCTGAGGTTGTTACTGCGGGCTAGCCAGCTGTCCTCCCCCGCACAGAAGTGGGTCATGAGTGATGTGAGGGCTGCCATGGATTTCGGCTTTTCCTGTCCTAGGTGCCGGGCCAGCCACTCGTCGCGGATGTTATGTTTGAAGGCTGCGAGGGCCTCTGCATCCGGACAGTCGACGATTTGATTTTTCTTTGTTAAGAACCGTGTCCAGAACTGTCTGGCCGATTCATCTGGCTGCTGAATTATGTGGCTTAGGTCATCGGCGTCTGGTGGTCACACATATGTGCCCTGGAAGTTGTCGAGAAATGCGGCTTCTAGGTCCTCCCAACACCCAATTGACTCTGCTAGCAAGCTGTTAAGCCAATGCCGAGCTGGTCCTTTAAGCTTGAGTGGGAGATACTTGATGGCGTGGAGATCGTCACCGCGGGCTATATGGATATGAAGGAGATAATCTTCGATCCAAACCGTGGGGTCCGTTGTGCCATCGTAGGATTCGATGTTTACGGGTTTAAACCCTTCAGGGATTTGGTGATCCATTACTTCATCTGTGAAGCATAGTGGGTGTGCGGCGCCTCTATACTGGGCAATATCACGATGTAGCTCAAGAGAGCTTTGTCTGCTGTGTTCGGCCCGGCCAGAGTTGTTGTATCTGGCGCGACGGTAGTTGTCGTGGATCGTGGGGCGCCCACGTGATCCGTAGATAGATCTTGATTGTTTTGCCTTGTCCTCCAATACGTCTCGCAAGTCCGGCGCATTCCCCCGTGGCTTCGCGCTTTTCGCGCGGTGCCGGGGTACGGTTCTGGTGGAGGGCCTAGATGCCTCTCTGTCGCGGCCACGAGGTGGTCGGTCTGCTGTATTGTGCGCTGGTGATGAAGGTTTGTATGCCTCCTCCTCTAATCGGGGGAGCAACTTGCGTTTTGGGTAGCTTTTGGAGGGGCGTTCGAGTTCATGCTCTTCGGCCGCGAGGACCCCGGTCCATCTGTCGGTCAGCAGGTCTTGATCAGCTCGAAGCTGTTGCTGCTTTTTCTTTAGGCTGTTCGCCGTGGCCGTTAGCCTGCGTTTAAAATGCTCTTGTTCGACGGGATCCTCTGGCACGACGAATTCGTCATCGTTGAGGCTTGCCTCGTCTCCGGAGGGAGGCATGTAATTATCATCCTCTATCTCCTCATCTGCCGCTTTCTCTTGAGGGCTGGCTTCTCCGTCCTCCTGTGCGGAATCCTGCTGGAGGGGGTTGTCTTCGGCACTCTCTGGGGTGTTATTATCTCCGGTGCCGGAATCTCCATTCTTGCTATGGCGGGATTTAGAGCGGCGCCGCTGACGTCGGCGCTTGGGCTATTTCTTAGAGGAATCTGCCTCCGCTGCTTCTTCGCCGTTCCCATCCTTTGGGATGTCCACCATGTATATGTCGTATGATGAGGTGGTCTTCCAGTGCCCCGTAGGCGCTGGTTCTTGGTCGTCTCCGGCATCGTCGTCCATACCGTCGATGTCTTCGGAGTCATAGTCTAGCATATCGGTTAGATCGTCGATAGTGGCTACAAAGTGGGTGGATGGTGGGTTTTGAGTTTCTTTGTCGTCTGCATCCCAACCAGCCTGACTGCAATCCGGCCAGGGCTCTCCTGATAACGAGAGATACTTTAGCGAATTCAGGATGTCGCCAAAGGGTGAGTGCTGAAAGATGTCTGCAGCGGTGAACTCCATGATCGGCGCCCAATCGGATTCAATTGGCAGGGGCGCAGGAGGTTCGGAGTCCGGCGAGGAGTCCAGCACCTCGGAGTCACGAGTTTTGCAAAGGACAAGGTCAGTATTCGGCTCCATCGCTGTGGAAGTTGCAGCCCCCGAGGCGGTGTCCAGCCACCTGTCCTCGATCTACGCGGTCAGCTCTGAACTATGGGTCAGAGCGGACTCATGTGCGGCCTCCAAGGTACTGTCCGGTGGCAGAGCTAAATCATGCCCATCGTGACAGTGTGGCGCGCTCGGCTGTGGCTCGAATCCATCGAAGATCAAGTCTCCGCGGATGTCAGCCGTGAAGTTTAGGCTTCCAAACCTGACCTGATGGCCAGGGGCGTAGCTTTCGATCTGCTCCAGATGGCCAAGCGAATTGGCCCGCAGTGCAAAGCCGCCGAACACGAAGATCTGTCCGGGGAGGAAAGTCTCACCCTGGACTGCGTTGTTGTTGATTGAAGAAGCCATCGAGCCTATCGGTGACAACACAGAGGAACTCTCAATGAAAGCACCAATGTCGGTGTCAAAACCGGCGGATCTCGGGTAGGGGGTCCCGAACTGTGCGTCTAGGCGGATGGTAACAGGAGACAAGGGACACGATGTTTTTACCCAGGTTCGGGCCCTCTCGATGGAGGTAAAACCCTACTCCTGCTTGATTGATATTGATGATATGGGTAGTACAAGAGTGGATCTACCACGAGATCAAGGAGGCTAAACCCTAGAAGCTGGCCTATGGTATGATTGTTGTAATGGTTGTTCGTCCTACGGACTAAAACCCTCTGGTTTATATAGACACCGGAGAGGGCTAGGGTTACACAGAGTCGGTTACAATGGTAGGAGATCTACATATCCGTATCGCCAAGATTCCCTTCCACGCCAAGGAAAGTCCCATCCGGACACGGGACAAAGTCTTCAATCTTGTATCTTCATAGTCTTGGAGTCCGGCCGATGATGATAGTCCGGCTATCCGGACACCCCCTAGTCCAGGACTCCCTCAGACATCTTTCAGCACTCGCCTTTTGGCGACATCCTGGATTCGCTAAAGTATCTCTCGTTATCAGGAGAGCCCTGGCCGGATCACGGTCAGGACAGTTGAGATGCAGACAACGAAGAAATTCAAAGCCCACACACCACCCACTTCGTAGCCACTATCGACGACCTAACCGACGTGCTAAACTTCGACTCCGAAGACATCGACGGTATGGACGACGATGCCGGAGACGACCAAGAACCAGCGCCCACTGGGCACTGGAAATCCACCTCAACTCACGACGTATACATGGTGGATACACCAAAAGGAAGCGATAACGAGGAACAACGGGACGCGGCAAAGGATAATTCCCCCGAAAAACAACCAAAACGGCGACGCAAGCGCCGCCCGAAGTCCCGCCTCGATAACAACAACACCCATACTGACCCCGCCGTAGAGCAGGGCGAACCAGTGGACGACGAACATGCCACCAAGGAACCATCAGAACAGGATGAATTGGACGAGCAACCCATCCCCAGCGAAAACAATAGTCCAGACGATCTCACGCCGGACACATCACCGGAGCATAAGAACCTTCACAAAAGGCTCGTCGCCACCGCAAGAAGTTTCAAGAAGCAGAAGCGGAAGATCAAAACAGCGGAAGACGTACTCAGAATGAGATGGAGCAAAGTACTCAAGACCGCAGATAAATACGGTGATAGTCACCAAGCAAAGAGCTACCCGAAGCACAAGCTGTTGCCCGAATTTGACGAGGAGGCCGTAGAGCCCCCACAGTCAAAAAACAAAGAGGCCGCCTGGCCGGATAGACGACCAGATGACAGGCTAAGTGCGGCAAGCGGCGCCGCATACAAGCCGGCACACGATCCACATAAGGATCCTCGTAAAAAGGATGGCCCGGCCAGGTCCATCTATGGGCCAAAAAAGAAGGCTCCAGGAAGCAACACAACATGCCGAGTGTTCGAAGATAACGGCACACCTAAATACAGGGGCGCCGCACACCCACTATGTTTCACCGAGGAGGTACTAGATCATGAATTTCCAGCGGGATTCAAGCCCATAAACATAGACGCATACGACGGAACAACAGACCCTGGAGTCTGGATTGAGGATTGCATCCTACACATACATATGGCTAGAGGAGATGATCTCCATGCCATAAAATACCTACCCCTCAAGCTCAAAGGTCCAGCTCGGCATTGGCTCAAAAGCCTCCCAGAAAATACCATTGGAAGTTGGGAAGAGCTCGAGGATGCGTTTCGAGCAAATTTTTAGGGGACTTATGTCCGCCCTTCGGATGCAGACGATTTAAGTCACATAACTCAACAGCCCGGAGAGTCAGCACGCAAATTCTGGAACAGGTTCCTCACCAAAAAGAACCAAATAGTCGACTGTCCGGACGCCGAAGCCTTAGCAGCCTTTAAACATAACGTCCGAGACGAATGGCTCGCCAGACACCTCGGCCAGGAAAAACCAAGAACAATGGCCGCGCTAACAAGCCTCATGACCCGCTTTTGCGCGGGGGAAGATAGCTGGCTGGCAAGATGCAGCACCAGCGACCTGTCGGGGGTTGGGTGCGACATATGCCAAAGGATGGCTTATCATGGTGGGGGCGAGTAGAACGTCGCCGGTGCCTGGAAACGGGATGAGGCGTAGACATGCACGCCAGCGAATCTTACCCAGCTTCGGGGCTCTCCGGGGAGATAACACCCCTACTGCTCCTCTGTGGGGTCTCCGCATGATCACTCAAGTGAAATGGCTACAACGGTGCTCCTAGAGCTGTTTCGGGAGGCAGGAGAGAGCAAGGCTAGTTCTCTCCTCCCTGGGCTATCTGGTCTGACTCTATCAAGGTCCGAACCCTTTGCATGGGTGCCCCGGGGGGGTTTATATAGGCCTACCCCCCGGGGGTACAATGGTAATTCGGCTGGGCGCGTGCCCCAGCCGTCTGTCTCTCAGACCGCCGTCTTTCCCGCCGGCTTCTGGGGCCCGTCGACTGGTGGGTCCCGCGAACAGGCTTGACACTGTGTGGTGCTCCTGATGACGCAGGCTTGGTCATCGGGTCGTGGCAATAGTGTCGCCGTCTATCAGGCGATCACTATCGCCACTCCCCGTCTAATCCGGTTAATGGCTTATGGGGCCCTGGAGGGGAGGCGGCCGACTCCGGGGAGGCCGACTCCCACAGGGCGGTCTTCGGGCGCTCTGGCCGCCTTTGGTCCACCCACTGATAGGCGGCCCCGCAGTCTTGGGGCCGTATAGGCTGACGTCGTGGGCACAGTGCGTCGTGCACTGTGGCTGAGGTCAGGGCAGGCATGGCAACAGTGCCGCGCCTCGCCGGAGATCTTTCGGCGATACGGCTCACTGTAGCCATGCCAGCCCCTCGTAGGTAGGGAGGGACGGCCGCGTCGTGACCGTACCCCGCATCGGGCGTCGCGAGGCATCACGGGCCGACTCCCATAGTCGGCCTATCTGGAGGTCGCCAGCTTGGAGTCGTCATCGGGAACTCGGCTTCTCTGGGGACCGCCAGCTGGGACTCGGCCTCTCTTGAGGTCGCCAGCTGAGACTCGGCTGAAGGGGAGCGGCCTGCCCCGATGTCTTGAAAGATCAAGGGTCCCGGGTCAGCATACCCGTGGCCCATTACTCCGACAGTAGTCCCCGAAGCTGGTGAAGCCCTACGGACGCCGCCTCGTGGGGCTTCAATAGTTTCAAACTTCCCGGCGCAGACTCTGAGATTCGGCCGTCGTCTTCTTTGAGCCGACTCGCTGAAATCGGATTTGTTCAGTGAGGGGTTGCTGTTGGTACGTCGTGGCAGGAAATTAGGCGGCGTATTGGATACGCTTCCCTGCTGCCATCGAGGCGGTCCTATCGCGCGGTGCCACATGGGGAGGATAGTCCGCTTACCCATGTGCGCGACGGGACGGGCCGTCAGGTCGGGGCCGTCACTACCGCGCCTCGGCATCCGAACGGATCCGCTGCGGTCGCGAACGGTTGGCTCCCCCACGTCGTTACTGCGCGCAGTAACTTCGTGGGGTAAATCGTGGGGCGGCGTGGGGCTTCGTGCGCAGTTAATCCCACGCCCGCCCCCTCGGCTCCTCAGCCCACGGGGCTATAAATAGGCGGAGAGGGGCGGGGCGGCATCGCACTCGCATCCTCTCCCCCACTCTCCTGCCTTCTCTTCTTCCTCCACCGCGAGCAAGAGCACCTCACTCCACAGCGATGAGTTCTTCCTCCGCCGCAGCCCCCGCCACGCGCTCCGGCGTGTGGGACGGTTCGGATGTGGAGGCGGAACATATCGAGTTCCTCCGCCGGACCCGCCGTCTTCCCAGTGCGGACCTCGTGCGCGCCCGCCCCGCGCCGGCGGGAGAGACCCGGCCCGCGCCGGAGGAGGGCGAGCGGGTCGTCTTCCGCTCGCACTTCATGCGCGGCCTGGGGCTGCCGGCGAGCGGGTTCTTCTGCTTGTTCCTGGAGTTCCACAACCTCCAACCGCACCACCTTACTCCAAATGCGGTGGTGCTGCTCTCCGCCTTCGCCACTCTGTGCGAAGGCTTCCTCGGCGTTCTCCCCACCCTCGAGTTGTGGGGGGAGTTCTTTTCTTTGAAGCTACACAGGCCGCCGGCAAGCCGGCTCAGTGCAGCACCTACATCGCGGTGTGGTGCACGACGGCCGACAACCCCTTTCCTCCTATCTCGCTGATAAAGTCGGTGAAGATGTGGCAGCGCTCCTACTTCTACGTGAAGAACCTCTCCACCGACGGCGACTAGGTCAACCTGCCGCCCTTCAACCCGGCCCCCCTAACTGGGAGGCTCCCCAGTTGGTCTCACCGGTCCAAGTCGCTGACTCCCTCCGGAGCCGCCACCGTAGCGCGACTCCGAGTCCTGCTGCAGTCGGAGGGCCTCGTCGGATCCGACCTTCTGGCCGCCTTCGTGGCGCGCCGAGTCCTCCCACTCCAAGGCCGGCCTCACCTCATCTGCCAGATGAGCGGCCGCCACGACCCGAGTCGGTTGTGCACCAAGGAGATGCCCCGCAGGGAGGTGGCGAACTTGGTGAACCACATCGCACACTGCGACTTCAAGGAGGACTGGCAGTTCGGCAAGGAGCCGTACTCGCGTGACAACCCCCCTCCAGTGGTAAGTCGTATCTTTATGTAGTTTCGTCTTCTTTGCGGCCGACTCCGGCTTCTAATTCTTGTTGGTCTCTTCTGGGCAGAACCCTCTCATGGAGCCCGCAGCCGGTGCCACGCGAGAGCCCCGCGACTACGTCCCAGACCGCGCGGAGAGTGACGTTGACGACCCCGACCTGGGGGCGGCCGCTTTGGAGGCCGACGCCGAAGGCGGCGGGGAAGGGGCGGACGGTGGCTTCAGGCCCTCGGCCACCTTCGCTGACTGGCCTGAAGATGACGCCGACGTGGAAGTCATCCCACGCCACCAGCCGAGGGCTGGCCAATCCGGCCAAGGCGGCGCGAAGAGGCGTCACGCCGGGCCGAGTGCGCCCGGCAGTAAGCCGAAGAAGTTCAAGGGGGCGGCCGCCGCGACAAAACGGGACGAGGCGGCCGCGAAGGCCAACCGCTTCCGAAGGGAAGTGAGAAGGCCGCCGCTAGTTTCCGCGTAAGTCTTTACGCTCTCTTATTTTTCTTTGTTGGATCTTGTCTGAGTCTTCTTTGATTTTTCCTCTGCCCCTCTCGAGGGCCCCCCTCTCCCTCGAAAGGGTCGCTGTCCCCTCAGTTATGGGGTCGGCAGAGACATCTGCCAACACCCGGCGGGTCGACCCCGCCGCCGACCTCCGGGAGGCGACGGAGCGGAACGCGCGGGAGAAGCACGACGAGGAGGAGGCCGACCGCCTGGAGAAGGCGCAGGCCGAGAAGGCGGCCGCCAACGCTCAGAAGAAGCTGGAGGAGGCCGAAGCCGCCGCCGCGGTGAAGCGGCGTGTTGAGGAGGCCACGCGTCGCCGATCGGCGATGCTCGTCCCTCCGTTGTCGTGGGCGCTGCCAGCTCCGGAGTTCACGGGGCAGACCGGAGAGGTCGGCACCAAGAACCCCCTCGTGGAGGAGGGCGGCGAGGCTTCAGGCTCGGACACCCTCGCGCCGCCTCCACCGCCTCCGCCACCGTCTGGGAGGCCGCACGGCAAACAGCCGGCGGGCCGGTCGGATCCGCCGATCGTGGATGAGGCCGAGGCGCGACTGCTTCTTCAAGTCGCCGAGCCGGTGCACCGCCGGCTTGAGAGGACGACTTCGGCGCCGCGAGCTCAGAAAATCGGCACCGCCAGCTCGGTGAGTCTGGACGTCGAGGCCTCCAGTGTCGCGCCCACCGGGTGGTTGCACGGAGGCGGCACCGGACTGCTGAACCAAGCGCTCGTGGGAGGCCCTTCAAGTCTGCAACAGGGCGCATCTGGCCGCGCGGACATCTGTCCGAGTAAGTTTCCTTCTTCTTTTTGATTGTTGTTTTACTCCGTGGGGGCGCGCCAGCGCACCCACTGGGTGTAGTCCCCGAGTTCCGGGCCGGCTGCTGAGCAGGCGGTTCGGAACTCCCTCTAGCGAGTTCCGAATACTAACTTTGCCTTTGTCGGTTTCTTTATAGGAGTATCATAACCTCCGCGCTACTACCTTCAACCGCAATGTCGAGGAGTTGAACAAGCGGACCGCCGACTTGGCGGAAAGCCGGGGTAAGCTCTCTTCTTCCTTCTTCGCGGGGGCGCGCTGGCGCACCCGCGGGCTGTAGTCCCCGAGATTCGGGCCGACTGCTGAGCAGTCGGGCCGGATCTCCCTGGCGAACTACTTTACTGACGACTTGCTTGTCTCTTTCTTCGTTCTTCAGGTGCCAACGCCGCCCTTCAGGAGCAGCTGGGCGAGGCCAACACTGCTCGGCGTGCCAAGGAGGAGGAGTGCGGCAGGCTCACCAAAGAGCGTGACCTGCTGGCGACGCAGCTGGCCGAGCAGAAGGAGCTGCTCCAGAAGGCGCAGGACGAGGCCAAGTCGCGGGAGGCCGCTCTCATGGCCGAGTTCGAGATCGAGCGCTCCGCCTGGACTGATAGGGAGGCGATGCTGACCTCTGGCTACCACGAGATTGAGGACATCGTCGATGGTAAGTCTCTTTCATTTCTTTGGGCTTCCGACTATGTGTCAGGCCGGCTTCTGATTTTTTCGGCTTTCTTCTCTTTTGTCTTGGCAGACTTCTTTCCTGGTCATTCACAGGCAGTCCCTCTGGCCATCGAGGCTGCTCGGGAGGCGCGAAGGGCGAAAGGCGAGGAGATCGCCGCCAATGCCCCCCGAACCATCGACGAGCAGCTCCTGAGCATTGAAGCTCGTCTTTGTCCGGCTCACCAGCTGCTGTGCCGGCTTCAACGTGCCGACGCCCAGACGGTTGCCGCCCTATGGCCCGACATGCCGGCTCTGCGCACCGCCAGTCGGACCGCCGACTGGCTGGAAGTCGCCGCCGGCCGTCTCGAGGCTTGGAAGGGCTCCTCGGCCCGGGCCGGAGTGCGCCGGGCCTTGGAGTTCGTCAAGGTGTGGTATCCGGGGCGGGACCTGGACCGCCTGGCCGCGTTCTGGTTAGAGGCCCAGGCCGAGATGGAGGCCGTAGAGGGCACCCTTGTCGAGCGCGCGGCGGCCATCGCCGAGTACACAGATACCAATGTCTTCGTGCCCGAGCGGGCTGAAGGCTGCGAGGAAGCGCCGCCGGACTGGTTCGGGATGAACCTGGAGTATGGCGAAGACTCGACGGAGGTGATCGAATCCAGTGCCGAGGAGGAGTCCGAGGCGGAGGACGGAGGCGAGGAGGAGGCGCCAGAAGACGGAGCAGGCGGCCAGCCTCAACCCGATCGTGCCTCCAGCAACGAGCCGCGCGGAGACAAGGCGACTGCCACCGGAGGCAACCAAGCTGAGACCGCCGAGCCGACTGCCCCGGCACCCGACACCGCCGTCACCTCTGACCCTCCGGCCCCGGAGGCCGCCTCCTAGACTTCTCTTTTCTGCTTCTGTTTATCTGTCTTTAGTAATCTTTTGAAAGACTTGTTAGGTTCGAACAATTCCACCTGCGGGGTGTATCCTGAATTTCTATTCGAAAATTCGGCCAAGGGCCTGTGTAAATATTTATCGGATTTCCGCCTTTCCTTGCTTATTTTCTCCTTAGCCTTTTTCCTTTGCCGTCTTCCCTTAGTTGCCGCCTTGCCGGCTGGACAGCCGCTCTGCGGACTGTCGCTAGGTCAAGTGCTTGGCTACTTCGGGAAGGCAAGTACTTGGCCGTTTAGAGTTTCTTTAGCAAGTCGGCTAGAAAGCGATAGGCCGACTATCCAAGAGTCGGCCGTCTTTGATGAAAACTAAGACGGCGAGCCGACTACTCATGAGTCGGCTCTGCAGAGAGAGGTTGGTAGCCGGCTTGGGCTATGCATAAGCTTTTAGGTCCTTAGCCATTTTTTCATGTGCGCGCTCATTCTTGCTTGTCCTCCGCCTACCAGCAGTCGCTCTGCAAGCTGCGGCTTTCGACAGGAGGCGGCTTGAACGCAACACATTACTTGTCCGACTTCAGGAAGCATTTCATAGCGCAAGACGGCAAGTCCCCGGGCCGACTAGTCGGACCCGGTGCCAGACGATATGATAAAAAGAGTAGCATATTCGGAAGCGTGATTCTTACCATATAGATAACGAAAAGGGGGTCTAAGGTCTTAGTACTTAAAACAAAAGGGGGTAGTGCAATACATAGTGCATCAACTGTAAAATCTTCGAAGAAGATTCGTGTTCCACGGGCGCTCTGTTTCTTTGCCGGAGTCGTCCCTCTTGCGCGCTCGAGGCTTCTGAGCGCCAATCAGATAGTAGGCGTCGTTCCCTAGTACCTTGCTGATGATGAAGGGACCCTCCCAAGGTGCCGACAACTTGTGCTGGCCGGCTGTTCTCTGAATCAGACGGAGCACAAGGTCGCCCTCTTGGAATGATCTCGGCTTGACCTTGCGGTTGTAGTATCGGCGCAGACTCTGCTGGTAGATGCTGGACCGGCTGAGTGCCAACAGCCGGCCCTCTTCCAGCAGATCAACACCGTCTTGGCGCGCTTCTTTAGCTTCCTCTTCGGTGTACATGGCGACTCGTGGAGAGTTGAACTCTATATCCGTTGGGATGACGGCTTCGGCACCGTAGACGAGGAAGAAAGGCGTGAAGCCGGTTGACTTGTTTGGAGTCGTGCGCAGACTCCAGAGGACGACTGGTAGCTCCTCGACCCAACAGCCGGCCGAACGCTCGAGTGGTTCGACCAGTCGAGGCTTGATGCCGGACAGGATGAGGCCATTTGCTTGTTCCACCTGGCCGTTTGACTGCGGATGGGCAACGGACGCTAAGTCCAGTCGGATGCCCTGCGTCGCACAGAAACGGGCCAAGGCGCCCTTGGCAAAGTTTGTGCCGTTGTCAGTGATGATGCTGTGCGGTATGCCGTACCGCACCGTAATGTCGGCGATGAAGGTTACTGCAGTCAGCCCGTTCAACTTCTTGTTGGGCTTTGCTTCCACCCACTTGGTGAACTTGTCCACCGCGACAAGCAGATGAGTTAGGCCGCCTCGGGCCGTCTTGAATGGTCCTACCATGTCCAGGCCCCAAACTGCGAAGGGCCAGGCGATGGGAATTGTCTTCAGCGCGGAAGCCGGCTGAAGTGGCTTGGAGCGGAACATTTGGCACCCCTTGCATTTTTGGACTAGCTCTTTAGCTTCTTCCAGGGCAGTCGGCCAAAAGAAACCGTGCTGAAAGGCTTTGGCGACGAGTGCCCTTGAAGCCGCATGGTGGCCGCACTCGCCCTGATGGATGTCTCTGAGGATTGCTTGGCCTTGTTCTGATTCTACGCAGTGCTGGTAGACACCAGTGACACTGCGCCTGACTAGCTCTTTGTTGACTATGGTGTATGCTGCCGCTCGGCGCTGCACTTGCTGAGCCAGGATCTCATCTGTTGGAAGCTCTCTGTTTACTAAAAACTTGAGGATGGGCTGCGCCCAGGAAGGTGCTACTATCTCTTCGACTGCTACCACAGCGACTTGGACAAGGGTGGCCGGGCTGGGAGGCGGCGGGCTGGAGTCTGCGGCCGTTTGCTGGATTGACGGAGTCTCTGGGCCGACTGGCGCAGTTCTTGGGCCGAGCTCTGAAGTCTCCGGGCCGACTGGCACAGTCCCCGAGCCGGGCTCTGAAGTCCCCAGGCCGGGTTTTGAAGTTCCCGGGCCGGTTGGCACAGTCCCCGGGCCGGGTTCTGAAGTCCCCAGGCCGGTTTCAACTGTGGTTTTCTTGAGGCTGTCTGCTGGGGCTCTGGAGTCGGATCCGACTACTTCTGGAGGAGCCGGCACAAAGATGGAGTCTGACTCTAGTGAAGGCTTGATAGATGGCTTGAGGAGGCGCTGAAGGGCGATGCCGGAAGGTATCGCTTGGCGAGTGGAGCCGACTCGTGCCAAAGCATCTGCTTGATCGTTGTCATTTCTTGGCACGTGAAGGAATTCGCACCCCTCGAAGTATCCGCTGAGTTGCTGCACCAAGAAACAGTAGCTTGCCATGTTTGCGTCTTTGGCTTCCCAGTCGCCGGATGATTGCTGAACCACCAAGTCGGAGTCGCCATAGCACAGGATCCGGCGAATGCCGAGTTCTTTGGCAAGCCGGAGCCCATGAATGAGCACCTCATATTCGGCGACGTTGTTGGAGGCGGCGAAGTGGATCTGCAGCACATATTTGAGCTTGTCGCCTCTAGGGGAGGTGAGGACGACGCCGACTCCCAGGCCGGTGCGCATCTTGGAGCCATCGAAATGCATCCGCCAATGGGTGGAGTCAGGCGCTGGCGGCAGGTACTGGGTCTCGGCCCAGTCGACTAGGAAGTCGGCGAGCGCCCGCGACTTGATGGCGGTGCGGGGCTGGTAGTAGATGGTGTAAGGAGCTAGATCTATAGCCCATTTGGCTACTCGGCCGGAGGCGTCTCGGCTTCCGATGATCTCGGAGAGTGGAGCGGTGCAAACCACAGTGATTGGATGCTCTTGAAAGTAGGGCTTCAGCTTCTTGGCGGAAAAATGCACACCGTAGCACATCTTCTGGTAGTGAGGGTAGTTCTGCTTGGAGGTCGACAGTACCTCGCTCAGGTAGTATACCGATCTTTGGACAGGGAGCGCCTTGCCTTCCTCCTTGCGCTCGACTACGATAACTGTGCTGACTACTCGGCTGGTGGCGGCGATCTACAAGAGCATGAGCTATTTGGGAGTCGGAGCCGCCAACACAGGGGGAGTAGTCAACATCTTCTTCAGCTGGAGAAATGCCTCATCCGCCTTGTGGTTCCACTCAAAAAAGGTGGTCTTCTTCATCAACTGATACAAGGGAAGAGCTTTCTTGCCCAGCCGACTGATAAACCGGCTGATGGACGCCAGGCAACCGGTGAACTTCTGCACATCCAACAGTCGGCTGGGTACCTCCATTCTCTCGATGGCCTTGATCTTCACGGGGTTGCACTCTATGCCGCGTTCGGAGACCAGGAAACCAAGGAGCTGGTCGGCTGGTACTCCGAAAACGCACTTCTCCGGGTTGAGCTTGATCTGGAATCGGCGCAGATTCTCAAAGGTCTCCCCGAGGTCTTCCAGCAGCGTCCCTTGCTTCTCCGTCTTCACCACCACGTCATCCACATAGACATGGGCATTCCTGCCGAGTTGCTTAAGGAGGCACTTCTGCATGCAACGCTGAAAGGTGGCGCCGGCATTCCTCAAGCCAAACGTCATTGTCAGGTAGCAGAAGGCTCCAAACGGCGTGATGAAGGCAGTCTTCAGTTTGTCCGCTGGGTTCAGCTTGATCTGGTGGTATCCTGAATATGCGTCTAGGAAACTCAGCAGCTCGCATCCGGCTGTGGAGTCTGTCACCTGATCAATTCTTGGCAAGCCGAACGGGTCCTTAGGGTAGGCTTTGTTGAGGCTTGTGTAGTCGATACACATCCGCCATTGCTTGTTCTTCTTCAGCACCAAAACCGGGTTTGCTAGCCATTCTGGAAAAAACACCTCCATGATGAAGCCGGCTGCCAGGAGCCGGGCTATCTCTTCTCCAACGACTCTTCTTTTCTCTTCTGACAGGCGGTGCAAAGGCTGCCTGACGGGTTTCATATCTGGCCTGACGTGTAGCTTGTGCTCGGCGAATTCCGTCGGTACACCTGGCATGTCTTTGGGGGACCATGCGAAGATATCCCAATTCTCATGGAGGAAATCGATGAGCTCGCTTTCCTATTTGCTGTCAAGGCTCGTGCCCATGACAGCGTATCTCTCTGGGTGCTCCGGGTCCAAGGGTATCTTCTTGGTTTCTTTGGCCGGCTTGAATGATCCTTCTGCCTCCGACTCCTTGGGGTCGGGCGACATCTCTGGCTGCTTTCCAGCCATCGCCACGACTCGATCAAGGAGCCGCTTCTCGGCCGCGATCACCAGGGACTCGGCCAGCCGACTGCTCTCGGCCGCGCAGGCGGACGACTTCTTGTAGTCGCCGGCTACGGTCAGAATCCCCTTGGAACTCGGCATCTTTATCTTGAGGTAGGCGTAGTGGGGAACCGCCATGAGCTTGGCCAAGGCAGGTCGGCCGAGTAGGGCGTGGTACGGGCTCTCCAAGTCCACCACCTCTAACCAGACCGGCTCTCGGCGGAAATGATCTTTGTCTCCGAAGAGGACGTCTATCAGGATCTTGCCGATTGGCGAGCAGGAAAGGCCGGGTACAATTCCATGGAACACAGTCCGGCTGCTCTGCAGCTGTCTTCGCTTGATTCCTAGCTTCTCCATGGTGTCCTTGTACAGGATGTTGATGCTGCTGCCTCCGTCTATCAGGACTCGCGAGAAACGGGCAGCCCGCCTATCAGTGGCCAAGGTCGCACCTAGGACCAGGGCATAAGAGCCTAGACTCGGCATCACCTCTGGGTGATCCGCCCGACTCCAACTGATAGGCCTCTCGGACCAATGCATGAACTCTGGAGCATCTGTTGCTATTGCATTTACTTCTTGCTGCTGTTGGCGCCTGCTGCGCCGGCCATCTGCCACACTGGTGAACACTACATAGGCTCCATGCTCTTCTGGGAACTCGTCTTGCACCGCGCCGACTGGTCGGGCAGCCGGCTGCTGAGGCGGCGGCGGGGGTGGCGGCCCAGCAGGCGGTGGAGGGGTGAGGCCGTCTCCGTTGACGATCCTAGTGAGCCAGTGGCACTTTCTGGTGGTGTGGTTTGACGGCTTCGCGCCGCTGTGGAACTTGCAAGGACCATCCAAAGTCTGCTCACAGGAGAAAGCCGGCAACCAATTGGACTTGCCGCCCTTCTGCCGCTTGGCCGGATGCTGCCCTTCCGGCTGTTGATCTTCAACTGCCGCGACCTGCCGACTGTTGGAAGTCGGCTGCGGGGCCTTGCGCTTGTTGTCGTTCTGCTGCTGTCGCCGACTGGTGTCTCCAGCCGGAGTTCTGGGAGCCTAAGGGGTCACCTTGCCAGCGGTGCTGACTTGGATCTCTGTCTTCATGGAGGAGTCGACCATGGCGTACTTGTCCGCTATGACTAGCAGTTCGTCGAGGGTTTCTGGCTCGTCGCAGAGGAGCTTGTGCTTGAGGAGGGTGCCCTCTCGACACCCGGTAGTGAAATACTCGATGACCTGCACCTCGTGCACGCCCTCGCAGGAGTTCCGAAGCTCGCCCCAGCGTGTGAGGTAGTCGCGCGTTGATTCGTCAGGGCCTTGCACGCACAAGGAGAGCTGGCGCGGCTTTGGAGGTCGCTTGTACGTGCTTGTAAAGTTGCAGATGAAGGCTTCAGTGAAGTCGACCCAGCTGTTGATGCTGCGGGGCTTCAGGCTGTTTAACCACGTCCGGGCCGTGCCCTGGAGCATGAGAGGAACGTACTTCACGGCAACTCGTTTGTTGCCGTTCGCTATGCTAACGGCTGTGGAGTAGTCTATCAGCCAGTCCTCCGGCTTCACGGAGCCGGTGTACTTGGGTGTGTCTCGGGGGAGCGTGAACCCTTTGGGGAAGGGCTCGTCTCTGATGCGGGGCCCGAAGCAAGGCGGACCCAGCTCATCTTCCTCTTCCAGCGCCAGGGATCGGTGGAGTCGGTCGATCCGATGGCGGGCGTCATTCTCTCCGACTCCTTCTCGGCGGCCAAGGCGACCTCCGAGAGTCGGATGATCAATAGGCAGCGGGGAAACTCGCCGCTCTCGTCTGGGCGGGGGAGGCAGGTAGTCGTCCCGCCGCTCTACTGCTCTCGGGCGGCCGTCTTGGTCGCGCTCGATGGTGATGTGAGTCCGACTGTGACTGACAGCCGGCTCCTTCTCCTTTCTTCCTCGGACTCTGCCAGTCGGCGTCCGAGAGGTCGTGCCTTGATCTCGGCGGGGAGGCAAGTCATCGTTCGGCTGCTGCAGCGCATCTGCGCGGCCGCCGACCGCATTTTGCGCAGCAAACCGCGTTAAGGAGCTGCTGGACTCGCTCCGTCATCACACGGCGCTCTTCGCCCTCGAAGTTCTTCAGCTCGTCGGTCGCCGCTTGGGTGGCGCGGATGTTCTCCACTGGGGTGGCATACACGGGGCGTTTCGCTCCGAGCAAGTCGGCGATGGTTGCGCTGCGCTGCCGGACCGCACCTAGACGGCTCGGCCCAGTTGGAGCTGGCGAGCCGCCTACGGCGCGATCCAGCTCGCGTTGGTATGCCTCTGAAAAGCGCCTCATGCTTGCCAGCTTCTGGGCGCCTTCGATGATCTGAAGGCGGCGTGTCGCTAGCGTCTCGGCGTCTGCGTCCTCTGGGATGGGCGTAGTAAGGTCTTGCAGGGCCGCAACTAGCGGGTCCTGGGCTTCTTCGCCGGAGTGCTCGCCGTGGCTGATGACGAGCACCTCCGTGACGGCGCTTCCGCCGCTCTCCTCGTACTGAAGCGGCTCGTCATAGATTACCACGTTGGTGGGGAAAATGTCAAGTGACACGGCGTCAGAGTCGACCAGCATCGGGTCGGTGGAGCCTACGGACTCCAAGTCTACGGCAGGCTCGCCGGCGACGTGGAGTTGGTCGAGGAGTCCCGCGAGAAGGCTCTCGGGGCCACCCGCGCCTGCGTCGGATGCAGGCTCGTCGGAGAGGCGCACCTCACCGACAAGTTCGGCGAGGCTGCTCGCCGCACAGGCGGCTTCAGCGCCGCGCAGCGCGTCGCCGCAGACTCCATTTGGCGAGCCTGGCTAGCTGCGCTCGCCAGGGAGGAAGAGGGTTCCCGTCTAGAACAGATCTCCGGACGACGGTGCACCTCGCCCCATGGTGGGCGCCAAATGTGGGGGGTTGGGTGCGACATATGCCAAAGGATGGCTTACCATGGTGGGGGCGAGTAGAACATCGTCGGTGCCTGGAAACGGGATGAGGCGTAGACATGCACGCCAGCAAATCTTACCCAGCTTCGGGGCTCTCCGGGGAGATAACACCCCTACTGCTGCTCTGCGGGGTCTCCGCATGATCACTCAAGTGAAATGGCTACAACGGTGCTCCTAGAGCTGTTTCGGGAGGAAGGAAACAGCAAGGCTAGTTCTCTCCTCCCTGGGCTATCTGGTCTGACTCTATCAAGGTCCGAACCCTTTGCATGGGTGCCCCGGGGGGTTTATATAGGCCTACCCCCCAGGGGTACAATGGTAATCCGGCTGGGCGCGGGCCCCAGCCGTCCGTCTCTCAGGCCGCCGTCTTTCCCGCCGGCTTATGGGGCCCGCCGACTGGTGGGTCCCGCGGACAGGCTTGACACTGTGCGGTGCTCCTGATGACGCAGGCTTGGTCATCGGGTCGTGGCAACAGTGTCGCCGTCTATCAGGCGATCACTGTCGCCACTCCCCGTCTAATCTGGTTAATGGCTTGTGGGGCCCTGGAGGGGAGGCGGCCGACTCCCGGGAGGCCGACTCCCACAGGGCCGTCTTCGGGCGCTCTGGCCGCCTTTGGTCCACCCACTGACAGGCGGCCCCGTGGTCTTGGGGCCGTATAGGCTGACGTCGTGGGCACAGTGCGTCGCACACTGTGGCTGAGGTCAGGGCAGGCATGGCAACAGTGCCGCGCCTCGCCGGAGATCTTCCGGCGATACGGCTCACTGTAGCCATGCCAGCCCCTCGTAGGCAGGGAGGGACGGCTGCGTCGTGACCGTACCCCGCATCGGGCGTCACGAGGCGTCACGGGCCGACTCCCATAGTCGGCCTATCTGGAGGTCGCCAGCTTGGAGTCGGCTTGCCTTGGAGTCGTCATCGGGAACTCGGCTTCTCTGGGGACCGCCAGCTAGGACTCGGCCTCTCTGGAGGTCGCCAGCTGAGACTCGGCTGAAGGGGCGCGGCCTGCCCCGATGTCTTGAAAGATCAAGGGTCCCGGGTCAGCCTACCCGTGGCCCATTACTCCGACACGACCCGAGTACATCCGAGGTCAGGGATGGAAATGGGAAATCACGATGCAAAAAAGATCAGCGCTGGAATAAGGAAAATGGCCCAAATAGCACGGCGGTCAACGCCGGGTTCAAAAGCTCTCGGCCGAATAACAAAACACTGCCTCTCAAGGACAACAGTGACGAGCTATCCAACCTAAACAAAATCTTGGATAGGATATGTCAAATCCACAGTACCCCCGGGAAGCCTGCAAACCACACCCACAGAGATTGTTGGATCTTCAAGCAGTCCGGCCGACTTAACACCGAACACAAGGGGCTCGACACACCAAGCGAAGATGATGACGAACCCCACAAGCAGCGCGCCAGAAAACAGAAGACTTTCCCACTAGAAGTCAAAACAGTGAACTCACTTCATGTGATAACAAGGAAAAATAGTGCGGCACCTACCAAAGCACGCGCCGCACGGTCCACCCTAGCGGAGTCCCGAAATTGGATGTCAAAACCAATTACTTTCGACCATTAGGATTACTCCAGAAGTATTCGAAACGTAGGAGGGACTTCTTTGATATTGGATCCCATAATCGACGGACTACAATTCACACAAGTCCTAATGGATGGCGACAGTGATATAAACCTGCTATACCAGGACACCATCCGCAGAATGGGGATAGACCCTACCAAAATTCGCCATAGCAGCACTTCCTTTAAAGGAGTGACGCCGGGCCCTTATGCCAATTGCACGGGCTCCTTACTACTAGAAGTTGTGTTCAGCTCATCCGACAACTTCCGTCGCGAAAAGCTCATCTTCCATATCGCCCCATTTAAAAGTAGCCATCAAGCACTATTGGGACGCGAAGCTTTCGCCCGCTTTAACACAATACCGCATTACGCGTCTCTCACACTTAAAATGCCCAGCCCACACGGTATCATCTCATTGAAGGGAAACTTCAAGTGTTCCCTGACCGCGGAAGAACGTGAGACTGCCTTGACAACCACACACTAATCCGGCCTGGCTGATCAAAGCCCCTAAAACAGGTCATTCATACCCCGAACACGGTTAGGCGAGTTCGGTATCAATAAACAAGGGGCTTCCTAGCCGCGTACCCCTTTACAAGGGGCTGCATGAACGAAGCATGAGAACCAATAAAGCTCAATTTTATTCATTTCTTAAATCATACTCAGTTTTAAATACATTTTCCGCACGATCCTTTTTCCAACTAAGTTCTTCTCTTTTACAGATGAACAACGTGCTACACCCGTCCAGGATACAGCACAACGGAGACACAGGCGCAGACGTGCAGCAGGGACCCGTTGCAAGGATTCTTTTCAGATTAAGACCTTGCGTAAACCTTTCTTACTATCTCTTGTTGACACACATCCCCCGGTTTCCTACCATAACCAAGGAGGAGGCTGGCGTTTTGGCATCGGCCGCGTCAGAAGTTCTCGCCCCTACCTGGACACTAGGGGCTTAGGGCATTGTTCTGCCCGTTATCATAAAGACCGAATACCTCAGGGAGTGTTCGGCGTCTCGAGTTAGGCCTTATATGCATCAGCTCCAAATCATGTCTTTGGTCAAATGTTGGGGTTGCCCGGCTCCTGTGTTTTGCTGCCTTACGTTCCGTATCATCGGCTAACGCGGCACCAGGAGAACTATTGTGCCCCGGTTCGGCCTGGTGAGCACCTCAGTAGAGAAAGCCGAAAACTGACTATCATGATATAGCGAGAGACTGGTCAACCACTCGATCAACTATCGGAATGTCTAGAATTCCTCTGCTTTGACGAAGGACCGTTTCCCGGTCAGGCACATACGCGCCCCGAATTCGGAGAGCGCGATGCCCCTAGGGGCTATATTGTAGCCCCACCTTCGAACTCCTATGGCTAAGTGAAAGTGATAAAGCATTATAGTCCGGTTGCCTAGCTTGCTATGCTACCACCTCCTTCACAGGACCAAGACATTGGATTAAGTGTGAAAATGCGCCCTTTTGCAAACACCCCCGCACCATGTGCGTGGGGGCTGAAGCCGAAGACTGCCATCTTTCAGGTTATATACACATATACATTAACGGCCGCACAGGAGATATTTAAATACTTGAACGCACAAGTATAAAAAGCACTTATATTGTAAATATGGTTTTACAAATCATACATGTCATTTGAACATAACGTTTTTCGAGCACTGCGACTCTATTAAACGAGCGCCCTGCAGGACTTCCTCAAAATAGTGCTCGGCGGGTAATCGGCTTCTGTCTGAATCTCGGGATGCAACATTGGTGGCGTCCAACTCTGCCCAGCATGTTTTGACACGGGCGAGAGCCATCCGTGCACCCTCTATGCATGTCGACCGCTTCATCGCCTTGATATGCGGCACCGCTTCAAGGAATTGCTGCACTAAGCCAAAATAAGTTTTCGGCTTGGGCCTTTCCGGCCACAGATGAGCCACGACATCCTTCATAGCAAGTCCGGACAACCTATTTAGCTCAGCCCACTCAGCCAACCGATCGGTTAACAGAAGCGGACGCTCCGGACTATGGAATTGAGACCAAAAAAGCCCTTCCATTTCGTGATCCTTTTGGCTCAGGAAGTGCACGACCGCGTCCGCCGCACTCGCCGCCAAATTCAGATAAGGATCCTCCGCACCCCACAACTGGCCTAACTGAGCATACTTCTGATCCGTGAACTTCCTACGCAGCAGGAAGGACTTTCCATCCGCAATGTCTCTGGCCTGACGCTGCTCCTCCTTTATAGCCCTCATTGCAGAACGGGCATCCTTGGCTTCGGCGGTGGCCTTCTTCAGGTCCTCTTGCCCTGCTCAGCGTTCTCTTTCAAGAACCTCATAGTGTTCGGTAGCATCCTTCAGCTTTACGGCCATTCCAGCCATCTCCTCCCTGCTTCGGCAGTGAGCAGCCTTTTCGGCTTTTACATCTTTGGCCGCCTTCGAGGCAGCCGCATCACTCCTTCTGGATTGCTCCTTGGCTCGAGCAAGCTCTGCCCGAAGGCCCTCCATAGCAGCGGCGCCATCTGCATCAAGCATACATGTTGTAAGGCGTGGGCATCAGCTCCCTTACCAGGTGACCGCGGAGAAACCACCCACCTTGTGACTCGTCAAGTCGCCTATTGACCAGCGCGATGTCCGCATCCGCAACGTCCAGTTGCCGCTTTAGTTCGACAACTCTATCAGTCCGGCAGGCCACCGAACGCTCCGCCCCCTGAATAGGAACGGCGACATCTTAAAACTGAGATTATGATCCTCGGCACGCCGTCACTTCTGACAACATACCGAGTCTCAGGGGCTACTATCTATACAGGGCACACTCTATGTGCAGAACTGTCAAAAGGTATGTCATTTTCACATACCTCAAACCCCGTCAGTAAACTTCTGACGGCCTCATGCAACCCGCTCTCAGCGGATGAAATCCTCTCAATCACCGTACTCATTAATGTACGATGATCTTCTGAGATAGACGCCCTCTCGAGCAAATCCTTCAGCTCCCCCGGCCGCACACCAGTGGGTGCCGCACTCTCTGCCCCCGCCGGACTCGGGGAGACCCTCCGCGACGACACCTCAGGGTCGTCCGCCCCGCCTGACGGCGAGGCAGATGGAGGCGTCTCGCTCTCCATCATCTCCGGATGAAGGTCCCCCGAAGATGAGCTCAGCTGAGAAGGGCTGAGACCCAAACTACAAGGTAAAAACTTCGGTTATCCTCAGAAATAAAAATAGGGATGTCCCTTACAAAACTCCCCTTTTTCTACTTACGGCTTGCTGGAGGGCTGATTCCTTTGGGGAGATAGTGCGGCCGGGGCTTCTCCTGGCGCAGGACCCTCCGGTGAAGATTTCTTCCCCCGCTTTGAGGCCTTAACCTCCGGATCTTCGGAAGCGGTCCTCTTCTCCCCCTGGAAGGAGGGATTCTCGATCCCCCCTTTCTTGAAAACCTCCTTAGCAGAGGTGGTAGTTTCCCTGTTCCCCCCTTCGCCCTCCTCCGAAGGCGCTACCTCCAACATTTTGATTAACACGGGATCCGGCGTGGTCTCAGGGAGGGGGGCCGGACACCGTATCAGTCTTGCTTGCGCTATCCACTCCTGTCCAAGGGATACCAGGTTAAAAGGCAAATCCATGATAAATAAATGGACGATATGTCCGGACATAGGGTTACTTACTTGAGTATCCGGGCGATTGCAGCTTAAGCCAGCGTCCTCGGTCAAATCCGGGCACATCTCTTGTGATCCGAAGAACAGTTTGTACATCTCCACGGTTGTCGTACCCATGAAGTGTTGGAGAGCTCGTGGTCCCTCCGGATTGAATTCCCACAGGCGGAGGGGGTGACGTTTGCAGGGCGGAAGACGCCGAATTAGCATAACCTGCATCACTACGACCAGATTGATCTCCCTCTCTTGGAGGTCACGAATCTGGACCTGCAATAGGGGTACGTCCTTGGACGGCCCCCAGTCAAGCCCTTTGTAGACCCATGACGTCAGCCGTTGTGGAGGGCCCGAGCGAAAGACGAGCGGCGGCCTCTGCCTGCTGCCCCTGGGAGCGGTGATATAGAACCACTCCTGTTGCCACAAGCCGAGCTCCTCCTGAAAAGAGCCCTCGGGCCATGGAGCATTGGCCCTCTTACTTATAACTGCCCCGCCGCACTCTGCCTGACGCCCCTCAATCATCTTCGGCTCCACGTTGAAGGTTTTGAGCCACAAACCAAAGTGAGGGGTAGTGCGGAGAAAGGCTTCGCAGACGACAATAAATGATGAGATGTGGAGGATGGACTCCGGAGCCAAGTCGTGGAATTCCAACCCATAGTAAAACATGAGCCCCCTCACGAAGGGATCCATTGGGAAGCCTAAACCCCGACGGAGGTGAGACACGAACATGACACTCTCGCCAGGCTAGGGAGTAGGAATGGCTTGCCCTTGGGCAGGCAACCTGTGTGAAATCTCGTAGGTTAAGTACCTGGCTTCTCTTAGCTTTAGCACGTCCTCTTCCGTGACGGAGGAGGGCATCCACCGGCCCTGCAGGTCGGAACCGGACATTGTTGAAGGTCCGAAGTACCCGAATCTGGAGCCCTGGGTGTTGTAACTCGGGGCGAGGGGTGGATTCGATTGAGGATTGAAGAAAAGGAACGGGCCTTGGTCTCATTATAAAGAGGGAGAATACCAAGAGCCGTCCCCGTGACCGTTTGTAACTCGCCTTCGATGGAGGGGGCGTGGCGACTGGTGCGGTTGGGTTACCCACGTCCGTATTGATGGGAATCCCGGAATAAGGGGAACACGATCTCTGCTTCAACAAGACGTGCCAAGGAAACCGCTTCGCTAAATCACGCTGAGGTGGGATAATAAAAACGATTCGAGTAAAGGCTTGGCCGTGGGTGACGTCACGCCACGAAATATGTCAGCAGATTGAACTTGTGTAAATATTATTCTCTCCACGGTGGTATGTGGAATTTATTTTACAGAGCCGGACACTATCCTGGTGTTCACAATCTTCTATGAATTATTCGGAGGAGGAACCCGCCTTGCAATGCCGAAGACAATATGCGCGCCGGACTCGTCGTCATTGAAGCCTGGTTCAGGGGCTACCGAGGGAGTCCTGGACTAGGGGGTGTCCGGATAGCCGAACTATCATCATCGGCCGAACTCCAAGACTATGAAGATACAAGATTGAAGACTTCGTCCCGTGTCCGGATGGGACTTTCCTTGGCATGGAAGGAAAGTTTGGCGATACGGATATGTAGATCTCCTACCATTGTAACCGAGTCTGTGTAACCCTAGCCCCCTCCGGTGTCTATATAAACCGGAGGGTTTTAGTCCATAGGACAGAACAACAACAATCATACCATAGGCTAGCTTCTAGGGTTTAGCCTCCTTGATCTCGCGGTAAATCCACTCTTGTACTACCCATATCATCAATATCAATCAAGCAGGAGTAGGGTTTTACCTCCATCGAGAGGGCCCGGACCTGGGTAAAAACATCGTGTCCCTTGTCTCCTGTTACCATCCGCCTAGACGCACAGTTCGGGAACCCCTACCCGAGATCCGCCGCTTTTGACACCGACAATGATCTCTAAGTGAAAACGGAAATAACTTCAATTTAAGAATATCATTATCCGTATCTTTATTTTTTTGCATATCACACAAATCCAAAAAGTTGTTTAGATGAGTAGCGGCATCTTCACTAGGAATACCAGAGAATTGATCTTTCATAACAAGATTCAACAAAGGAGCATTGATTTCACAAGATTCAGCATCATTAAGAGGAGCAATCGGAGTGCTAAGGAAATCATTAGTATTGGTATTGGAAAAGTCACACAATTTGGTAATATCTTGCGCCATCGTGACAAGCAATCCAACACACAAGCACACAACAGGCAAGCAAAAGAGAGAGGAGAACGGGAAAGAGAGGGCGAATAAAACAGCAAGGGTGAAGTGGGGGAGAGGAAAACGAGAGGCAAATGGCAAATAATGTAATGCGAGGGAGATGAGTTTGTGATGGGTACTTGGTTTGTCTTGACTTGAGCGAAGACCTCCCCGATAACGGTGCTAGAAATCCTTCTTGCTACCTCTTGAGCACTGCATTGGTTTTCCCTTAAAGAGGAAAGGGTGATGCAGCAAAGTAGCGTAAGTATTTCCCTTAGTTTTTGAGAACCAACGTATCAATCCAGTAGGAGGCTCCTCAAAAGTCCCTCGTACCTACACAAACAAACAAGAACCTCGCAACCAACGCGATAAAGGGATTGTCAATCCCTTTACGAAAACTTGCAAAAGTGAGATCTGATAGAGATAATAAGATAAGATAAATATTTTTGGTATTTTTATGATATAGATTGGAAAGTAAAAGATGCAAATAAAAGTAGATTGGAAACTTATATGATAAAAGATAGACTTGGGGGCCATAGGTTTCACTAGTGGCTTCCCTCAAGATAGCATAAGTATTACGGTGGGTGAACAAATTACTGTCGACCAATTGATAGAAAAGTGCATAGTTATGAGAATATCTAGGGATGATCATGTATATAGGCATCACGTCCACAACAAGTAGATCGAAACGATTCTGCATCTACTACTATTACTCCACACATTGACCGAATCCTGCCTGCATCTAGAGTATTAAGTTCATAAGAACAGAGTAACGCATTAAGAAAGATGACATGATGTAGAGGGATAAAATCAAGCAATATGATATAAACCCCATATTTTTATCCTCGATGGCAACAATACAATACGTGCCTTGCTGGCCCTGCTGTAACTGGGAAAGGACACCGCAAGATTGAACCCAAAGCTAAGCACTTCTCCCATTGCAAGAAAGATCAATCTAGTAGGCCAAATTGAAGGAGTCCTCGACTAGGGGGTGTCCGGATAGCCAGACTATCATCATCGGCCGGACTCCAAGACTATGAAGATATAAGATTGAAGAGTTCGTCCCGTGTCCGGATGGGACTTTCCTTGGCGTGGAAGGCAAGCTTGGCGATACGGATATGTAGATCTCCTACCATTGTAACCGACTCTGTGTAACCCTAGCCCTCTCCGGTGTCTATATAAACCGGAGGGTTTTAGTCCGTAGGATGAACAACCATTACAACAATCATACCATAGGCTAGCTTCTAGGGTTTAGCCTCCTTGATCTCGTGGTAGATCCACTCTTGTACTACCCATATCATCAATATCAATCAAGCAGGAGTAGGGTTTTACCTCCGTCGAGAGGGCTCGAACCTGGGTAAAAACATCGTGTCCCTTGTCTCCTGTTACCATCCGCCTAGACGCACAGTTCGGGACCCCCTACCCGAGATCCGCCGGTTTTGACACCGACATTGGTGCTTTCATTGAGAGTTCCTCTGTGTTGTCACCGATAGGCTCGATGGCTTCTTCAATCAACAACAACGCAGTCCAGGGTGAGACTTTTCTCCCCGGACAGATCTTCGTGTTCGGCGGCTTTGCATTGCGGGCAAATTCGCTTGGCCATCTGGAGCAGATCGAAAGTTACACCCCTGGCCATCAGGTCAGGTTTGAAAGCCTAAACTTCATAGCTGACATCCGCGGAGACTTGATCTTCGATGGATTCGAGCCACAGCCGAGCGCGCCGCACTGTCACGATGGGCACGATTTAGCTCTGCCACCGAACAGTACCCTGGAGGTCGCACATGAGTCCGCTCTGACTCATAGTTCGGAGCCAACCACGCAGATCGAGGACAGGTGGCTGGACACCGCCTCGGGGGCTACAACTTCTATGGCGATGGAGCCGAATACTGACCTTGTCCTTTGCAAAGCTCGTGACTCCGAGGTGCCGGACTCATCGCCGGACTCCGAACCTCCTGCGCCCCTGCCAATTGAATCCGATTGGGCGCCGATCATGGAGTTCACCGCCGCGGACATCTTTCAGCACTCACCCTTTGGAGACATCCTGAATTCGCTAAAGTATCTCTCGTTATCGGGAGAAGCCCTGGCCGGACTGCGGTCAGGATGGTTGGGATGCGGACGACGAAGAAATTCAAAGCCCACCCACCACCCACTTTGTAGCCACTGTCGACGATCTAACCGACATGCTAGACTACGACTCCGAAGACATTGACGGTATGGACGACGATGCCGGAGACGACCAAGAACCAGCGCCTACCGGGCTCTGGAAAGCCACCTCAATTCATGATATATATATGGTGGACACCCCAAAAGGGAGCGATAACGAGGAACAACGGGACGCGGCGAAGGATAATCCCCCCGAAAACAACCAAAACGGCGAGGCAAGCGCCGCCCCAAGTCCCGCCTCGATAACAACAACACTCATAATGACCAAGCCATAGAGCAGGGCAAACCAGTGGGCGACGAACATGCAACCAAGCAACCATCCGAACAGGATGAATCGGATAATCAACTCATCCTCGGCGAAGACAACAGTCCGGACGATCTCACGCTGGACACACCACCGGAGCATAAGAACCTTCAAAAAAGGCTTGTCGCCACTGCAAGAAGTTTGAAGAAGGAGAAACGGAAGCTCAAAACAGCGGAAGACATACTCAGAATGAGGTGGAGCAAAGTACTCAAGACCGCGGACAAATATGGCAATAGCCACCAAACAGAGAGCTACCCAAAGCGCAAGCTGCTGCCCGAATTCGATGAGGAGACCATAGAGCCCCCACAATCAAAAAGCAAAGAGGCCGCCTGGCCGGATAGGCGACCAGATGACAGGCCAAGAGTGGCAAGCGGCACCGCATACAAGCCGGCACATGACACACATAAAGATCCTCGCAAAACGGATGGCCCGGTCAGGTCCATTTATGGGCCAAAGAAGAGGGCCCCAGGAAGCAACACAACACGCCGAGTATTCGAAGATAATGGGACACCTAAATACAGGGGTGCCGCACACCCACTATGTTTCACCGATGAGGTGCTAGATCATGAATTTCCAGCGGGGTTCAAACCCGTAAACATAGAGGCATACGATGGAACAACAGACCCCGGAGTCTGGATCGAGGATTACATCCTGCACATACATATGGCTAGAGGAGACGATCTCCACGCCATAAAATATTTAACCCTCAAGCTCAAAGGGCCAGCTCGGCATTGGCTCAAAAGCCTCCTACCATTGGAAGTTGGGAAGAGCTCAAGGACACGTTTAGAGCAAATTTTCAGGGGACTTATGTCCGCCCTCCGGATGCAAACGATTTAAGTCACATAACCCAACAGACCGGGGAGTCAGCGTGCAAATTCTGGAACAGGTTCCTCACCAAAAAGAACCAAATAGTCGACTGTCCGGACGCTGAAGCCTTAGCAGCTTTTAAACATAATGTCCGAGACAAATGGCTCGCCAGACACCTCGGCCAAGAGAAGCCGAGAACAATGGCCGCGCTAACAAGCCTCATGACCCGCTTTTGCGCGGGGGAAGATAGCTGGCTAGCAAGATGCAGCACCAGCGACCCGAGTACATCCGAAATCAGAGATGGAAACGGAAAATAACGGCGCAGAAAGGACCAGTGCCGAAATAAAGAAAAGAGCCCAAAGAACATGACGGTCAACGCCGGATTCAAAAGCTCGCGGCTGAACAACAAAACACTGCCTCTTAAGGACAACAGTGACGAGCTATCCAACCTAAACAAAATTTTGGATCGGATATGTCAAATCCACAGTACCCCCGGGAAGCCTGCAAACCACACCCACCGAGATTGCTGGGTCTTCAAACAGTCCGGCCGACTCAACGCCGAACACAAGGGGCTCGACGCGCCAAGCGAGGATGACAACGAACCCCACCAGCAGAGCGCCGGAAAACAAAAGACTTTCCCACAAGAAGTCAAAACAGTAAACTCACTTCATGTGATACTACGGAACAATAGTGCGGCACCCGCTGAAGTACGTGTCGCACGGTCCACCCCAGCAGAACGCCGAGATTGGATGTCAAAACCAATTACTTTCGACCACCTGGACTATTCCAGAAGCGTTCAAAACGCAGGATGGACTGATCTGATATTGGATCCTATAATCGACGGACTACAATTTACACAAGTCCTAATGGATGGCGGCAGCAATTTAAACCTGCTATATCCGGACACAATCCGCAAGTTGGGGATAGACCCTATTAAAATTCGCCATAGCCGCACTTCCTTCAAAGGAGTGACGCCAGGCCCTCACGCCAAGTGCACGGGCTCCTTACTACTAGAAGTTGTGTTTGGGTCACCCGACAACTTCCGACGCGAAAGGCTAATCTTTCATGTTGCCCCATTCAAAAGTAGCCATCAAGCACTATTGGGACGTGAAGCCTTTGTCCGCTTTAACGCAATACCGCACTACACGTCTCTTACACTTAAAATGCCTGGTCCACGCGGCATCATCTCATTAAAAGGTCGTTCAAGACCCCGGACACGGCTAGGCGAGTCCAACATAAACAAACTAGGGGCTCCCTACCCGCACACCCCTTCACAAGGGGCTGCGCGTATGAGCAATAAAGAGCCAACAAAAGCTCAATTTTATTCATTTATTCATAATCTGTTTTAAATACATTTTTCACACAATTCCTTTTCAAACTAAGTTCCTCCCTTTTACAGATGAACAACATGTTACACCCGTCCAGGATACAGCACAACGGAGACACAGGCGCAGACGTGCAGTAGGGACCCGTTGCAAGGATTCTTTTTAGATTAAGACCCTGCGTAAACCTTTTTTACTGTCTCTTGTTGCTATACATCCCCTGGTTTCTCACCATAACCAGAGAGGAGGCTGACGTTTTGGCATCGGCCGCGTCAGAGGATCTCGCGTGTACCTGGACACTAGGGGCTTAGGGCATTGATCTGCCCGTTATCATAAAGACCGAACACCTCAGGGAGTGTTCGGCGTCTCGAGTTAGGCATTATATGCATCAGCTCCGAATCATGTCTTTGGTCAAATGTTGGGTTTGCCCGGCTCCTGTGTTTTGCTGCCTTACGTTCCGTATCATCGGCTAATGCGGCACCAGGAGAACTACTGCGATTGTGCCCCGGTTCGGCCGGGTGAGCACCTCAGTAGAGAAAGCCGAAAACTGACTGTCATGATGTAGCGAGAGACTGGTCAACCACTCGATTGACCTCCGGAATGTATAGAATTCCTCCGCTTTGATGAAGGACCGCTTCCCGGTCAGGCACACACGTGCCCCAAATCTGGAGAGTGCGGTGCCCCTAGGGGCTATATCGTAGCCCCACCTTCGAACTCCTATGGCTAAGTGACAGTGATAAAGCATTATAGTCCGGTTGCCTCGTTTGCTATGCTACCACCTCCTTCACAGGACCAAGACGTTGGATTAAGTGTGAAAATGCGCTATTTCGCAAACACCCCCGCACCATGTTCATGGGGGCTGAAGCCGAAGACTGCCATCTTTCAGGTTATACACAAGTATACATTAACGGCCGCACATGAGATATTTCAATACTTGAACGCACAAGTACAAAAAGCGCTTATATTATAAATATCGTTTTACAAACCATAAAGATCATTTGAACATGACATTTTTTGAGCACTGCGACTCTATTACACGAGCACCACGCAGAACTTCCCCAAAATAGTGCTCGGCGGGTAACCGGCTCTCGTCCGAACCCCGGGTTGCAACATCGGTGGCATCCATCTCCGTACAGTATGTCTTCACACGGGCGAGGGCCATCCGTGCACCCTCTGTGCAGGCCGACCGCTTCATCGCCTTTATATGCGGCACCGCCCCAAGGAATTGCTGCAATAAGCCGAAATAACTCTTCGGCTTGGGCCTATCCGGATAGACATGAGCCACGATATCCGTCATGGCAAGTCCGGACAATCTATTCAGCTCAGCCCACTCAGCTAGCCGATCGGTCAGTGGAAGTGAACGATCCGGACTGTGGAATTGAGACCAAAAAAGCTCTTCCGTCTTGTGATCCTTTTGACTTCGGAAGTGCACAACAGCATCTGCCGCACTCGCCGCTAAATCCATATAAGGATCCTCCGGACCCCACAGCTGGCCAAGCTGAGCATACTTCGGATCTGTAAACCTCTTGCGCAGCAGAAAGGGCTTGCCAGCCGCAATATCTCCGGCCTGGCGTAGCTCCTCCTTTACAGCCCTCATTGCAGAACAAGCATCCTTGGCTTCGGCGGTGGCCTTCCTCAAGTCTTCTTGTTCTGCTCGGCGTTCTCTTTCAAGAACCTCATAGCGGTCGGTAACTTCTTTCAGCTTCACGGCCATTTCGGCCATCTCCTCCCTGCTTCGGCAGTGAGCAGCCCTTTCGGCTTCTAGCTCTTTGGCCGCCCTCGAGGCAGCCACATCACTCCTTCTGGCCTGCTCCTTGGCTCGAGCAAGTTCTGCCCGATGGTCCTCCACAGCAGCGGCACCATCTGCATTAAGCACACATGTTGTAAGGAGTGGGCTTCAGCTCCCTTACTAGGTGACCACGGAGAAACAACCTACCTTGTGACTCGTCAAGTCGCTTATTGACCAGCGAGATGTCCGCATCCGCAACGTCGAGTTGCCGCTTTAGCTCGGCAACTCCATCAGTCCGGCTGGCCACCGGACTATCCGCCACCTGCATAGGAAAGGCGAAAATTAGTACCTGTGATTATGATCCTCGGCACTCTGTCGCTTTCGACAACATACCGAGTCTCAGGGGCTACTATCTATACAGGGCGCACTTTACATGTACAACTGTCAAAAGGTATGTCATCTTTACGTACCTCAAACCCCACCAGCAAACTTCTGACGGCATCATGCAACCCGCCCTCGGCGGATGAAATTCTTTCAATCACCATACTCATCAATGTACGGTGACCTTCTGAGATAGACGCCCTCTCAAGCAGATCCTTCAGCTCCCCCGGCCGTACACCAGTTGGTGCCGACCTCTCCGGCCCCGCCGGACTCGGGGATACCCTCCGTGATGATACTTCAGGGTCGTCCGCCCCACCTGGCGGTGCGGCAAATGGAGGCGTCTCCCTCTCCATCATCTCCGGATGAAGGTCCCCCGAAGACTAGCTCATCTGAGAAGGACGGAGATCCGAACTACAAGGTAAAAACTTCGGTTATCCTCAGAAGCAAAAATAGGGATGTATCTTATTACAAAACTCCCCTTTTTCTACTTACGGCTTGCTGGAGGGCTGATTCCTTAGGGGAGATAGTGCGGCCGGGGCCTCCCCAGACGCAGGACCCTCTGGTGAAGATCTCTTCCCCCGCTTCGAGGCCTTGGCCTCCGGGTTCTCGGAAGCAGTCCTCTTCTCCCCTTGGAAGGAGGGATTCTCGATTCCTCCTTTCTCAAATGCCTCCTTGGTAGAGGCGGTAGTTTCTCTATTCTCCCCTTCGCCTTCCTCTGAAGGCGCAACCTTCAGCATCCTGACCAGCACGGGATCTGGCGCGGTCCCCGGGAGGGGGACCGGACACCGTATCAGTTTCACTTGCGCTATCCACTCCTGTTCAAGAGACGATTGGTTAAAAGGCAAAGTCAAGAAGGCGCAAACAAACGGTGTGTCCGGAAACAGGGCTACTACCTGAGCATCCGGGCGATTGTAGCTTAGGCCGGAATCCTCGGTCAATTCCGGACGCACTCCTTGTGATCCGAAGAACAATTTATACATCTCCATGGGTGTCGTACCCATGAAGTGTTGGAGAGCTCGTGGCCCCTCTAGATTGAATTCCCACAGGCGGAGGGGGCGACACTTGCAGGGCAGAAGACGTCGAATCAGCATAACCTGCATCACTGCGACCAGATTGATCTCCCTCTCTTGGAGGTCTCGAATCCGGCCCTGCAATAGGGGTACGTCCTTTGACGGCCCCCAGTTGAGCCCTTGGTTGACCCACGACATCAGCCGTTGTGGATGGCCCGAGCGAAAGATGGGTGGCGGCTTCTGCCTGCTGCCTCTAGGAGCGGTAATATAGAACCACTCATGTTGCCACAAGCCGAGCACCTCCTGGAAAGAGCCCTCGGGCCATGGAGCATCGGCCCTTATGCTTACCACCGCCCCGCCGCACTCTGCTGGACGCCCCTCGATCATCTTCGGCTCCATGTTGAAGGTCTTGAGCCACAAACCGAAGTGCGGAGTAGTGCGGAGGAAGGCTTCGCAGACAACAATGAATGATGAGATGTGGAGGATGGACTCCGGAGCCAGGTCATGGAATTCCAACCCATAGTAAAACATGAGCCCTCTCACAAAAGGATCCATCGGGAAGTCTAAACCCCGACGGAGGTGGGACACAAATACGATGCTCTCGACGGGCTCGGGAGTAGGAATGACTTGCCCTTTGGCGGGCAACCTATGCGAAATCTCGCAGGTCAGGTACCTGGCTTCTCGCAGATTTAGCACGTCCTCTTTCGTGACGGAGGAGGGCATCCACCGCCCCTGTAGGTCGGAGCTGGACATTGTTGAAGGTCCGAAGCGCTCGAATCTGGGGCTCTGGGTGTTGGAACTCGGGGTGAGAGGCAGATTCGATTGAGGATGGAAGAAAAGAAACATGCCTTGGTCCCATTATAAAGAGGGAGAATACCAATAGCCATCGCCGTGACCGTTTGGGATTCGCCTTCGATAGAGGAGGCGTGGCAACGGGCACGGTTGGGTTACCCACGTCCGTATTGATAGGAATCCCGGAATAAGGGGAACACGATCTCTGCTTCGACAAGACGTGCCAAGGAAACCGCTTCGCTAAACGCGCTGAGGTGGTATAATAAAAACGATTCAAGCAAAGGCTTGGTGGTGGCGTGACGTCATGCCACAAAACACGTCAGCAGATTGAACTTGTGTACATATTATTCTCTCTACGGTGGTATGTGGAATTTATTTTGCAGAGCCGGACACTATCCTGGTGTCCACAATCTTCTATGAATTATTCGGAGGAGGAACCCGCCTTGCAATGCCGAACAATATGCGCGCCGGACTCATCGTCATTGAAGCCTGGTTCAGGGGCTACTGAGGGAGTCCTGGACTAGGGGGTGTCCGGATAGTCAGACTATCATCATCGGCCGGACTCCAAGACTATGAAGATATAAGATTGAAGACTTTGTTTCGTGTCTGGATGGGACTTTCCTTGGCGTGAAAGGCAAGCTTGGCGATACGGATATGTAGATCTCCTACCATTGTAACTGACTCTGTGTAACCCTAGCCCTCTCCGGTGTCTATATAAACCGGAGGGTTTTAGTCCGTAGGACGAACAACCATTACAACAATCATACCATAGGGTAGCTTCTAGGGTTTAGCCTCCTTGATCTCGTGGTAGATCCACTCTTGTACTACCCATATCATCAATATCAATCAAGTAGGAGTAGGGTTTTACCTCCATCGAGAGGGCCCGAACCTAGGTAAAAACATCGTGTCCCTTGTCTCTTGTTACCATCCGCCTAGATGCATAGTTCGGGACCCCCTACCCGAGATCCGCCGGTTTTGACACCGACACAAACCAAACTGATAATTAGAAGAGACTTGCAAAGATAACCAATCACACATAAAAGAATTCAGAGAAGATTCAACTATTTCTCATAGATAAACTTGATCATAAACCCACAATTCATCGGATCTCGACAAACACACCGCAAAAAGAGTTACGTCGAATAGATCTCCAAAAAGATCGAGGAGAAATTTGTATTGAGATTCAATGAGAGAGAAGAAGTCATTTAGCTAATAACTATGGACCCGAAGGTCTATCGTAAACTACTCACAACTCATCGGAGAGGCCTTGGAGATGATGTAAAGGCCCTCCATGGTCGATTACCCCTCTGGAGGAGCAGAGACGAAGGCTCCAAGATGGGATCTCATGGATACAGAAGGTTGCGGCGGTGGAATTAGGTTTTTGTGGTGCTCCTGGATGTTCTCGGGGTACGTGTATATATATAAGAGGAAGAAGTAGGTCGGTTGAGCCACGAGGGGCCCACGAGGGTGGGGGGCGCGCTCACCCCCCTAGGGCACACCGGGCACCCTCGTGGCCGCCTCGTTTGCTGCTTGACGTTCACTTGGCTCCCGAAGGTTTCATCCCGTTTGGATTTCGTTTGATATTCCTTTTCTTTGAAAAACTGAAATAGGCAAAAAAAAACAATTCGGGTTGGGCCTCCGGTTAGTAGGTTAGTCCCAAAAATGATATAAAAATGTAAAGTAAAGCCCATAAACATCCAAAACGGGTAAGATAATAGCATGGAACAATAAAAAATTATAGATGCGTTGGAGACGTATCAGTGCTGCTGGCCATGAGCATCCGGACACCACTCGCCCAAAATGAGGCAGTCGCCGTTGTTGGTCGTCTGGTCCTGGCAACTACCTCTGCTTCCTCTCTCACTTGGCGCATGGTCGTCGTCGTGTGCAGTTCCGGTATCAACTCCCTGCCACATGCACCGCCCTCCACCAAGTACCAGTTGCATGCCTCATGCAGGCTGCCAGATCGCGGCGCTCGCATTCAGCCCAAGAGTCACAGGCGCATATGCCAACGCCACGGTCGCCAACCACTGGTGTCATAGCAGTCGGACTTGCTGGCGGCCGAGATGCACCAACGCCTTCGCCAGCTAGAACAACTAGCTACCTAGCGCAGCTGGCTCGATCTGTCTTGATCGATCCAAAGCTACCGTGTGTTAGAAGGGAGATAGGGATCTGATGGAATAGTTCAATGTATTGCTTGAGCCTTGTGGGCATATATATAGGAGTACAAGGTCGTCTTGGGATACAAGGCAAGGTGGAATAAATCCTACGCTATCCTATGTTTCCATAATAACAATGATACTTAACATCCCCCCACGGTCACAACGGTAGCGACGCAGACGGTGAGACTAGAGAAGAATCCGAAGGCAAGCCGATGGACACCCCCCACAGTCGTAACGGTCAATGCATCGCGGAGTCGTGGCTGGAGTGTAAACCGACGAGGTTGCTCAAGCATGGCGGTAGCCCTTTGTGCCGTTTGTCGAGGTAGCCGAGAGCATAGGTGGTGTAGCCGTAGTCGAGGTAGCCGTGCGAAGAACACCGTGGTCGGTGTCGAGTCGGTGGTCGCCGGTCTCGAGGTAGTCGCCATGAAGCCGCGGAAGCAGAGCAGCAGCGGTGGCAGCCTAAGGAGGCGGCGGAGGCGGCGACGGCTAGAGAAGGAGCGCGGCGGCGGTGCTCGAAGAGGCGATAATGAACCCGACAGCGTGATGAAGATCGGGGCGGACGGTGACGTTCCCGCGCTAAGGAAGGCGGTGCGGCGCATATCACGTGGAAGTCAACGCGTGTGGACGGCGGTGGACTGCAGACCGTAGCGTTACGGCCCGAAGGGGCGACGCAACAGCGGCGGGCAGGTCGGGGTGACGGCGGGGAAGACCTCAGGGCGGTTGCAGGGATCGCGTGCCACGCTTGCTATGGCCCGACGAGGCGACGTAGCGGTAGCACGAGGGTCGGTGCAGCCTCGCGGACGACCTCGGTGTGGCGGTTGACCGCGAGCCGCGGCACTACGGCCCGAGGGGGTGACGCACCGGCAGCGCGCGAGGTGGTGCAACCACGGGAACGGCCTTAGGGCGGCGGCAGATATCACTTGCCGCGGCACTACGGCCCGAAGGGGCGACACAGCGGTGGCACGGATCGGTGCAGCCACGGGGAGAACCACAGGGCGGCGGCGCTGCGGCCCGACGGGGCGACGCAGCGACAACCTGTTGCTCGATCGGCGGAGATACACGAAAAACTTGATGACAATCTTCATGGAAGTTGGCACAACACATGCGGTTGATCAGACCATACGGTGTGCTTTAGACGGCGGAACGTTGCATCAGCGTGGAACGGGCGTGTGCACGCACTTGTGTGGGAAGGTTGATCTAAACTGATCTTAATCTGGACTCCGGGAGCAGCCAACCACCGCCGTGCACTGCCAGCCAACATGCACGCATCATGCATGGAAAACAACCACATAGTAGCTAGCGCGGGTGCTCGAGCAGGCAACCACACCCGCGTTTGGCACATCAGCAGCCGCGGGCTACGCGACAAGAGCGCGAGTGCAGTGCAGTATCGCCAGAGCAGCCAACCGCGTCCGTGTCAGTCGCCGCAAGTCACGCCGTCAGGACGTGATTCCAGCGCAGGACCGGCTGAGCAACCGCCATACTAGGGCGCTCGCGAGACAAGCCCGATGCACCATCTAGTTGGAGACGATGAAGATGTCGATGAAGTAGACGCATGTTGTAGTCGATGGATGGCGGCGGGCGACGCAAACCGATCTATAGATCGGAGAACCAAAAAAGAACACCGATCAAATGACCGGCGAGAGAGAAAAATCTGTATCAATTGATCGGGAAAAAGACTCTCTAGGGCAGCCGGTCAACACGACCGGCGGACGAACCCTAGGTATGGGCGACTCGGCCCCCGACGGCGGTCATGGAGGCCGACCGCCCCGGGGGCGGTGCGTGGGTGCGGAAGCGGCGGTGGCTAGGGTTTAGGATCGAGGTAAGCCTGATACCATGTTATAAGGGAGAGAGGGATCTGATGGAATAGTTAGATGTATTGTTTGAGCCTCGTGGGCATATATTATAGGAGTACAAGGTCGTCTTGGAGTACAAGGCAAGGTGGAATAAATCATACGCTATCCTATGTTTTCATAATAACAATGATACTCAACACCGTGGTGCACACGTACACAACTCCTATACTTTCTTTTAGCTACCGTGGTGCAGTGACACCAGTCCTACACGAACACATACGTGCACAAGTAATCAAGCATACATGTATGGAATACTATTGTCGTATTTAACACCAACAAAGAAGTCCGCGATCGGCGAGCAGCGCTGGAACACGCGCATGGGCACATGCCATTCCATGAATGCCGAGGTCGACGATCCGTCACCCTCCGCCCCGCCATGAGCAGCAGCAGCATCGACCCAGGGTGGGAAATAGGGAGAGAAGTTCGGTCATGGGGTTTCTTCTTCATTTTACCTGTGAACTAAAGTAGGGGTAAAAAGACTTTTTGGGTTGCACCTGACTGTGTTAGTGGCCAAAAGTGATGGAAATGTCACTAAGAGAAGAAAATAAAGTTTAGGTGTCAAAAGGGAAAAATAATTTTGTAGGGCCAAAAAGGGAAGCATATTTTAAGAAAAGGCCAAATAAGGAATTCTTTCAAGAAGTATACCCATGTATATCTTGAGTAGTCATCCACAATTACCAAGCAATACTTTCTTCCACCAAGACTATCAAAGGATGGAGGACCAAAGAGATCCATATGAAGGAGCTCCAAGGGCCACTTCGAGTAGATGATAGTCGAGGGTCGGTGAGTCGTTTCATGAAGCTTTCCTTCGATACAAGTACTGTAGGCACAGTCTTTGGCAAAACTCACATTTGTTAGACCATGGACGTGGTCCCCTTTGAGGAGACTTTGCAAAGATCTAATATTGACATGGGCTAGTCGGTGATGCCAAATCCAACCCACATCAACTTTAGCCATTAGGCAAGTCACGGTCTTAGTGGGTCACTTCGAAAAGTTCACCACATAGAGACCGTTCTCGACATGCCCAACAAAAGCTGTTTTAAGAGTCTTGCTCCACAAAAGGGCACGGTATCAATATCAAAGAATGTTGCAAATCTCATAAGTGCAAGTTGACGAACGGAAAGTAAATTGTATGCAAGGGACTCAACAAGCATGACCTTCTCAATAGATAAATCTTGAGAGATACCCACCTTGCCAAGTCCCAATACCTTAGATGTTGACGCATCACCAAATTGGACATGGGTGGGCATAGATGGAATTGGATGCACATCCACCACCAAGTCCTTGCTCCCGGTCATATGATTTGTTGCTCCACTATCAAGCAACCATGACACCCCACTGGAAGCAAACTCCTACAAGATATCAGTGCTTGGATTTAGGTAACCATTCTTGAATGGGCCCTTTAAGGTTAGTAACAAGGGTCTTAGGAACCCAAATAGACCATTCAATGTACTCATAGTAAGAACCAACAATTTGAGCATAAGCATGCCCATCACTAGCACGGCATAAAACATAAGAGGGGTTAAAGTCGTCGGCTTTGTTGGTAGAAGTGGTTTTGCCCTTCTTGACATTACCACCCAATTCCTTGTTCTTCTTCTTCTCATAAGTACCCCCACTCGCCTTGACAAATACTTCCTTAAGAGGGAGAGGTTGCTTGGTCTTGTTCTTCTTCTTCTTTGACTTGGGAGGAAATCCAAGTCCTTCCTTAGTCACAACTTGCTTTTGATTGCTCAAAAGGTCACTGAGATTCTTCTCACATTGTAGTCAAGTAACAAGGCCTTTCTCTAGTTGTTCCTTCAATTTGGCATTCTCTTTCACAAGGTGCATGATGTCTACTACACAACCTTCTTCTTGTAGACGTTGTTGGGCCTCCAAGTGTAGAGGTTTGTAGGACAGTAGCAAATTTCCCTCAAGTGGATGACCTAAGGTTTATCAATCCGTGGGAGGCGTAGGATGAAGATGGTCTCTCTCAAACAACCCTGCCACCAAATGACAAAGAGTCTCTTGTGTCCCCAACACACCCAATACAATGGTAAACTGTATAGGTGCACTAGTTCGGCAAAGAGATGGTGATACAAGTGCAATATGGATGATAGATATAGGTTTTTGTAATCTGAAATTATAAAAACAGCAAGGTATCTAATGATAAAAGTGAGCGTAAATGGTATTGCAATGCTAGTAAACAAGGACTAGGGTTCATACTTTCACTAGTGCAAGTTCTCTCAACAATAATAACATAATTTGATCATATAACAATCCCTCAACATGCAACAAAGAGTCACTCCAAAGTCACTAATAGCGGAGAACAAGCAAAGAGATTATGGTAGGGTACGAAACCACCTCAAAGTTATCCTTTCTGATCGATCTATTCAAGAGTCTGTAGTAAAATAACATGAAGCTATTCTTTCTGTTTGATCTATCATAGAGTTCGTACTAGAATAACACCTTAAGACACAAATCAACCAAAACCCTAATGTCACCTAGATACTCCAAAGTCACCTCAAGTATCCGTGGGCATGATTATACGATATGCATCACACAATCTCAGATTCATCTATTCAACCAACACAAAGTACTTCAAAGAGTGCCCCAAAGTTTCTACCGGAGAGTCAAGAATAAAACGTGTGCCAACCCCTATGCATAAGTTCATTGAATCCGCAAGTTGATCACCAAAACATACATCAAGTAGATCACGTGAATATCCCATTGTCACCACAGATAAGCACGGCAAGACATACATCAAGTGTTCTCAAATCCTTAAAGACTCAATCCGACAAGACAACTTCAAGGGGAAAACTCAATTCATCACAAGAGAGTAGAGGGGGAGAAATATCATAAGATCCAACTATAATAGCAAAGCTCGCGATACATCAAGATCGTGTCAAATCAAGAACACGAGAGAGAGAGAGAGAGAGAGAGAGAGAGAGAGAAATCAAACACATAGCTACTGGTACATACTCTCAACCCCGAGGGTGAACTACTCCCTCCTCGTCATGGAGATCGCCGGGATGATGAAGATGGCCACCGGTGAGGGATCCCCCCTCCGGCAAGGTGCCGGAACAGGGTCCCGATTGGTTTTTGGTGGCTACAGAGGCTTGCGGCGGTGGAACTCCCGATTTATTGTGCTCCTCAATGTTTTTAGGGTATATGGACATATATAGGCGAAAGAAGTCGGTCAAGGGAGCCAAGAGGGGCCCACGATGGTGGGGGCGCGCACAGGGGTGTAGGGCGCGCCTCCCTGCCTCGTGGCTTCCTTGTTTCTTCCCTTACATGCACTCCAAGTCTTGTGGATTGCTTCCGTTCCAAAAATAACTTTCCCGAAGGTTTCATTCCGTTTGGACTCCATTTGATATTCCTTTTCTTCGAAACACTGAAATAGGCAATAAAACAACAATTTGGGCTGGGCCTCCGGTTAATAGGCTAGTCCCAAAAATAATAAAAAAGTGTATAATAAAGCCCATAAAGATCCAAAACAGATAATATAATAGCATGAATGCTTCATAAATTATAGATACGTTGGAGACGTATCAGTGCACATGCTCACAACAAGGGTTAATTAGAAGCATTCACATTATCAATAAGAACAAAAAGAGGACAAGTAGCAATGTCCTTGGTTAGCTTTACTTGGAGTTGATCATGAGACTCCTTGAGAGAGGCATGAACACCCTTCAAGAACTTGTGAGCCTTGTCAAGTGTGTCAACTCTTCCTTGAGTCTATCATGGCCAACCCCATGTGTAACTTTCTCGGATTTAAGCACTCGAGTAAGAACAATAGCGTGATCGAGATCTTTTTGCAATTTAGCAAGATCAATGTTGTGCGACTCCTCAAGAGTTAAATGAAGATCTCGCTCTTCCTCTAGAGCAATGGAAAGATCCGCAATCTCATCGGCAAAGTCGCGACTATGCCCCTCCAACTTGGAGATAGTATCCTCATGGGATTCAATGATATCGTTGGCCTCACCAAATTGTTCCAAGAAAGCAATAAAGTGCTTCTTGGACTCACCCTTGAGCGTACCCACAAACTTGGTAAACTCATTCTCATCAACATTTACCACCTTACTGTCATCAACACAATCTAACAATGAAGGAGTAGAAGTGATGGTGGTTTTGATGTTTGATGTTACCTTGTTGATACCTTTAGCCATGAGACACTTGTCAATGGTGTTCTCGTTGGGGGCGCCGAAGAGACACACCGTGGAGGGGGATGATGTGGCAATGGCAATGGTCGCTGTTGCCATTCCTTCTCCACTTGTATCTTCATCGTCATCATCATCATCATTGGAGGCTTCTTCATGTGCCACCAAGCCCTTTGGAGGTTTCTTCTTGGTGAAGTTGTTCTTGCTAGGGAATGACTTGGATTTGTCTTTGCGAATGAGTTTGCTACCATTGTCTTCCCTCTTCTCATAAGGGCACTCCACCACAAAGTGACTCACATTGCCGCAATTGTAGCAATTCCTTACTCATTGCTTGATCTTTGACCCACTTGAGTTGTTCTTGGTGAAGTTTGGCCTTGAGTTCCTCTTGTTGCCCAAAAAATTGCCTTGACGCAAGAGCCATGTGCTCATGGTAAGCATATTTGGTGTCCTCGGGGCAACACTCCTCTTCTTATTCCGGTATGGCCTTGGCCTTCAAAGCAAGAGTGGTTGATATTTTCTTTGAGTGGACATGAGCAAGAGCATTGTCGGCGGTCTTGTTCATGATGTTCATGGCAATAAACTCATCCAACACTTCACTTGAGGTTAAGGTGTGAAATTCTGGCCTTTGACGAATCACGGAAGACATGGCCTTGTTGAAAGGCACGATGGCCTTGAGGAACTTGCGCTTGATCCAATTGTCATCCATATCCTTGCTCCCATTGTCTTGGAGAGCAACCGCAAGAGTTGTTACCCTCCGGTAGAGATCACGCGGATCCTCATCTTCTAGCATCACGAATTCATCGGCCTCATCAAGGACCACTTCAAAGTTGGACGGTTGGATGCTTGAGCTCCCCTTGTACAAAGATACTATGTGTTCCCAACAATCCTTTGCACGAGTGAAGGAACGTAAGTGGGATAGATCTCCGAGAGGGACCACATCTCGAAGGATGAACAAAGCGGAGTGATTGTATTGATTGTCCACTTTTTCTCTTGGGGTGAAGTTGTTTGGATCATGCAGGTAGAAGCCTTGCTCAATAATTCTCCAAAGATTTGTTGAGCTGCGATTCAAATGAGACTTGATGCGAAAAACCTAATTAGCAAAATCACCCTTAACAAGCTTTGGAGGAGGACCAAGATTATTAATGCGAGGTGTAGGAATCGGTCCTCCATAGAACGGGGGAGCGGGAACCGAGGCAAAGGTTCCCGTCCCATTCTTGTCATGAGGGGAAGCAACGTGAGTACTTTTAGCTGCTTCCTTAGCGGAATTGGCCTCTGACTCCGATGTGGTGGGATTAACCACACGCAAGGGATCGAGAGAAGCTTTCAACCCCTCAAGAAATTCTTTAAGCATGGACTTGACTTCGGTCGTCATAAACGTCTTAAGTGAAGCCATAGCTTGATTTAAGTCGTCTCGTGTGATCGAAGTCAACTCCACGGCCTCGGGCTGTTCCTCCCCGTGTCAACCATACTCTTCGGGCAGTGAAACCCTTAATAAAGATAGGAGGGTTTTCTTAACAAATTAGGCTTAGCAACAAAAGGTTGTCTAGATGTGCAACTAGGTGAGCAACCTATATGATGCTAACAACAGCAGCAACAGGTACAAGCAAGGATACAACACCACAATAGCTTGCACAAAGTAAAGGTAAGAGATAACCACAATTGGAGCCGGTGGAGACGAGGATGTGTTACCGAAGTTCCTTCCCTTTGAGGGAAGTACGTCTCCGTTGGAGCGGTGTGGAGGCACAATGCTCCCTAAGAAGCACTAGGGACATTGTCGTGGAATTGTCACGTCAGATGTCCTAGTGAAAGGACTTAGTCGTGGAGCCATCACAACTAGGAAGCTTAAAGGGGTTAATTGGGACAAAGGACACGAGAGAGTTATACTAGTTCGGCCCCTTACGGTGAAGGTAAGGCCTACGTCTAGTTGGGTTGGTATTGCTTGATGTTTCGATGACCAGGGAGCGAGATACGCTATGCCCGTTTCTCGATGAGTTATTTCTTGCCCTAAGCCGCCAGCGGGTCGTCCCCTTATATACACGGGTGGACGCCCTGCGGCCTACAGAGTCCCGGCCGGCTCATAGATAGTGTCCGGCTCGGTGACTAGTTAAGTCTACCTTATGTTACAAGTCATATCATCATGGCGGTTTACCACTATGGGCCTTAAGCTGCCTGCGGGCCTTAGACCCTTTATTGAACCGCCATCTTCATGCTTGATCTTGGGCTTCTTTCTGGTGAGTCTTCTTTGCGTAACCCGGCCCCTCCTGGGCGGCTTACACAAATAGTTATATCCCCAACATTAGGCCCCAGATTGATTTGAACCGGTTCATGCCAATCTTAAAATACCTTAAGAAATAAGCCTTCGGTCTTGTATCTGTGCAAAGGGTTTAACCCGCCATGACGTCATCTTCTGGATCTATGTTAACCTGTCGTGACGTCATCTTCAATTAAATCCTTATTTTATTCTGCTATATCTTCAACAGATCTTTGCCTTTACTGATTGTCCCGAAACCCGAGGCGTCGGGGTCGCTGGATAATAATATCCAATCTCCTCGTTTCTCGCACCGTCCCGGTCGGCCCTTCCCTATAAATAGGCTCGACCTAGGTTTTCTTCATTTTCTCCCTCAGTCATTCGTCTTCTTCCTCTCGCTGTCTCTCTGCTGCTTAGAGCTTCGCCGGCACCGCCGCCGCAGATCTCCTCGTCTTCACCAACTCAGGCCGCTGCATCAACCTGACTTGACCAGAAAAATGCGACGGACCTCCGCAGCAATTCTGCACCTGTAAGTTTCTTCCTCCCTGTTCCTCAGATCTGCATTAAGATTTTCGAGTTCGTCGGTGTTCGACGCCGTCCGTTACGAACCCTTGATAGATTCCACCTCCGACGCCTCTTTCTGATCTTAAGACAGTATAAAACCGCTACGGTAGCTCTTTCACACTCGTTTCGAATGCAAATAGATCCCCTTTTGCTTGCAGATAGGCCTCCTTCAAGTTTATGAACTCATCTGCGCTGGTTTCTAGGTTTAGAAATATTTCCTTTTCTGCACACCTGTTTGATCCAAATTAATCTCTGCCAGTTGCGAAACTTGTTTTGTGACACTTAGGTGGAAATCTGTTTCTCTTAGGCCCATTTAACTCTAGCGGCTCTCATTGCCGGCTTAAAATAGACAATGTTAATCGACAGCCTTACCAGCTCCTGGCGGCTTAAAATAACTTAACTGTTACTGATTCCCATAGCGGCTTAGATAACCAGATATAATTAGCCATATGTCATTAGGCCCCGTCTTAAGCCGCCATTTTGAAGAGACTTAAAAATACTTTCCTTTCGGGTTAAAATTGAACCGGAGCTTCTTATTTTGTCATAGGCTTCCACTTACGTCATGGCACCTAAGGCAACCAAGGCTCCTGTGACCTGTAATTGGGTCCAATCCACTGTCACAAAGAGCAAATTGTCTGAATTTGTGAAGTCTGGCCATCTGCCCAAGAAGGAGGTCATGTTTTATCGTGCCCCTGACCCGTCCGAGGAGAAACCTCAGACCAAAGAAGGGGAGGTGATAGTTTTTACGGATCATATGAGCCGGGTGTAACGCCCTCGATGCGGCTATATCTCCCACGTGTCGAAGCATGACTTAGAGGCATAACCGCATTGAAAGCAATGTCGCAAGTGAGGTAATCTTCACACGACCCATGTAATACATAAGGGAAAGAGATACTTAGTTGGCTTACAATCGCCACTTCACACAATTACATGAATAAAGCATTACATCATCCAGATACAATCAAGGTCCGACTACGGAACCAAAATAAAAGAAGAACCCCAAATGCGACAAAGGTCCCCGATCGACCCCAACTGGGCTCCACTACTGATCAACTAGAACGAAACAACACAAAGGGCAAGATCTTCATCGAGCTCCTCCTTGAGCTTGGTTGCGTCATCTGCACGGTAACATAGGCACCTGCAAACTGGTTTTGGAAGTATCTGTGAGCCACGGGGACTCAGCAATCTCGCACCCGCGAGATCAAGACTATTTAAGCTTATAGGAAGGATGGAGTAATGAGGTGGAGCTGCAGCAAGCGACTAGCATATATGGTGGCTACAATCGCAAAAGAGAGCGAGAAGAGAGGGCAAAGCACGGTCGATAAAAGTATGATCAAGAAGTGATCCTATAGCAACCTACGTCAAGCATAACTCCAACACCGTGTTCACTTCCCGGACTCCGCCGGAAAGAGACCATCACGGTTACACACACGGTTGATGTATTTTAATTAAGGTCAACTTCGGGTTTTCTACAACCGGACGTTAACAAATTCCCATCTGCCCATAACCGCGGGCACGGCTTTCGAAAGATAATACCCTGCAGGGGTGTCCCAACTTAGCCCATCACAAGCTCTCACGGTCAACGAAGGAATAGACCTCCACCCGAGACGTTCCGATCAGACTCGGTATCCCGGTACAACAAGACATTTCGACAGGGTAAAACTAAACCAGCAACACCGCCCGAATGTGCCGACAAATCCCGATAGGAGCTGCACATATCTCTTTCTCAGGGCACACTCAGATGAGCAATCCGTACAACTAAAACCAAACCTCGAGTTTCCCCGAGGGGGCGCTGCACAGGGCTCTAGTTCGGACCAACACTCAGAGGAGCACTGGCCCGGGGGGGGGGGTTAGAATAAAGATGACCCTTGAGTCTGCAGAACCCAAGGGAAGGTGGTAGGTTGTTAGTGCAAATGGTAAAACCAATGTTGGGCATTGCTGGAAGAGCTTTACTTAAGGCGAACTGTCAAGGGGTTCCCATTATAGCCCAACCGTGTAAGGAACGCAAAATCCGGGAACATAACACCGATATGACGGAAACTAGGGCGGCAAGAGTGGAACAAAACACCAGGCATAAGGCCGAGCCTTCCACCCTTTACCAAGTATATAGATGCATTAATTAAATAAGATATATTGTGATATCCCAACAAGTAAACATGTTCCAACAAGGAACAACATCTCCATGTTCCAACAAGGAACAAACTTCAATCTTCACCTGCAACTAACAACGCTATAAGAGGGGCTGAGCAAAGCGGTAACATAGCCAATCAACGGTTTGCTAGGACATGGTGGGTTAGAGGTTTGACATGGCAATTTGGGAGGCTGACAAGCAAATGGTAGGCATCGTAGCATTGGCATAGCAAAAGAGCGAGCAAACTAGCATAGCAAAGATAGTAGTGATTTCGAGGGTATGATCATCTTGCCTGAGATCCCGCAAGGAAGAAGAACGAGTCCATGAAGAAGACAAACGGACGTAGACGAACGAATCCTCACAACTCCGGAACGAAACCGAAGCTAACGAGAGAAGCAACCCGGAAAGAAACAAACAACATAGTAAACACACAAGCATAAACAAGTCATGATGCACAAACAAGTATGATGCATGTCCGGTTTAATGAGGCATGGCATGGCAAAGTGCAACAAACAATACTACAAGTTAAGTGGAGCTCAATATGCAACGAGGTGCATGTTGACGGAAACACCACATCAATTATTTAGTTATCTCTCGTTTAAGCTACCCAACAATATTAACTGTTGTTAAACATGGCAAGAGGTGAAGCATAATTAAACTACACCATCTAAACAATTTAAATGGGGCAGGATATAAAAACAACAAATCCGGTAAACCCCATATGCATTTAGCAATTTAATGCAACAACAAGTTTAAACATTTTAATTGTTATTATCATGATGCGGATGACATATGCAAGTTTTATGCAATTTTTATGAAAATGTTGACATAAGCATGTTGTGAAGCATTTGACACCGTGGTGGAAGAAAGGGGTGCCAGGGCAACGAATCCAAAAAATGATGCCACGGCAACATATCGGTTCCGGCAGCTCATGGAGATACCGGTGCAAAAGGAAGCGTGCGGATGTGCGGAACATGCTAGAGATGGTGGGGTGCTCCCAACTACCGGGTTCCCACGGGTTAGTGGCATGGAAAACAAGGAGGAACGTGCATGAAGCAAACGGGCACGGTGCAAACATAGGGTGCATCTCATACAACACATGCATTCGGTCCACGGACGGCGTCTCGGGGTTATACCTTTGAAGCGTGCATTTTCAAAGCGGACCGGTTCGGAGAGGAAGTAGTCGTTCTCGCACGCTCTAAGGTCGAGGGTAGAGGTTCTCGCGATCTCGGCGACGGTAGTGGTACATCTCGTAGACGTTCACGGGCCGTAGTGGAGGTAGACGTTCACGGCGTAGTCGTACATGTCGGCGGTAGTGGAAGTAGTGGTACACGGCGACGGAGTACTTGCGGTCTCGGCGATGGTAGTCGTACACATTCGGAGAGGAACTTGATGTACCCATGTGCTTCACGGGTCGTCGTTGAACTTGACGAAATCCATCCGCAGGTAGCCGTCTGTGGTCGTACTCATGTTGGCGTGCAACCCGATGGTCTCGAGGATCGTAGTCGAACTTGGCGGTCCATATGGTCACCGAAACGAAGCAACACGAGGGCCTTGAGTGGGCAGCAGCAAGGACAGGCGGTGCGTGAGCAGCGGCAGGAAGCGGGCACGCTCAAGGAGAGCAGCAGAGGGCAACAGCAGTAGTGAGGCGAAGGTGGCGGCCTAGCACGGCGCCGGAGACGGGGAACGGGTGGATCCGAGGTCCCCAGCAGCAGGGAAGGCATCCGGCGAAACGGCAGAGGCAGGGCGAGGTCGACGACGAGCTGGAGAAGGCGCTGTGGGGCTTCACCGACGCATGCACTTGTCGGAGATGGCGAGCGAAGGCGGGGAAGGCGGTCACGGCGGCCGGCAGAGTCGAACGGACTCGGGCACGCGTTCCAGCGAAAAGACGGATGGCGAGGCGTCTGAAGCGGGGAAGGAGCACGGGCGACGCGCTTGGGTGCCGGCACGATGGTCGATGGGGAGGGGCTTGGCGCGGCGGGGACGAGCTCGTGCTCGAGCGCCTGAAGAAGATGGCGCGGCGGCGCTGGAAGAAGGCAGCGGCGACGGGAGCCGGTGCTGACGAGGCTGCGGCGCAGAGGAGATGGGGGTCGGGCGAGTGATGGGACGGGCGCGATGCGGGCGAAGGGGAGGACGAGGGAGAGATGGATGGGGATCGGGCAGAGGGGTTCGGGCAAGTGGCGGCGTAGGGAGAGAGTGGAGGGAAGATCGAGAGGAGGGGATCGGTCTCCTGGCGGCTAGGGTTAGAGGGGTCGGCTGGGCCTTGGCCGGCTTAGGTAGGAGGGTTAGGTGGGCTGCGGCTGGAGAGGCCGGTTGTCGGCCCATGTGGAGAGGAAATGGCCAGAGGCCTGGCTGGGCTTACCTCTCTCTTCTCTCTCTTATATTTACTTTAGCAGAAAAGCAAAAAGAGAGAGAAAAGAAAAGGAGGGTTAGGGAAAGAAAGCGCAAGGGATAATTTTCCTTGGACTCACAAAAATATGCTCGTACCAAGAAAAATAGAAAGAGGCATGATTGAAAGATTTAAATTCAAACTCATTTGAAATTCAAATGATTTGAACTAGGACTGATGAAAGGAAGGTCCAAAAATGTTCGGATTTTTGGTGGAGCTCCGGAAAATGATGAAATAATATTGGCAAGGTTGGAGACCAAACTTGAAGCAGAAAAGGAACGAAATTATTTTGCAAGTGTGTTTTGGTGATTCCAAAATGGAATATTTAATATAGCTCCCTAATATTGGAGGATATGTTATAAAGAGAAGTCACCATGTGAGTTCTCTCGATTTAAATGGATCGAAAAATCCATACAATTTATTTAGTTGAGGTTTTAAAAATTAATGATATGATGGCATGATGACATGATGCAAGGATGAATGCAACAAATAAAACAAATCACACGACGAAACTCGGAATAGCTGGAAGTCTTCTGGAGCGTCGGTCTCGGGGCGTTACAACACTCCACCACTAAAAGAGGATCTCGTCCCGAGATCTAGGATGGCACCGGAGAGAAAACGGAAGAGAAAGAGAAGAGGTAAACCAAATTGCTTCTTTAACAAACGAGTGAAACCAAGAACCTTGCGAGGTTGAACAAATTGAAAGAAAGAATACAAAGGAGATGAACGAGATTGCAAACAATCCGTTAGAAAAAGGAACAAGGAACATTACGAGAACTTGAAGGTTGCAAAGACATGAATCAAGAGTTTAATGGACAAGATAGAATTCGAAACCACTCCGGTTAAAACAAGATGAGAGGGGAAGAATTCGGGCAGTACTACGGTTGAACATGGAAGGAATAGAACATGAACTTGAGAAGATGGGATGTTACTTGATGAAATCAACAACACACTGCCTCCGGAACTATTGAAAGAATGGCACAATGGGTAAGAAGGATTTCAGACAGCTCTCCAGTTGAGGAAGGAGGGAAAACTTGATAAGATTAGAGAACTCGAATGAAAACACGACACTCCGGTTAAATGGATAAGCAAGAAAAGAACACGATCCTCACGAATCGAGATGGTGAGTGAAAAGAGCAACGTCACAATGCCTCCGAAAGAAATAATAGAAGATATATCATTGGAATAACAGAATGGAGAAGAAAATGCCAACTTCTGCCACAAATGAGTTTGGAAAGCATCCTTGCAAAGAAGAATTGAACAGAGTTGTTGGAAAATCAACAACGAAAAGCACAAGCTTGTTGTGGGCTTTATGGCAAACATCTCAAAATGATGAGGTGACAACCGGCCACTAACTGAAACAATTGCTTGCTTGAGATCAATGAAAAGATGAAAATTCCTTTCGCCGAGAGGATAGGAGAAAACTTGGATCATTGATAAGCACCACAATACAACATTCCTAATGGAAGGCTTTAGGTGAAATATAACACAAGATAACTCCAATGAAGAGATTAATGGATTTAAAATACCTCGTTCTTGACAACATGTGAATCACGAAACATGAAGGAAAATTGTCAAGGATGACATAACACCATCTCGAAAGATAAGATAGAAGGAATTGCACTTCAGAATGCAAGATGAAGAATGCTTGAACGCCTCAAAACAAAACATGTGTTGAGCACCATGTTTAATTTTTGAGTATAGCTTGGCGGGTCATAACTTCGAGAGAAATCTTGAAATTGAAGAATGAAAAGAATCCTTGATGAACCACCATGTAGAACCTCCATGAAGAACTCCGATAATAAAAGGATGATAGAAAGAAAGAGAAGTTGAAAACACAAGGTGAAGCCTTGCGATGATTTAGATGGAGCTTCGCGACGATATAACCGAGAGAACTTGGAACTCCAGAAAGAAAAGATGAACATCTTAGAACCGAGAATTGATATCATGAACGAACTCCGAAAGAAGAATTAATCACTTGGATGAAACAAGAATAAGAATTACATTATGCGTATCTTCATCAATTTGAATTGATGACAAGCAACGGATTTGGCATACTACTTATTCTCGTAGAATGGATTAAGATAGATATAGCGTAAACTTGGGAAAACTTGAACAAACCACCGGTAGGATTCGGAAAGAACGAATGAATTGATATGATAACGAAGGAAGTGAAATCTTGAACGAACCACCGAAAGAATTGAAAATGAAAGTAGCAAAGGCACAATTCACCAGGAAGAATTGGAGAATGAATGAAGATACTTGACATAATTTAGATACAAGAGAACAAAGAGATCATGAGCTGACTAGAGTATATTCGATAGATGCACCGGCAAGATAGGAGAATGATAACTGACGGCTGAGAATGAATAAACCTGAATTGATGGACTCCGGATGACAAACTGAGAAGACTCTTGAATATCTCCTGATGGGTGAAAAAGATTCTCACAATCGAAAACAATTATGAGAGGATGGCAACAAGCTAGCACCATGAATCTTGAAGAGAATAGAGCAAGATTAAAGAGAAACTCTTCTTCGGTCTTCAAATGATGAGAATGACAACGAGAAACACCACCAAGAATTATTGAGGCACACCGGAAGAATCAAAAGCGAAGAGGTTGAGCCAACTATGAAAAGAATTTGAAAGATCTTGGAGAAAAGCATTTGACTAATGATAACTCATTCTTACGTCAAACTTGGAGAAGAATTTAGGATAGCTCTGGGAAAATAGAAGAGTCAGGTAAGATCCTGGGAAAAGACCTGTGGGTTAGGGCCCACTCAAAAGAACACCGTTGAAAAGATTTAAAAGAGATGTTGCACCGGTTGAATTAAATGACTTGAATGAGATACCAATCTCGAAAGAGCTTGAACGAATGCAGAGTGGAAACACGAATCTTCGAGATATCTTGAGCACTCCGGAACAATTTAATAGCGAGAGATGGATGATTAAGAGGTGCACCGGCATAAGAAAAGCATTGGAAAAAAAAGAAAAGGAGTATGCTTAATACCAAAGCTTGAATTAAATCCACCGGAGAAGAAAAGAACGAGGAATGACGAACTTGAAGCTCCAGAATCTTCATGAGAATCACCGGATAAGAACATTGACGGAAAAGAATGGAGAAACTTCCCATCAATAAAATGGATACTTGAAGAAGAAATCTTAGTCCTTGAAGAAAAACAAAAGGGAGGGAGGGTGGGAAAAACAAAGGCAACTTGGAGACGGATGAAACAAACACCGTTGAGAAGAAGTGATAAATGATCTTGCAAATGTTGACGTGAACGGATCCACTTGAGGAGAGACACACCGGTTAAAAAAAGGATTAACATGACAACCTCGATGATCAAAAGGATTAGTATTCACATAGGAATATGAGAACACCATTTAGGAAAAGGTATGGATTCAACATTTGACTTCGAAGCAACTCGAATACCACAATCAAAACAAAACAAAGGATTGGCTTGCAAAATAAGCCGGAACAAACATATGATAGAGATTTCGTCCGAAGTTTTCGTGGTGGGGCCCACACGGGCTCGATCGTACAGCACCATCATGTACAAGGCAGTGCACATGACATACGAAGTGTCCCCAAACCAGCATAGCCAAGGGCTCTTTAAAACACAACGAGACCAGTGTAAAAACGACCGTGAATAGGCGGACCAATAGACGTCGAACCCCAATCTCATATCATGCATCTGTCGGAAAGAAAAAAGGCTAAGAGCTACTTGAATTCCCACCTATGAAACTCCCGAAACTTATCCGGTTATGCAATCAGGTGTTGGGGATACAGGGGAAGCATATATATCTCACCCAAACTAACAATACCTATATCCAAGCTGTATCCATCCATCAACACATAACCAAGAAACCTTCGGAAATCGTGTACCTCAACCTTCGAAAAGCATCCGTTATACGAGTTATGGCAATACTCCCAAACTCCCCGCCCCAGTACTGGGTGGCGTCGAGGTTATCTCACCAACAACTACATAAAAGAGATTTTTGATGTCAGCAAAACTCAGGTATTCCAGAACTGCAACGATAAAATTATGACGACAACACCTTGGAGCTCAACTCGCCGGGTCACTGCCACATAAAAGACAGGAGGCACCAAGAACAATGTTCTCGTCACAAAACCGTCGAAACGATTCCAAGATACCCGCGTGATCCTAAATTTTTTTTAGTGAAATTTGAGGTGAAGAAAGACAAAACATCTACGTCAGGAGACCTGACCAGAGCGACGAAGGGACTCAGGAGTAAAAAGAATCCTACTCTCCGATATATATATAATCCTAAGACTCAAAAGATTTTTTGTTCTAGACTCAACAACGCAGCAATCAATCAACCAGGGGGCTCCTAAGTCGGGGATGGCTCTGATTACCAACTTGTAACACCCACGATGCGGCTATATCTCCCACGTGTCGAAGCACGACTTAGAGGCATAACCGCATTGTGGTTTTGTCGCAAGAAGGGTCATCTTCACACATCCAATGTAATGAACAAGAATGAGATAAAGAGTTGGCTTACAATCGCCACTTCACACAATGAACATATAATTCATACATCATTCAGAGTACACACATAGTCCGACTACGGACGAAGCCAAAGAAAAGAAGATAACCCAACTACTAGATCCCGATCGTCCCAACTGGGATCCACTACTAATCAACAAGAACGAAACATAGCAACAACTAGATCTTCGTTGAGCTCCCATCTAAGCTCGGTTGCATCACCTACACTGGTATCATCGGCACCTGCAACTGTTGTGATAGTATCTGGTGAGTCACGAGGACTCAACAATCTCAAAACCCGCGAGATCAAGACTATTTAAGCTTATAGGAAGGATGGAGTAATGAGGTGGAGCTGCAGCAAGCGACTAGCATATATGGTGGCTACAATCGCAAAAGAGAGCGAGAAGAGAGGGCAAAGCACGGTCGATAAAAGTATGATCAAGAAGTGATCCTATAGCAACCTACGTCAAGCATAACTCCAACACCGTGTTCACTTCCCGGACTCCGCCGGAAAGAGACCATCACGGTTACACACACGGTTGATGTATTTTAATTAAGGTCAACTTCGGGTTTTCTACAACCGGACGTTAACAAATTCCCATCTGCCCATAACCGCGGGCACGGCTTTCGAAAGATAATACCCTGCAGGGGTGTCCCAACTTAGCCCATCACAAGCTCTCACGGTCAACGAAGGAATAGACCTCCACCCGAGACGTTCCGATCAGACTCGGTATCCCGGTACAACAAGACATTTCGACAGGGTAAAACTAAACCAGCAACACCGCCCGAATGTGCCGACAAATCCCGATAGGAGCTGCACATATCTCTTTCTCAGGGCACACTCAGATGAGCAATCCGTACAACTAAAACCAAACCTCGAGTTTCCCCGAGGGGGCGCTGCACAGGGCTCTAGTTCGGACCAACACTCAGAGGAGCACTGGCCCGGGGGGGGGTTAGAATAAAGATGACCCTTGAGTCTGCAGAACCCAAGGGAAGGTGGTAGGTTGTTAGTGCAAATGGTAAAACCAATGTTGGGCATTGCTGGAAGAGCTTTACTTAAGGCGAACTGTCAAGGGGTTCCCATTATAGCCCAACCGTGTAAGGAACGCAAAAATCCGGGAACATAACACCGATATGACGGAAACTAGGGCGGCAAGAGGGGAACAAAACACCAGGCATAAGGCCGAGCCTTCCACCCTTTACCAAGTATATAGATGCATTAATTAAATAAGATATATTGTGATATCCCAACAAGTAAACATGTTCCAACAAGGAACAACATCTCCATGTTCCAACAAGGAACAAACTTCAATCTTCACCTGCAACTAACAACGCTATAAGAGGGGCTGAGCGAAGTGGTAACATAGCCAATCAACGGTTTGCTAGGACATGGTGGGTTAGAGGTTTGACATGGCAATTTGGGAGGCTGACAAGCAAATGGTAGGCATCGTAGCATTGGCATAGCAAAAGAGCGAGCAAACTAGCATAGCAAAGATAGTAGTGATTTCGAGGGTATGATCATCTTGCCTGAGATCCTGCTAGGAAGAAGAACGAGTCCATGAAGAAGACAAACGGACGTAGTCGAACGAATCCTCACAACTCCGGAACGAAACCGAAGCTAACGAGAGAAGCAACCCGGAAAGAAACAAACAACATAGTAAACACACAAGCATAAACAAGTCATGATGCACAAACAAGTATGATGCATGTCCGGTTTAACGAGGCATGGCATGGCAAAGTGCAACAAACAATACTACAAGTTAAGTGGAGCTCAATATGCAACGAGGTGCATGTTGACGAAACACCACATCAATTATTTAGTTATCTCTCGTTTAAGCTACCCAACAATATTAACTGTTGTTAAACATGGCAAGAGGTGAAGCATAATTAAACTACACCATCTAAACAATTTAAATGGGGCAGGATATAGAAACAACAAATCCGGTAAACCCCATATGCATTTAGCAATTTAATGCAACAACAAGTTTAAACATTTTAATTGTTATTATCATGATGCGGATGACATATGCAAGTTTTATGCAATTTTTATGAAAATGTTGACATAAGCATGTTATGAAGCATTTGACACCGTGGTGGAAGAAAGGGGTGCCAGGGCAACGAATCCAAAAAATGATGCCACGGCAACATATCGGTTCCGATAGCTCATGGAGATACCGGTGCAAAAGGAAGCGTGCGGATGTGCGGAACATGCTAGAGATGGTGGGGTGCTCCCAACTACCGGGTTCCCATGGGTTAGTGGCATGGAAAACGAGGAGGAACGTGCATGAAGCAAACGGGCACGGTGCAAACATAGGGTGTATCTCATACAACACATGCATTCGGTCCACGGACGGCGTCTCGGGGTTATACCTTTGAAGCGTGCATTTTCAAATTGGACCGGTTCGGAGAGGAAGTAGTCGTTCTCGCACGCTCTAAGGTCGAGGGTAGAGGTTCTCGCGATCTCGGCGACGGTAGTGGTACATCTCGTAGACGTTCACGGGCCGTAGTGGAGGTAGACGTTCACGGCGTAGTCGTACATGTCGGCGGTAGTGGAAGTAGTGGTACACGGCGACGGAGTACTTGCGGTCTCGGCGATGGTAGTCGTACACGTTCGGAGAGGAACTTGATGTACCCATGTGCTTCACGGGTCGTCGTTGAACTTGACGAAATCCATCCGCAGGTAGCCGTCTGTGGTCGTACTCATGTTGGCGTGCAACCCGATGGTCTCGAGGATCGTAGTCGAACTTGGCGGTCCATATGGTCACCGAAACGAAGCAACACGAGGGCCTTGAGTGGGCAGCAGCAAGGACAGGCGGTGCGTGAGCAGCGGCAGGAAGCGGGCACGCTCAAGGAGAGCAGCAGAGGGCAGCAGCAGCAGTGAGGCGAAGGTGGCGGCCTAGCACGGCGCCGGAGACGGGGAACGGGTGGATCCGAGGTCCCCAGCAGCAGGGAAGGCATCCGGCGAAACGGCAGAGGCAGGGCGAGGTCGACGACGAGCTGGAGAAGGCGCTGTGGGGCTTCACCGACGCCTGCACTTGTCGGAGATGGCGAGCGAAGGCGGGGAAGGCGGTCACGGCGGCCGGCAGAGTCGAACGGACTCGGGCACGCGTTCCAGCGAAAAGACGGACGGCGAGGCGTCTGAAGCGGGGAAGGAGCACGGGCGACGCGCTTGGGTGCCGGCACGATGGTCGATGGGGAGGGGCTTGGCGCGGCGGGGACGAGCTCGTGCTCGAGCGCCTGAAGAAGATGGCGCGGCGGCGCTGGAAGAAGGCAGCGGCGACGGGAGCCGGCGCTGACGAGGCTGCGGCGCAGAGGAGATGGGGGTCGGGCGAGTGATGGGACGGGCGCGATGCGGGCGAAGGGGAGGACGAGGGAGAGATGGATGGGGATCGGGCAGAGGGGTTCGGGCAAGTGGCGGCGTAGGGAGAGAGTGGAGGGAGAGATCGAGAGGAGGGGATCGGTCTCCTGGCGGCTAGGGTTAGAGGGGTCGGCTGGGCCTTGGGCCGGCTTAGGTAGGAGGGTTAGGTGGGCTGCGGCTGGAGAGGCCGGTTGTGTCGGCCCATGTGGAGAGGAAATGGCCAGAGGCCTGGCTGGGCTTACCTCTCTCTTCTCTCTCTTATATTTACTTTAGCAGGAAAGCAAAAAGAGAGGAGAAAAGAAAAGGAGGGTTAGGGAAAGAAAATGCGCAAGGGGATAATTTCCTTGGACTCACAAAAATATGCTCGTACCAAGAAAAATAGAAAGAGGCATGATTGAAAGATTTAAATTCAAACTCATTTGAAATTCAAATGGGTTTGAACTAGGACTTGATGAAAGGAAGGTCCAAAAATGTTCGGACTTTTGGTGGAGCTCCGGAAAATGATGAAATAAATATTGGCAAGGTTGGAGACCAAACTTGAAGCAGAAAAGGAACGAAATTATTTTGCAAGTGTGTTTTGGTGATTCCAAAATGGAATATTTAATATAGCTCCCTAATATTGGAGGATATGTTATAAAGAGAAGTCACCATGTGAGTTCCCTCGATTTAAATGGATCAAAAAATCCATACAATTTATTTAGTTGAGGTTTTAAAAATTAATGATATGATGGCATGATGACATGATGCAAGGATGAATGCAACAAATAAAACAAATCACACGACGAAACTCGGAATAGCTGGAAGTCTTCAGGAGCGTCGGTCTCGGGGCGTTACACCGGGGATTTGCTCGACCTGGTTCAAAATTCTTCAGGGATGTTTTGCATTTCTTTGACCTCAGACCTCAAGACATCGGGCCCAATTCCGTGTCAAATATTTGCAACTTCCAAGTCTTCTGCGAGGTGTACCTGGGAGAAGAGCCCAATCTGCTTTTGTTCAGAGAGCTATTCTACTTAAACCGGCAGAATGAACATGCCAACGGGCCCAGTCTAGAACTTGGTGGCATCTCGATTCAGCGGCGGAGAGACTGCCTTTTTCCTTATGCTGAACTGCCGAGTCATCCAAAGGATTAGAATCAGACGTGGTTCTATTGCCAGGACACTTCTCCGGCTGACGAGAACCCTCTGCTCGGCTTCCGCGCTCTGCGCCTTGAATCAAATCACCCGCTGCCGGATAAGCTAACCGTTGTTGAACGTCTATCACTTTCCCTACCATCAAGAAGATCAAAGCCCTCTTAGGCAATGGCTTGAACGGTATTGATTTTGTGCGAGTCTGGATCTCCCCGGCTTAATGTGCTCTTACACTGGCGAAAAGGATGACCCACTCTGTCATAGTCCCGACGACTTGCCAGATGATGTGGTGGAGGCTACGACCCAAACGTTGTTGAAAGAGGGCACGGTGACTAGTAATGCCTTTGGCTTACTTCCTTTCTGCAAGAAGAACCCGGCCCCCGCAGTGAGTCATCAACCTCAATGAATACTTTTTACTATATTACACCTTGCTTTTACTCATAACCACTTATCTTTTTTCACAGGCTGATGACAACTTCTGGAAGGTTAAGTATGACCATGAGGTGGCCAAACAAGCCAGAGCGGCAAAAAGAGCCAAAAGGAAAAAATGCCAAGACTGGAACTTCGAAGAAGAGGAAGCCAAGCGCTTCAGATATGTTTAAACTTGATGATACTGATGATGATGAAGAAGAGGTAACTTTCAAATCCCTTGACTCTTTATCATCACCTTACTAACATTAAATCTTTTCAGGAAGACACGGGGAACAGCCGAGCCGTCAAGGAAGAGGTAACTATAATCTCCTCCGACTCCGAGCCCCTGCCGCGTCAGAAAATTTGAAGAGTAACGCGGAAAGTAAGATTTTCACATCCTTTGGCTTACCAAGATCCTCAATTTCTTTTGAAGCAACAGCAATTGGAAAGCCGGAGGCAGACCCGGACCAGCAAGGATATAGAGCTCTCCTCCGGCTTACCTGACGTAACCAAGAAGCGTCGGACTGAGGTTATCTCCGATTTACGTTCTGATTTACCTTTGGCGGGTTTAATTCGTCAACCTCTCAATTCATCTAACTCCAATTATCAGGATATCTCTCCTTCCTCCGGCGAGTCTATGCAGTCTAACATGCCGGCTTTCAAAACTGCGCCCGGGTAATGTAATTTTGTTTACCTTATGCTTTACCTTACCCATGCTTTTGTATTCATCCTTCTGCCTTTGTCCACAGCGTGCAAGTGAAGCCTAGTAAGAGGGCAAAAAAGAGTAAGCCGTCCCAAGACCCGGTCGTGACTGAACCGGAGCTTGGTACGGCTGCTCCTGACAGTTCTACCCATCAGCCGCCGCCTGAACCAGCCTATGACATTCCAGCACCAACCTCTGATCCACCCACCGAAGATACTCTCAACAGCTCTGATAACCCGGAAGCTCCTAGCCCGGCCATGACAATTGATCCGGAAGTTGAGATTCTGAAGACTCAGTTTGTTGAGCCAGGGCGGCCCACTGTCCTTGCCAAGTGCTCTGCTAAGGAGGAGCTTCTGGAACGCTGAAAGGCCAAGCTAGACATTGCTGACTATACTCATTTAAGCATTGGAGATATAGTCTGTGGCTATCTCAATCAAGTACATAGCAGCCGTGATCTGGAAATTGACATGGTGAAAAAAATATAGCAAAAATCTGAGGTATAACTTATGCTACTTTTCTGAATCATACTTACTGTATCAGCCCCCAAGTCTATTGCTTATGAATAAATATGCTGTAGACTTAGAAAACTTCTTAGAACTGCTTTGTCCGGTTTAGAAAAAAGATATTTAACCCGGTTGTAACATGATACCTTGAAATTGCAATACACATTAGCCCCCAAGTGGCAAGTATCTTTGCTTGCAAAGTGCTTGGGACTTAATTTGCATGAACCGGCATTGTAAGTTAAAATTCTTCAACATACATTAGCCCCCAAGTGTCAAGTATCTTTGCTTGCAAAGTACTTGGGACTTAATGTTATCTTACCATGATTCTGACTACAACCCGGCATCAATGCAGGCCACCATAAGTCAATTTGAGTCGGAGATTGCTGACCTGAAGAGCCGTCTGACAGCTCAAGAACTTGAAATTCAAAAGGCCAACTCTAAATTTGAATTCAGCATCTCTGAACAAGAGAAGTTGAAGAAGAATTTTGAGTCGGAGAAGAAAATCTGGGCTGATGAGAAGGCCTCATTAGTAACCCATGTCGAGACAGCAGAAACATCACCTGCAGAAGCAACAGCCGAGCTGTCCGGCTTAAAGTGCCAGATATCTCGAATGGTCTCAGCCATCTTCGGTAGGTTACTGTATATAACTTCAAATATTGTAATCCTTCCTTTCATGACTATTTTAATCGTTATCTCCATCTCACCTTATGTTTATGAACGCAGGCCCCAGGAGCACAAACTTCAAGCAGAACATGTTGATCAAACTGAAAGCGGTTTACACTCTAGTGGAGCAACTGTATACCGGGTCACAACGTGCTTTGTCCGTTGTAGCTTTATCAAATGACACCCCACCTCCTGCAATACATGCTGAAGTGTCTTGCTGTACTACCTCAACGGGTCCAAGATCTAAGGCGGGCGTCCTCAAGAGCCGGGGCCATAGCCGCGTTGAGCCGGGCAAAAGCATGGATTCCAGAACTAGACCCGGCCGACCTCGCTCTTGGATACCCGATTCTGAAAGAGGATGGGACTGTATTTGATGAATAGGATTTCACCGCCTGCGTCAAAGATATACGCCCCGTGGCTACTCTCATTGGGAACGACACTGACCTTACCAAGTATCAGCCGGGCTATGACAGTGAGAACCGGAGAATTCCAACACCTCCCTATGATGAAGTCACCATGATCCCTCCAACTCGTAAGCATACCTTTGCCCCTGAAGTGGACCCAGCTGGTTTAATAGATGATGAAGCTGAGTTTGAAGCCTTGAGTGGCATTGACTGGGCCTCGCCAACCTTCCAGGATAGGGCAGCCGACAGAGAGGCGGAGAAGGATAACCCGGAATCTTAAAGCCCACCAAAGGAGTGAACCGCCAGGCGTTTATGACTTTGCGAAAACAATGCTTCATTATTCCGACTCGGGGAGTCTTGTAATAGGGTAGAAAAACCTCTCAATTTTTATCATGCCTTCGCGCATGTTTATGTTGCTTAATACTTTCGTAAGCCGCCATCGCTATATACTTCCAGCTTATGTTGATCTTTTATTTCCTTGATGTTAAATTTGCTTGCCTTATCCTGCATATAAAACAAGCAAAATTCCCTTGGCGGTTTATCGCATCGGGGGTCACATAAGGTATTGATAACCCAGAGTGCGAACCAAAACATCATATAAAGGCTGGTTTATGATTATATTTGTTAAACATAATCACGATAGCATACTTGCGATCCTTTTGGTAATCTCGCCTGCTTATATGACCTACACCATGCGGGTAAATCCAACTCCTGAAAGTTGGAACATATAATGTTCACCTGGCACTTAACAACCTGGGGTGATCAATATTAAGCCAGAAGAACAAAAAACCATCTCATAATGCTTTCAAGAAGGTCTCGAGATAGTCAAATAATTATGCTTATGAAATATAATGGATAATAAACAATATTCAAAGGCTTCTGATTCGAATACGATTAGTAAACCGTTCTAAAGGTGTTAAGCTAAGATTCGGATATGATCACATAGCCCCCAGTGGCTTTGGCGATGCCTATCAAGTGGGTATCAATAGATATGTTCTCTTTGGTTTGGATACGACCTATGTTTGAACAGGAAGCCCCCAAGTGACCATAAGAGTTGTTTAATGACGCTGATTCGAATATGATCCACGTCAGACCCAAAGGGGTTAAGCTATGATTCAAATATGACCAAGAAGCCCCCAAGTGGGTTTGGCAGTATGCCGATCAAGTGAGTATCGACAACTATGTTCTCTTTGGTTCGAATACGACCTATGTTTGAACAGGAAGCCCCCAAGTGATCATGGCTAGATTCAGATATGATCATAAGCCGGACCAAAGGGAAAGCCGGATATGATCCGCTCCCTGTTGGTTGTTTCCACCACCTGATAAAGAAGACATATAAACCTTTGAGGGTAAAAAGGACAGAGGTCCTGCTTTATTGCTTTATATAATATATACATCGTCAAAATATATACATCTTGAGAGCCGGTGGCTCAAGTATAGTAAGGCCGAAGATGGGCGATATTCCACGGCCGGCGAGTCTCCCCTTCTGTCTTACGTGAGTCTTTGTGCTCTCGAACATCGATGAGGTAGTATGACCTGTTATTCAGATTCTTGCTGACCACAAAGGGTCCTTCCCAAGGAGGGGATAGCTTGTGCATATCAGACTGATCCTCGATGAGCCGGAGCACTAAGTCGCCTTACTGAAAAGTTCTGCTTCTAACCCGGCGGCTGTGATAGCGGTGCAGGTCTTGCTGATAAATCGCCGAGCGGGCTATTGCCAAGTCTCGCTCCTCATCCAACAAGTCAAGTGCATCCTGACGAGCTTTTTCGTTATCAGCCTCAACGTAAGCCGCCACGCGGGGTGAGTCGTGCCGGATGTCACTTGGCAGGACTGCCTCTGCTCCGTATACCATGAAGAAAGGTGTGTAACCTGTAGATCTGTTAGGCCTAGTGTTGATGCTCCACAGTACAGAAGGTAATTCCTCCACCCAACAACCCGGAGTCCACTGTAAGGGGACCAAGAGCCGGGGATTGATGCCCTTCAGGATCTCCTGATTAGCTCTTTCTGCTTGACCATTGGATTGATGATGAGCAACAGCCGAAACATCAAGCTGGATATGTTCTCGTTGACAGAACTCTTCCATGGCACCCTTGGAGAGATTAGTGCCATTATCAGTTATAATGCTATGTGGGAAACCAAAACGAAAGATCACCTTTTCCATGAACTGAACCGCTATGGCTGCATCACACTTACTGACCGGCTCTGCCTCAACCCACTTTGTAAAGTTATCCACTGCCACCAGGAGGTGTGTTTTTATCCTTAGACCTCTTGAAAGGTCCAACCATGTCAAGCCCCCAGACTATGAACGACCAAGTAATTGGAATCATCCTCAATTCTTGAGCTGGCACATGAGCCCGTCGTGAGAATTTTTGACATCCGTCACATTTGCTGACTAGATCCTCCGCATCAGCATGAGCCATCAGCCAATAGAAACCATGACGGAAAGCCTTGGCCACAAGAGATTTTGAACCGGCATGATGACCACAATCTCCATGGATCTCACAAAGTATCTCCGGACCCTCCGCAGGCGACACACAACGTTGAAAGGCCCCAATGACACTGCGGTGATGTAACTTGCCATGGACAATCGTCACAGATTTGGACCGTCTAATGATTTGTCTCGCCAAGGTCTCATCTTCAGGCAACTCTCCCTGGGTCATATAGGCCAAATATGGCACTGTCCAATCCGGGATGACGTGAAGAGCTGCCACCAGCTGTGCTTCCGGGTCTGGCACTGCTAGTTCCTCCTCTGTAGGTACCTTGACAGAAGGATTATGCAAAACATCGAGAAAGGTGTTAGGCGGCACCGGCTTACGCTGAGATCCCAACCGGCTTAAAGCATCAGCCACCTCATTCTTCCTTCGATCAATGTGCTCCACTTGATAACCTTTGAAGTGCCCAGCCACAGCATCTACTTCACGGCGGTAAGCCGCCATAAGGGGATCCTTGGAGTCCCACTTGCCTGATACCTGTTGGGCCACGAGATCTGAATCGCCCAAGCACCTTACCCGGCTCAAATTCATCTCTTTGGCCATCCGGAGACCATGGAGTAAGGCCTCGTACTCAGCATCATTGTTAGTACAAGGAAACATAAGTCGGAGCACATAACAAAATTTGTCACCTCGAGGGGAAGTTAAAACAACTCCAGCCCCCGAGCCTTCTAACTGCCTGGACCCATCAAAGTGAATAGTCCAATATGTGTTATCTGGCTTCTCCTCAGGTGCCTGCAACTCTGTCCAATCATTGATAAAGTCCACCAAGGCTTGAGACTTAATAGCAGTACATGGCATATACTTCAAACCATGAGGCCCAAGCTCAATAGCCCACTTGGCGACTCGTCCTGTGGCTTCCCTGTTCTGGATGATATCCCCCAAGGGGGCAGAACTTACCACAGTTATAGGATGACTTTGGAAGTACTGCTTTAGCTTCCATCTTGCCATAAACACTCCGTAAACAAGTTTCTACCAATGTGGATATCTTTGTTTAGACTCAATGAGCACCTCACTGATGTAGTAAACCGGCCGTTGAACCGGATGCTCCTTGCCAGCCTCCTTACGCTCCACCACGATGGCAACACTGGCGTCTCGTGAATTAGCGGCCACATATGACAGCAACGGCTCTTTATCAATAGGAGCCGCAAGGACCGGTGGCTCAGACAATTGTCTCTTTAAATCTTCAAAGGAAGTATCAGCAGCATCACTCCAGACAAAAGTGTCCGTTTTCTTCATCATCTGATACAGCAGTAGGAAAGCAGCAACACGACCTGCCAGTCGCTGAACATCATTGATGCACGCCGGTTTAGCCAGAGAGGTAATTGCCTTGATCTTCTCCGGATTAGCTTCAATGCCTCTGTTTGAAACCAGAAAACCCAAGAGCTTGCCTGCAGGTACACCAAATACACACTTGGCCAGGTTAAGCATCATCTTATAAACCCAGAGATTATCAAAGGTCTCTTTCAAGTCGGATATCAAAATTTCCTTCTCCCTGGACTTCACCATGATGTCATCCACATAAGCATGAACATTGCGCCCAATTTGATCGTGGAGACAGTTTTGTACACATTGCTGATAAGTCGCCTGAGCACTCTTGAGCCCAAATGGCATAGATACATAACAGAAGGCTCCAAACGGAGTGATGAAAGCCGTCTTCTCCTGGTCCTTAATTTCCATTTTAATCTGATGATAACCAGAGTAAGCATCCAAAAAGTTCAAACGCTCGTAGCCCACCGTAGCATCAATGATTTGATCAATACGGGGGAGAGCAAAGGGATCAGCTGGACAAGCCTTAATTAAGTCCATGTAATCTACACACATCCGCCAGGTGCCATTCTTCTTGAGCACGAGCACCGGGTTAGCCAACCACTCCGGGTGAAAAACTTCAACAATAAACCCAGCCGCTAAGAGCCGGGCGACTTCCTCTCCAATAGCTTTCCATCTCTCTTCGTTGAACCGTCAAAGAAACTGCCTGACCGGCTTAAACCTCGGATCAATATTGAGAGTGTGCTCAGCGAGTTCTCTCGGTACACTTGGGATGTCAGAAGGTTTCCATGCGAAGATGTCCTGGTTCTCACGGATGAACTCGATGAGCGTGCTTTCCTATTTGGGATCCAAATTGGCACTGATGCTGAACTGCTTAGATGAATCACCTGGATTGAAATCAACAAGTTTGGTTTCAGCAGCCGACTTAAACTTCATAGCCGGGTCATGCTCGGTGGTTGGCTTCTTTAGAGAGGTCATATCCGCTGGGTCAACATTGTCTTGATAAAACTTCAGCTCCTCTGCTGCACAAACAGACTCAGCATAAGCCGCGTCGCCATCCTCACATTCTAGGGCTACCTTTCGACTTCCATGCATGGTGATGGTGCCCTTGTGACCCGGCATCTTAAGCTGCAGATAAACATAACACGGTCGTGCCATGAACTTGGCATAAGCCGGCCGTCCAAACAGAGCATGATATGGACTCCTGATTTTGACCACCTCAAACGTCAATTTCTCAGCCCTGGAATCATACTCATCTCCAAAGGCCACTTCCAGTTCAATTTTGCCAACTGGGTAAGCCGACTTACCAGGAACCACTCCATGAAAAACAGTGTTGGACGTCTTCAAATTCTTATCAGTTAACCCCATGCGTCGAAAGGTCTCATAATACAGGATATTGATGCTGCTACCCCCGTCCATGAGTACCTTAGTGAATTTATATCCACCAACCTGAGGTGCTACCACCAAGGCTAACTGACCCGGATTATCAACCCGGAGGGGGTGATCTGCCCTGCTCCATACAACGGGTTGTTCTGACCACCTCAAATAATGGGGAACCGCCGACTCAACAGAATTCACGGCCCTCTTATGAACCTTCTGGTCACGTTTGCACAAGCTGGTGGTGAACACGTGATACTGCCCACTATTCAGCTGCTTTGGATGGCTTTGATAACCCGACTGCTGCTGCTGTTGCTCCCCTTGACCAGACTGTTGTTGATTATAACCGCCTTGATGTCCCTGGAAGCCGAAACTTGAACCACCGCCCGGGCCATGAAAGCCGCCAGCTCCTGAGCTGCCGCCCGACCCATGGTTGCCAACAAACGTGTTAGAATTCTTAAAAGCCTTCATGATCGCGCAATCTTTCCATAAGTGGGTGGCGGGTCGTTCCCGGGTGCCGTGTCTCAGACAAGGCTCATTGAGTAACTGCTCAAGAGATGGGCCTGACCCGTCAGATCGAGGGGTTGGTTTTCCCTTACGTCTCTGATTATCACCCTGCACATTGGCATTGGCCACAAACTCCGGGTTACCCTCCGCCTTACGCTTATTGCCTCCTTGATTCATCAGGTTATGCTGCTGGCCCTTTCCATTGTCGTTCTTCTTTCCCTTCCCTGTCTTTTCCTCATCAGACGCGGGATCCTTGGTACTATCAGAATCGGCGTATTTTGACTAAAGCTGCCATCAGCGTACCCATATCATTGCAATCACGCTTAAGGCGCCCCAGTTTCTGTCTCAGCGGCTCAAAGCAACAGTTCTTCTCCAACATAAGGACTGCAGAGCTGGCATCCATCTTATCAGATGAATGTATTATCTCCTTGACCCGGTGTACCCAGTGAGTCGTGGATTCACCCTCCTCCTGCTTACAATTTGTCAAGTCCACAATCGACATAGATTGCTTGCAAGTGTCCTTGAAGTTCTGGATGAAACGGTCCTTTAGCTCTACCCACGAATTAATGGAATTGGCTGGTAAGCCCTTTAACCAAGACCGGGCCGTTCCATCTAACAACATGGTGAAGTACTTAGCCATTGTTGCATCGCTGACCTCCAACAGCTCCATGGCCATCTCATAACTTTCGATCCACGCTCCGGGCTGTAAGTCGGCCGTGTAATTCGGCACCTTTCGAGGTCCCTTGAAGTCCTTGGGCAAACATACATTACGCAGAGCCGGTACCAAACAAGGAACACCGCCGGTTCTAGTAGCCACTCCCGTCTCAACGGAAGTCGTCGGATACTCTGGGAGATCTTGATGAGCCGTCTGTTGAGCCGCTAGCCGAGCCACCTGCTCGTTCTCCTGACGTATTCGGTCTTGCACCGGATTATAGCCACCGGGCTGGTTACGGTGCTGGGCGTTGCTTGACAAAGCTTCTGACTCCATGTGCCTGCTGTAACTTGGACTCCGGTTTTGACAAGGCGGTGATAACCAAGGCGGAGGAGTTGAATGAATCCTGTCCCGGCTATAAGAATAAGTCTCTTGCTGAGCCAGGGCCGTCTGGACAACTTCTCTGATCCTCCGGGTCTCCACCGTTGTCGGATCATCACCGTCCACTGGGAGAGCCGCCAAACGTGTCGATGCTGCGATTAAGTTCTCCATGGGGTTGGAGAAGTGACTCGGTGGTATTGGCACGTAACGAGGCGGTGCCATGTTCCCATGAGAAGGTGCCATCTCCCGGGGCCGAGCCGGTCCTCCTGTTCTGGCTGTCATAAACTGATTTGCATCTGGCGGGTTACTTGGGCCGGCTCCAGGTGTAGCAAAAATATTACGAGGATCATAAACCGGAGGTAAACGGGACTGGGTTTTCCGATGTATCCTCCACATCACCTCGTTAGATGCATTCGGGCTCATCATGAGCTGGAAGGCCTCTGACTGTAGCCATTGTGCCCATGCATCCAAAGCAGCCCGTTCTGTAGCTATCCTGGTATCCTCAGCTGCCAAGGCCTCCTTGGCCCGAGCTATTTCCTCGCGCACCCGTGCCACCTCCGCGTCATGCTCATCTTTATTCGCAGGAATAACCGTGGCGGTTAACAGGGCCGTAAGCTTATCCATGAGATCTATCAGCACCTGAGCCGGCGGGTGCACAGGGCCTCCTGCCCTGGCCACTCTTGACCCGGATGTTATTGCTGTAGCGGTTGTAGAGTTTTGGCCGGGTTGAGTCCCAGCCATGAAGACTCCTGCCCATCTTGGCAGCTCATAGGGGTCCGGAATACTGGGGCCATCAGAACAGCCCCCAAGCACGCCATCTTGCACTTGGTACAGCGAATCTATTGAACCGGCGGACGAATCACCGTCAGAGAGGACGGCCGTCTCACCACCATCTTCAGATCCTTCAGAAAGTTCCTCTCCGTGGATGCAGCCCACGAAGGCACGCTTCATGACGGGTTGAACTCGATGAGCGGGTCTCGCACGCTGAGCTGTCTCGATGAGGTCAGTGCAGTTGTCCGGCTCAGGGCCCGGCTCACCAATTCGGCCAATGAAGACGTGGACTCCGTCGAAGGGGACCCGGTACCCGTACTCAATTGAGCCGGCGTCGGGGCCCAGCCTTCATCGTCGATGTAGATCTTGCCGCGACGACTTTTGGTCATCCAGCCCACTGCGTATCCCTTGAGCCCTTCAAAGTTGCCCTTCACGAACTCAAATCCACCATGCGCTGGCCCCACGGTGGGTGCCAACTGTCGTGGAATTGTCACGTCAGATGTCCTAGTGAAAGGACTTAGTCGTGGGGCCATCGCAACTAGGAAGCTTAAAGGGGTTAATTGGGACAAAGGACATGAGAGAGTTATACTAGTTCGGCCCCTTACGGTGAAGGTAAGGCCTACGTCTAGTTGGGTTGGTATTGCTTGATGTTTCGATGACCAGGGAGCGTGATACGTTATGCCTGGTTCTCGATGAGTTGTTTCTTGCCCTAAGCCGCCAGCGGGTCGTCCCCTTATATACACTGGTGGATGCCCTGCGGCCTATAGAGTCCCAGCCGGCTCATAGACAGTGTCCGGCTCGGTGACTAGTTAAGTCTACCTTATGTTACAAGTCATATCATCATGGCGGTTTACCAGTATGGGACTTAAGCCGCCTGTGGGCCTTAGACCCTTTATTGAACCGCCATCTTCATGCTTGATCTTGGGCTTCTTTCTGGTGAGTCTTCTTTGCATAACCCAGCCCCTCCCGGGCGGCTTACACAAATAGTTATATCCCCAACAGACATCGTATTCTCCTCACGCCCTCACACAACGTGAGATGCTGGTGCCCTAGAAGGCGGCAATTAGACCTTTACAAACAAGGTTGGGGCTCTCTTCACAACCAAATTGGAGGCTCCCAATGAACCACGGAGCATCACCAAAATGGAATGTGGCTCCAGGTAACCTCAGCCGTCTAGGGTGCTCAAACACCCAAGAGTAAAAAGATCCACAAGGGATTAGTGGGGGGAACCAAATTTCTCTTGGTGGAAGTGGAGATCGGGGCCTTCTCAACCAATCCCTAGAAAATCAACAAGTTTGATTGGCTAGGGAGAGAGATTGGGAGAAAATGCGATTTGGAGCAACAATGGAGTTTGGGGGAAGAAGAGGTAAGTCTTCTTGGGGAAGAAGAACCCCTTTTATAGTAGGGGAACAATCCAACAGTTATCCCCACTCTCGGCCCGCAGCGCGCGGCACTACCGTTCATGGGAGCGGTACTACTGCTGGCTGCAGCGGTACTGCCGCTTGGCCCAGTTGTACTACCACTAGGACTGCGCTTAGTAGTTGCACTGGGAGAAGGGACAGAGGAGAGAGACCCTGAGTGGCACTAGTAGCGGTGGTAGGTGCAGTACTACCTCTCCTACTGCCACTTCTACTGCCGCTGAACCCGACACGAGAACAACACGTCTTGAGTCGACGTGGTACTAGGGAGGAACTGGAGCGGAACTACCGCCTGTAGCTCTGGGCGATACTACCGCTGCTACAGTGGTACTACCGCCCATCTCTCTGGGCGGTACTGCCACTACCTTCCACGGTAGTACCGATGGCTCCTCTCCGATGCCACTTCCACAACAACGAAGGATCCTCCAAGGATGCGGGAAAGAGCTACGGGTGCAAAAGATATGTGTACGTGTTGATTCCACCCACCCTTTCCGATACGTACCCCCTCTTGATAGTACGGTATCTCCTACGACTCAAGTCCACGAAAACTGAAGTGAAGGAAAACTACACCATCTTCACTTTAAGCTCCAAGGGGAAGAAATCGTCTCGTGCCATATGAATGAATATCTGAAATGCTCAATGCACACGATTAGTCCGCAAACGCGTTGTCATCAATCACCAAAACCACTTAGAGAGAAATATGCCCTAATAGAGGTAGAACTGGAAGAGTATTAACATCGACCCAAATGTCCATGTTATCTTTGTCAATGTCACCTTCAGGATCACCAAGATCAAAGGTGTCATGCATACCCTCCTGAAAACCATACGCTTTGCATAGCACTATCTAATTCAAGCAACCAAAATGGGAGTAGGTCACCGCATCGTATAGCTTTACGGCAAAAGCGTAACCATGTTGGGTCCTCAGGTGAAATCTCTTTGTCTCCATATTCTCATGATCCTCGAAATCCAGCTTCTCCAAGACATAACATGATGCATAGCATCCCTCGCTCATCCCCATGGATGTACCTACATCTCCCTCGACACCACTTGGACCCATGACAAGAGCTCGAGCAGAGGCTATCGAAGATAAGGTGAACTCGCTCCTCTCCGAACTCCCTCTCCCTACTCACGAGACATGGTTACTACCTCATACGCAGACTCTATGTGTGGTCAGGTGCTTGTAAGGGAGCCATGGACCAGCTAAATTCAATGGCCAAGAAGGCGAGGACACCAAGCGTGCAGGACAAGAAGAAGAGCTGCTTTGGAAGCTACAGGCTCCGGACGACCGGCCCAGCCCGGACGTCCGACCCCTAGAGGTTGCTACAGCCAAGGGAAGAGAGGCTAGCCAGAGCTACAGGCTCTGGACGACCGGCCCAGCCCGGACGTCCGGCCACTCCCAGGCTCCGGACGACCAAGCCCCTCCATGCGTCGGACACTCCGCCAACAGAACAGAAATTACGAAAATCCTAAGAAGTCCGGACGACCGTGCCAGCGACCACAAAACAGAATTTGCGGACATCCGGAGAAACACGGACCTCCGGGACCCCGCGGGCTTCCGGACGACCGGCGCCTCACGGACGTCCGGACCCTGGCTGCGTCCAGCTACGGGCTAATGCCCATGTACCCCTTCACTTCACCCCTCATTTGCACTATGACTATAAATTGACCTCTCCCACCTCCTAGATAGGGTTAGTGTTGATTTAGCTCATTTGTGAGATAGAGCCTCGCTCATCCATCCGGATCTACTCCTTGTGAGGGACCGACACCTCTCCGGAGAAGATCTTGTTGGGTAATGTAGCAGAAATTCAAAATTTTCCTACGTGTCACCAAGATCTATCTATGGAGAAACCAGCAACGAAGGGAAGGAGAGTGCATCTACATACCCTTGTAGATCGCTAAGCGGAAGCGTTCAAGAGAACGGGGTTGAAGGAGTCGTACTCGTCGTGATCCAAATCACCGGAGATCCTAGTGCCGAACGGACGGCACCTCCGCGTTCAACACACGTACAGCCCGGTGACGTCTCCCATGCCTTGATCCAGCAAGGAGAGAGGGAGAGGTTGAGGAAGACTCCATCCAGCAGCAGCACAACGGCATGGTGGTGATGGAGGAGCGTGGCAATCCTGCAGGGCTTCGCCAAGCACCACGGGAGAGGAGGAGTGGAGAGGTAGGGCTGCGCCAAGAGGGAGAGGTTCTCGTGTGTTGGGCAGCCCCCAGACCTCATGTATTTATAGGGGGAGGGGAGGGGGCTGCGCCCCCTCTAGGGTTCCCTCCCCAGGGGTGGCGGCAGCCCCCAGATCCCATTTGGGTGGCGGCCAGAAGGAGAGAGGGGGGAGGCGCACCTAGGGTGGGCCTTAGGGCCCATCTGCTCTAGGGTTTGCCCCACTTCCCCACTTCCCTGCGCCTTGGGCCCTGTGGGGGGCGCACCAGCCCACCTGGGGCTGGTCCCCTCCCACACTTGGCCCATGCAGCCCTCCGGGGTTGCTGGCCCCACTTGGTGGACCCCCGGGACCCTCCCGGTGGTCCCGGTACGTTACTGAAAAAACCCGAAACTTTTTCGGTGACCAAAACAGGACTTCCCATATATAAATCTTTACCTCCGAACCATTCCGGAACTCCTCGTGACATCCGGGAACTCATCCGGGACTCCGAACAACATTCGGTAACCACATACAAACTTCATTTATAACCCTAGCGTCATCGAACCTTAAGTGTGTAGACCCTACGGGTTCGGGAACCATGCAGACATGACCGAGACGTTCTCCAGTCAATAACCAACAGCGGGATCTGGATACCCATGTTGGCTCCCACATGTTCCACGATGATCTCATCGGATGAACCACGATGTCAAGGACTCAAACGATCCCGTATACAATTCCCTTTGTCTAACGGTATTGTACTTGCCCGAGATTCGATCGTCGGTATACCGATACCTTGTTCAATCTCGTTACCGGCAAGAGTCTTTACTCGTTCCGTAACACATCATCACGTGATCAACCCCTTGGTCACATTGTGCACATTATGATGATGTCCTACCGAGTGGGCCCAGAGATACCTCTCCGTTTACATGGAGTGACAAATCCCAGTCTCGATTCGTGCCAACCCAACAGACACTTTCGGAGATACCTGTAGTGCACCTTTATAGCCACCCAGTTACGTTGTGACGTTTGGTACAGCCAAAGCATTCCTACGGTATCCGGGAGTTGCACAATCTCATGGTCTAAGGAAAAGATACTTGACATTAGAAAATCTTTAGCATACGAACTATGATCTTTGTGCTAGGCTTAGGATTGGGTCTTGTCCATCACATCATTCTCCTAATGATGTGATCCCGTTATCAACGACATCCAATGTCCATGGTCAGGAAACCGAAACCATCTATTGATCAACGAGCTAGTCAACTAGAGGCTTACTAGGGACATGGTGTTGTCTATGTACCCACACATGTATCTGAGTTTCCTATCAATACAATTATAGCATGGATAATAAACGATTATCATGAACAAGGAAATATAATAATAACCAATTTATTATTGTCTCTAGGGCATATTTCCAACAGTCTCCCACTTGCACTAGAGTCAATAATCTAGTTCACATCGCCATGTGATTTACACTCACAGGTCATATCGCCATGTGACCAACATCCAAAGAGTTTACTAGTGTCATTAAACTAGTTCACATCATCATGTGATTAAGACTCAATGAGTTCTGGGGTTTGATCATGTTTTGCTTGTGAGAGAGGTTTTAGTCAACGGGTCTGCAACATTCAGATATGTATGTACTTCGCAAATCTCTAGGTCATATTGTAAATGATGCTACCACTCTCCACTTGGAGCTATTCCAAATGGTTGCTCCACTATACGTATCCGTTTTGCTACTTAGAGTCATTCGGATAGGTGTTAAAGCTTGCATCGACGTAACCCTTTACGCCGAACTCTTTATCACCTCCATAATCGAGAAACATGTCCTTATTTAATCCAAGGACAAATTTGACCGCTGTACAATGATCCATTCCTGGATCATTCTTGTACCCCTTGACTGACTCATGGCATGGCACACTTCCGGTGCGGTACACAGCATAGCATACTATAGAGCCTACATCTGAAACATAGGGGACAACCTTCGTCCTTTCTCTCTTTTCTGCCATGGTCGAGCTTTAAGTCTTGACTTCATACCTTACATCTCAGGCAAGAACTCCTTCTTTGACTGATCCATCTTGAACACCTTCAAGATCATGTCAAGGTATATGCTCATTTGAAAGTACCATTAAGCGGTTTTTGATCTATCCTCATAGATCTTGATGCTCAATATTCAAGTATCTTAAACCAGGTTTTCACTTGAAAAACACTTTTCAAATAACCCTATATGCTTTACAGAAAAATTCTACATCATTTCTGATCAACAATATGTCAACAACATATACTCATCAGAAATTCTATAGTGCTCCCACTCACTTCTTTGGAAATACAAGTTTCTCACAAATTTGTATAAACCCAAAATCTTTGATCATCTTATCAAAGTACATATTCCAACTCCGAGATGCTTACTTCAGTCCTTAGAAGGATCGCTGGAGCTAGCATACCTTTTAGCATCCTTAGGATCGACAAAACCTTTCTGATTGTATCACATACAACCTTTCCTTACGAAAACTGGTAAGGAAACTCGTTTATGACATCCATCTACCAGATTTCATAAATGCAGCTAATGCTAACATGATTCCGATGGACTTAAGCATCGCTACGGATGAGAAAATCTCATCGTAGTCAACTCCTTGAACTTGTGAAAAACTCTTTGCCACAAGTCGAGCTTCATAGACGGTGACATTACCGTCCGCGTCCGTCTTCTTCTTAAAGATCCATTTATCTCAATGGCTTGCCGATCATCGGGCAAGTCCACCAAAGTCCATGCTTTGTTCTGATAAATGGATCCTATCTCGGATTTCATGGCTTCTAACCATTTGTCGGAATTTGGGCCCACCATCGCTTCTCCATAGCTCGTAGGTTCATTGTTGTCTAGCAACATGACCTTCAAGATAGGATTACTGTACCACTCTAAAGTAGTACGCATCCTTGTCACCCTACGAGGTATGGTAGTGACTTGATCCAAAAACTTCATGATCACTATCATAAGCTTCTACTTCAATTGGTGTAGGTGCCACATGAACAACTTCCTGTGCCCTGCTACACACTAGTTGTAGTAATGGTTCAATAACCATGTCAAGTCTCCACCATCCTCCCACTCAACTTTTCGAGACAAACTTTTCCTCGAGAAAGGACCCGGTTCAAGAAACAATCCCTATTGCTTTCGGATCTGGATTTAGGAGGTATACCCAACCGCTTTGGGTATCCTACGAAGATGCATTTTATCCGCTTTGGGTTCGAGCTTATCAACCTGAAACTTTTTCACATAAGCGTCGCAGCCCCAAACTTTTAAGAAACGACAACTTAGGTTTCTCCAAACCACAGTTCAAATAGTGTCGTCTCAACGGAATTACGTGGTGCCCCATTAAAATGAGTGTGGTTGTCTCTAATGCCTAACCCATGAACGATGGTGGTAATTCAATAAGAGACATCATGGTACGCACCATATCCAATAGGGTGCAACTATGATGTTCGGACACACCATCACACTATGGTGTTCTTGGCGGTATTAATTGTGAAACAATTTCCACAATGTCTTAAATGCGTGCCAAAGCTCGTAACTCAGATACTCATCTCTATGATCATATCATAGACATTTTATCCTCTTGTCACGATGATCTTTAACTTCACTCTGAAATTACTTGAACCATTCAATAATTCAGACTTGTGTTTCATCAAGTAAATATACTCAACATCTACTCGAATCATCTATGAAGTAAGAACATAACGATATTCACTGCATGCCTCAGCACTCATTGGACTGCACACATCAAAATGTGTTACTTCCAACAAGTTGCTATCTTGTTCCATCTCACTGAAAACGAGGCTTTTCAGTCATCTTGTCCATGTGGTATGATTTGCATATCTCAAGTGATTCAAAATCAAGTGAGTCCAAACGATCCATCTGCATGGAGTTTCTTCATGCGTATACACCAATGGACATGGTTCACATGTCTCAAACTTTTCAAAACGATTGAGTCCAAAGATCCATCAACATGGAGCTTCTTCATGCGTTTTACACCAATATGACTTACATGGCAGTGCCACAAGTAAGTGGTACTATCATTACTATCTTATATCTTTTGGTATGAAAATGTGTATCACTACGATCGAGATTCAATAAACCATTCTTTTAGGTGCAAGACCATTGATGGTATTATTCAAATAAACAGAGTAACCATTATTCTCCTTAAATGAATAACTGTATTGCGATAGACATAATCCAATCATGTCTATGCTCAACGCAAACACCAAATCTCGATGGTAGAGGGAGCGTGCGATGCTTGATCACATCAACCTTGGAAATACTTCCAACACATATCGTCAGCTCACCTTTAGCTAGTCTCCGTTTATTCCGTAGCTCTTTTATTTCGAGTTACTAACACTTAGCAACCGAACCGGTATCTTAATATCCTGGTGCTACTAGGAGTACTAGTAAAGTACACATTAACATAATGTATATCCAATATACTTCTATCGACCTTGCCAGCCTTCTCATCTACCAAATATCTAGGGAAATCCCTGCTCCAGTGGCTGTTCCCCTTATTACAGAAGCACTTAGTCTCGTGTTTGGGTTCAACCTTGGGTTTCTTCACTAGAGCAGCAACTGATTTGCTGTTTCATGAAGTATCCCTTCTTTCCCTTGCCCTTCTTGAAACTAGTGGTTTCACCAACCATCAACAATTGATGCTCCTTCTTGATTTCTACTTTCGCGGTGTCAAACATCGCGAATACCTCAAGGATCATCATATCTATCCCTGATATGTTATAGTTCATCACGAAGCTCTAGCAGCTTGGTGGAAATGACTTTGGAGAAACATCACTATCTCATCTGGAAGATCAACTCCCACTTAATTCAAGTGGTTGTTGCACTCAGACAATCTGAGCACAAGCTCAATGATTGAGCTTTTCTCCCTTAGTTTGCAGGCTCAGAAAATCGTCGGAGGTCTCATACCTCTTGACGTGGGAACGAGCCTGAAATCCCAATTTCAGCCCTCGAAACATCTCATATGTTTCGCGACGTTTTGAAAACGTCTTTGGTGCCTCAACTCTAAACCGTTTAACTGAACTATCACGTAGTTATCAAAACGTGTATGTTCGATGTTCACAACATCCACAAACGACGTTTGGGGTTCAGCACACTGAGAGGTGCATTAAGGACATAAGCTTTCTACTGTCCACATAATCGCTACTGTCAACTTTCAACTATATTTTCTCTAGGAACATATCTAAACAGTGGAACAAAAGCGCGAGCTTACGACATAATTTGCAAAGATCTTTTGACTATGTTTAGGATAATTAAGTTCATCTTATGAACTCCCACTCAGATAGACATCCCTCTAGTCATCTAAGTGATTACATGATCCGAGTCAACTAGGCCGTGTCCGATCATCACGTGAGACGGACTAGTCATCATCGGTGAACATCTTCATGTTGATCGTATCTACTATACGACTCATGCTCGACCTTTCGGTCTCTTGTGTTCCGAGGCCATGTTTGTACATGCTAGGCTCGTCAAGTTAGCCCTAAGTGTTTTGCATGTGTAAAACTGTCTTACACCTGTTGTATGTGAACGTAAGAATCTATCACACCCGATCATCACGTGGTGCTTCGAAACGACGAACTTTAGCAACGGTGCACAGTTAGGGGAGAACACTTCTTGAAATTGTTGTAAGGGATCATCTTATTTACTACTGTCATTCTAAGCAAATAAGATGCATAAACATGATAAACATCACATGCAATCAAAAAGTGACATCATATGGCCAATATCATATTGCTCCTTTTGATCTCCATCTTCGGGGCTCCATGATCATCATCGTCACCGGCATGACACCATGATCTCCATCATCATGATCTCCATCATCGTGTCTCCTTGAAGTTGTCTCGCCAACTTATTACTTCTACTACTATGACTACCGGTTAGCAATAAAGTAAAGTAATTACATGGCGTTTTTCAATGACACGCAGGTCATACAATAAATAAAGACAACTCCTATGGCTCCTGCCGGTTGTCATACTCATCGACATGCAAGTCGTGATTCCTATTACAAGAACATGATCAATCTCATACATCACATATCATTCATCACATTCTTCTTGGCCATATCACATCACATAGCATACCCTGCAAAAACAATTTAGACATCCTCTAATTGTTGTTTGCATGTTTTACGTGGCTACTATGGGTTTCTAGAAAGAACGTTTCTTACCTATGCAAAACCACAACGTGATATGCCAATTGCTATTTACCCTTCATAAGGACCCTTTTCATCGAATCCGTTCTGACTAAAGTGGGAGAGACTGGCACCCGCTAGCCACCTTATGCACCAAGTGCATGTCAGTCAGTGGAACCTGTCTCATGTAAGTGTACGTGTAAGGTCGGTCCGGGCCGCTTCATCCCACAATACCGTCGAAACAAGATTGGACTAGTAACGGTAAGCATATTGAACAAAATCAACGCCCACAACTACTTTGTGTTCTACTCGTGCAAAGAATCTACGCAATAGACCTAGCTCATGATGCCACTGTTGGGTAACGTAGCAGAAATTCAAAATTTTCCTACGTGTCACCAAGATCTATCTATGGAGAAACCAGCAACGAAGGGAAGGAGAGTGCATCTACATACCCTTGTAGATCGCTAAGCGAAAGCGTTCAAGAGAACGGGGTTGAAGGAGTCGTACTCGTCGTGATCCAAATCACCGGAGATCCTAGTGCCGAACGGACGGCACCTCCGCGTTCAACACACGTACAGCCCGGTGACGTCTCCCATGCCTTGATCCAGCAAGGAGAGAGGGAGAGGTTGAGGAAGACTCCATCCAGCAGCAGCACAACGGCATGGTGGTGATGGAGGAGCGTGGCAATCCTGCAGGGCTTCGCCAAGCACCGCGGGAGAGGAGGAGTAGGAGAGGTAGGGCTGCGCCAAGAGGGAGAGGTTCTCGTGTGTTGGACAGCCCCCAGACCTCATGTATTTATAGGGGGAGGGGAGGGGGCTGTGCCCCCTCTAGTGTTCCCTCCCCAGGGGTGGCGGCAGCCCCCAGATCCCATCTGGGTGGCGGCCAGAAGGAGAGAGGGGGAGGCGCACCTAGGGTGGGCCTTAGGGCCATCTGCTCTAGGGTTTGCCCCCCTTCCCCACTTCCCTGCGCCTTGGGCCCTGTGGGGGGCGCACCGGCCCACCTGGGGCTGGTCCCCTCCCACACTTGGCCCATGCAGCCCTCCGGGGTTGGTGGCCCCACTTGGTGGACCCCCGGGACCCTCCCGATGGTCCCGGTACGTTACCGAAAAAACCCGAAACTTTTCCGGTGACCAAAACAGGACTTCCCATATATAAATCTTTACCTCCGGACCATTCCGCAACTCCTCGTGACGTCCGAGATCTCATCCGGGACTCCGAACAACATTCGGTAACCACATACAAACTTCCTTTATAACCCTAGCGTCATCGAACCTTAAGTGTGTAGACCCTACGGGTTCGGGAACCATGCAGACATGACCGAGACGTTCTCCGGTTAATAACCAACAGCGGGATCTGGATACCCATGTTGGCTCCCACATGTTCCATGATGATCTCATCGGATGAACCACGATGTCAAGGACTCAAACGATCCCGTATACAATTCCCTTTGTCTAACGGTATTGTACTTGCCCGAGATTCGATCGTCGGTATACCGATACCTTGTTCAATCTCGTTACTGGCAAGTCTCTTTACTCGTTCCGTAACACATCATCCCGTGATCAACCCCTTGGTCACATTGTGCACATTATGATGATGTCCTACCGAGTGGGCCCGGAGATACCTCTCCGTTAACACGGAGTGACAAATCCCAGTCTCGATTCGTGCCAACCCAACAGACACTTTCGGAGATACCTGTAGCGCACCTTTATAGCCACCCAGTTACGTTGTGACATTTGGTACACCCAAAGCATTCCTACGGTATCCGGGAGTTGCACAATCTCATGGTCTAAGGAAAAGATACTTGACACTAGAAAAGCTTTAGCATACGAACTACGATCTTTGTGCTAGGCTTAGGATTGGGTCTTGTCCATCACATCATTCTCCTAATGATGTGATCCCGTTATCAACGACATCCAATGTCCATGGTCAGGAAAGCGTAACCATCTATTGATCAACGGGCTAGTCAACTAGAGGCTTACTAGGGACATGGTGTTGTCTATGTACCCACACATGTATCTGAGTTTCCTATCAATACAATTATAGCATGGATAATAAACGATTATCATGAACAAGGAAATATAATAATAACCAATTTATTATTGTCTCTAGGGCATATTTCCAACAGATCCACCTGGATTCAAGACCTCCATCCGAAGAAGACCCTCATCAAGACCTCCTCACGGAGAAGAACCGGTTACCCTTTGTATCGTCCTTTGTTGGACTTGGATCTTGTATCTCTCCTTGCGTTTCGATGATCTAGCGCATGTGTGACTTTATTCTTGTTGGTTGAGTGTTTCTCTCGTGTTTTTCCTTCGTTCCCCTCCTCGTGTTCTTCGTGTTCCTTGTAGGGATCCGCTCCAAACATGAAATATCGGCCTCTAGGGTTCTACCCTACATCATCTTGGTATCATGAGCCACATTGATCATGTTTTTGGAGCCCCTACCCCGTGTTTTCTAGCTTGATTTTGTTGTTTTCTTCCTAAATCCGAAAATCCACCAAAAATAGCCCCAAATATTTTTTGTGATTTGTTGGTGAGTTGAAATTTTGTTGGATTTGATCCATGGATTTGTGTTGCTACGTGTGGATCTAGCTTTCCGCACCCTCCCCACCCTTTTCCATCCACAAATTTGCTCGAATTCGACATCACCACCTCCCTCCACCTTGAAATTGAGCAGTTCATCCCGTGCCCGATTTTCGCCCAGGCAACGGACGACCGGGATCTGCTGGACGTCCGATGACCGGACGACCGTGACCCACCGGACGTCCGTAAAACCCTGATGAAACTGAATTTTTCCAGTTAGGCCACCACCATTTCCCCACTTTCCACCACATCTTCCAAACCCTCATACCACCACAACTGCCCACATACACCACCATCATTCACCAATACCTCCTATGAAGATTTTGAAATGTTTTGGTCTTTGAGATTTTGGGTTGTGGTTCCCGTGTCCTATTGTGTTTCGGCTATATAGGTACGGTTCGACATCATCATCACCACCGCTTATCTTTGCAAAGGACTCATCATCGCCAAGGATGGTAACCTCGACGACATCTTTGTCATACCTTGCAATTGCATTGATAACCACATGGCCTTACTTTTGCATTGCTTACCCATCAAGACTAGCCATTGAGTATTGCCGGCAACGTGACTTGTGCACATTAGTGATCATACTCTATAACATACATCCCATCTCATAGTGGTACATATCTTGGCATCATCTTTTGTGTCACAAAGTTGTCACAGCATACACAATTGCTATCTGGGCTCGTGAAGTTTTGCATGAGAAAAGAGCTCAAAAGTGAAAGAGCCAACCAAGCTTTTAAGCAAAGAGGGAAAGATAAGCAAAGATCTTATAAGCAAGAACCATAGCATCATACTACATTAAGATTGTCATATCCGATCATCTTGGATCATATCATCGAAATACCATACATATGGCATACTTGGGATAGTGGTCGTTGCATTTTTGCTTAGTAGGTTGTGCACAAGTTACATATCCGCCTATTGAGCCATCGTGCTAGCGTCTCTCTTGTATTGTGCAACAAGAGCATTTTCGTGGATTCCACATTTTGGCTCATTTTTGGTTTGCACAATCCCACTTATATATTTGCGTGTGTGTTTCCGTGTACCTCTACTTGCTTGGTCTACTTGTTGCATTTGCAAATTTGTGAATCTTTTCCAACATTATTGAAGCTCACTTACAATTGCATCAAATTTTGTGCCACCATCCTAACCAAGCTCCACCATAAGCTTTTACTTGTGTAGGTGGGAGAACCGACAAGAATTGGTACCAATTGTGCTATTTCATTATCCACATTTGAGTGATCTTGATTCATCTCCAACATCAGTCAAGGTACATTTGGTATAAGTTCTTCTCCTTCTCCCACTCACATATTGCTTCGAATGATGGATAGGCCAAGTACTTCTACCAATCCACTCTTCATCGAGCAAGACGACGACATGTCATCATTTGTCACCAAGAGCCACCTCTTTGGTGCACAACGAGTGTTGCATCAAGAGCAATAAGCGATGACCAACCGCATCGACAACCTCGCCACCGACTTGCGACTCTCCGAGCAACGTACAAGGGACTACTTCGACAACAAGCTCGATGCTCACAAGCAAGAAAATGATGCAAGAATGGATGAGATCCACGCCTTGTTGGTGAACCGCCCTCCTTCAACTTCTTCATACTCAAGACGGAGCCGCTCAAGTCGACACTCCGACGACACCTTCCCCGGCTCAAGTACACCGACATCGAAAACTCTTCGATGAGCCGGGCGTCAAGACTGTCATGCATCTCGCAATCCTCTACACGACAAGCATTCACAAGAGCAAGTCGACGAGCAAGTACTTCGTCCTCAACCACACCAAGTTGCTTTTCCACAAGCTCAAGAACGACAAGTCAACGTCGCCAAGAGGAAGAACGAGTGTGTCTACATCAAGAGAAACAAGACGCCGAGGCTCATCGTCTTCAACAACAACAACAACAACAACGTGAAGCACAAGCTCTTGAGGCGCAATGTGCCCTTCAAGAATCAAGTCAAGCCATCGCCAACCACAATTGAGATCAGCGCAATCAAGATGAAGCACTTCGAGAATAAATCCAAGAGAGGAACTACCAACCGCGAGTGCAATGTCAAGTTCCTCAAGCTCCTCCACAAGCCCGACAAGTTCCTCCTCAACCACAAGTTCAACAAGATCAAGATGATCATGGACTTCCTCCACGCCAAGAGCAAGTTGATCATGGACTTCCTCCACACCAAGAGCAACATGAGGTTGATTATCCTCCACGTCAAGGGCGTCATGATCACCCTCGACAACAACACAACAAAGAGCAATGCTACAGCAAGCTAAAATTCACCATGCCAAAGTTCAATGGAAGCAATGATCCTGAAGAGTACCTATCATTGGCATTGAAGGTCAACAAATCTTTCGTTTGCACAACTATGAGGAAGAGAAGAAGATCGCTATGGCATCCCTTGAGTTCCAAGACTATGTGCTCATATGGTGGGAACAAGTCCTTGAGCGCCGAGAAGCAAGAGGTGAACCAGCCATCACCACATGGGCTCAAATGAAAGATATCATGCGACCACGTTTTGTGCCCACCTACTACAACCGCGATCTCTTCAAGAAGCTCCAACTCCTCAAGCAAGGAACAAAGAGTGTTGAAGAATACTGCAAGGAAATGGAGATAGCCATGATACGAGCCAATGTCACGGAAGATGATGAGCAAACTATGGCACGCTTCTTGAATGGCCTCAATCATCCCATCAAGAAGATTGCCGACTTCCAACCCTACTCCAACCTCATTGAGCTCGTACACCAAGCTACCAAGGCGGAACGTCAAGTACAAGATGACTTCAAGTACACCAAGTACTCACCCAAGACCTATGACTTCTCCAACAACCAAGCTTCAACGACTCCTCCAACTTCTACCTCAACCAAGCCATCTACAAGCAACGACGACAAGTCAAGTTACAAGAAAACTTCGAAAAGCTCAAGTCCTCCTCCTCCTACTACAAGCAACTTCAAGCCGCGCGCTTCATCATCTACTTCGACTGATGAGACTGTCAAGACAAGCTCCTTCAAGTGTTTGACTTGCGGCAGTTGAGGCCACAAGTCCTTCCAATGCACAAACAAGTGCACCATGATCCTCAACGACGATGGTACCTATGACTCCATGAGTGAAGAGGATATGGAAGCCCTTTAGCAAGTGGCCATGCACCGGCGCGTGAACGAAGACGAAGATGATCAAGTCTTTTGTGATGAGGATTCGAGCCCCGCTCTCGTTGTCACCAAAGTCTTGACTCTCTAATATCAACAAGACGAATACCAAAGATGCCACATCTTTCACACAAAGGCCGACATCAATGGAAGGTCCGTCAAGGTCATCATCGATGGAGGTAGTTGTCACAATTTGGCAAGTGAAGAACTATGGTCCAAGCTTCAATTGGTCAAGATGAAGCACTGATACATCTCCAACGTATCTATAATTTTTGATTGTTCCATGCTATTATATTACCCGTTTTGGATGTTTATTGGCTTTACTTTACACATTTATATCATTTTGGGACTAACCTACTAACCGGAGACCCAGACCGTATTGCTGTTTTTTTACCTATTTCAGTGTTTCGAAGAAAAGGAATATCAAACGGAGTCCAAACGGAATGAAACCTTCGGGAGCATGATTTTTGGAACGAACGTGATCTAGAGGACTTGGAGTGCAAGTCAAGAAGCAGTCAAGGCGGCCACGAGGGTGGAGGGCATGCCCACCCCTACTGGGCGCGCCCCTATCTCGTGGGCCCCTCGGGCGTCCACCGACCTACTTCTTCCTCCTATATATAACCACGTACCCCGAGAACATCAAAGGCGACCACGAAAAACTATTTCCACCATTGTAACCTTCTGTATCCGCGAGATCCCATCTTGGAGCCTTCGCCGGCGCTCCTTCGGAGGGGGGATCGACCATGGAAGGCTTCTACATCAACACCATAGCCCCTCCGATGAGTTGTGAGTAGTTTACCACAGACCTTTGGGTCCATAGTTATTAGCTAGATGGCTTCTTCTCTCTTTTTGGATCTCAATACCATGTTCTCCTCGATCTTCTTGGAGATCTATTCGATGTAACTCTTTTTGCGGTGTGTTTGTCGAGATCCGATGAATTTGGGTTTATGGTCAAGTTTATCTATGAGAAATATTTGAATCTCATCTGAATTCTTTTATGTGTGATTAAGTTATCTTTGCAAGTCTCTTCGAATTATCAGTTTGGTTTGGCCTACTAGATTGATCTTTCTTGCAATAGGAGAAGTGCTTAGCTTTGGGTTCAATCTTGCGGTGTCCTTTCCCAGTGACAGCAGGGGCAGCAAGGCACGTATTGTATTGTTGCCATCGAGGATAAAAAGATGGGGTTTATATCATATTGTGTGAGTTTTTCCCTTTACATCATGTCATCTTTCTTAATGTGTTACTCTGTTCTTATGAACTTAATACTCTAGATGCATGCTGGATAGCGGTCGATGCGTGGAGTAATAGTAGTAGATGCAGGCAGGAGTCGGTCTACTTGTCACGGACATGATGCCTATATACATGATCATGCCTAGATAATCTCATAATTATTCGCTTTTCCATCAATTGCTCGACAGTAATTTGTTCACCCACCGTAATAATTATGTTATCTTGAGAGAAGCCACTAGTGAAACCTATGGCCCCCGGGTCTATCTTATATCATATAAGCTTTCAATCTACTGTTATTTGCATCTTTACTTTTCCAATCTACATCATAAAATACCAAAAATATATTTATCTTATCATACTATCTCTATCAGATCTCACTTTTGCAAGTGGCCGTGAAGGGATTGACAACCCCTTTATTGCATTGGTTGCGAGTTCTTTGTTTGTTTGTGTAGGTGCGTGGGACTTTTGAGGAGTCTCCTACTGGATTGATACCTTGGTTCTCAAAAACTGAGGGAAATACTTACGCTACTATTGCTGCATCACCCTTTCCTCTTCAAGGAAAACCAACGCAAGCTCAAGACGTAGCAAGCACCCGCACCCAGACAAAGTCCAATGGCTAAGCGATTCCGACACTATACGAGTTGAGCATACGGTCCAAGTCTCCTTCAAAATTGGCGCATATGAGGACACTTTGGAGTGTGATGTCGTTCCGATGTCCGTTTGCCACCTCCTTCTTGGTCGATCATGGCAATTCGACTGTGGCGTCATCCACAACGGGCGTACCAATCACTATAGCTTCAAGATGAAAGGGAAGGAGTATGTGTTATGACCTATGTCTCCTTGTCAAGTGATAGCCGACAAGCAAGCCACCCATCATGGAGACAAGAGTGAGAAAGTGGTCCACCCAAAAGCGAGTGAGAGCCACAAGCCAAAACCGAGTGCCTCCACGATGAGCGACAAGAAAAACTTCATCCTATTTGCCACCAAAAGTGAGATGAGAGAAGTGTGTGAGAACCCATCGAGTGTTATGAACTTTGTCCTTGTGTGCAAGGATGGGGAACCAAAACTAACACCTCTCACGATCTACCTTTAGTGTTCTCTTCTCTTTTGCAGGAATTCCTCCACTACGAGGCATTGAGCACCGAATCGACCTCATTCTCGGAGCACCTCTACCAAACAAAGCTCCATACCATGTCAACCCCGAAGAAACTAAGGAGATCCAACGGCAAGTACAACAACTAATCGACAACGGACATGTACGTGAAAGCTTAAGCCCTTGTGTCGTTCCCGTTATACTTGTGCCCAAGCAAGACGGTAGTTTTCGCATGTGCTCGGATTGTAGACCTATCAATGCTATTACCGTTCGTTATAGCCATCCCATTCCTCGCCTAGATGATATGCTTGATGAACTTAGCGGTGCCACCATTTTCTCAAAAATTGATCTCAAAAGTGGCTATTATCAAATCCGCATACAAGAAGGTGATGAATGGAAAACCACTTTCAAAACCAAATTTGGCTTTTACGAGTGGTTGGTTATGCCTATGGGTTTGTCGGAAGCTCCCAGTACTTTCATGCGTCTTATGCATTTTGTGCTTCGTCCTTATATTGGAGTGTTTATTGTGGTTTACTTTGATGACATTCTTGTTTTTAGCAAATCCATGAAAGAGCATCTAAAGCATGTTAGGGCTGTTTTGCAAACTCTTCGCAAGGAATGTCTTTACGCCAACATGAAAAAGTGCACATTTGGTGTTGACAAGCTTGTTTTCTTGGGTTTCGTTGTTTCTTCCAAGGGTGTCCATGTTGATGAATCTAAAATTGAAGCAATTAAAACTTGGCCCCAACCCACCAATTTGCAACAAGTGTGTAGCTTTCTTGGCCTTGCGGGTTTTTATCGTCGCTTTGTGAAAGATTTTAGCACTATTGCCGCTCCTTTGCATGCCTTGAGTAAGAAGAATGCTCCTTTTGTTTGGGGATCTTTGCAATCCACCGCTTTTGATGAGCTCAAATCTTTGCTTACTCATGCTCCAATTCTCGCTTTGCCCAACTTTGACAAAACTTTTGAGGTTCATTGCGATGCAGGTGGTACTAGAATTGGCGGAGTTTTGATGCAAGAAAAACGAGCCATTGCATATTTTAGTGAAAAACTCTCCGGTGCTCAACCTAACTATCCCATCTATGACAAAGAATTGTATGCTTTAGCGCGTGTGCTACATGTTTGGGAACATTATCTTAGACCTCATGAGTTTGTCATTCATACCGATCATGAAACACTTAAGTACTTAAAAGGCCAAACTAAGTTGAACAAGCGTCATGCCAAATGGAGTGAATTTATTGAATCTTTTCCCTATGTGATCAAGTACATTAAGGGTAAGGAAAATTTAGTTGCGGATGCACTTTCACGAATATGCACACTTGTCACTAAACTTGAGTTGAATGTTATTGGCTTTGAGAACATAAAAGACTTGTATGCGAATGATCCTTCATTTGCTAATCCTTATGCTAAGCGTTTGAGGTATACATCTTGGGAACGATATTACATCAAGGATGATTATCTTATGAGAGCTAACAAACTTTGCATGCCTCTTCCTATTCCGTATCAACCTTGGGAAGACATTAGCATGGATTTTGTACTTGGTTTGCCTAGAACTCAAAATGGCAAGGATTCCGTGTTTGTTTTTGTGGACCGATTATCTAAGATGGCATATTTCATTCCATGCAACAAGATAGACGATGCTTCACATGTTGAAAATCTCTTTTGTAGGGAAATCTTGCGCCTCCATGGAGTACCAAAGACAATCATCTCTGACCGCGACGTCAAGTTCTTGAGTTACTTTTGGAAGACGCTATGCGCCAAGCCCGGAATCAAGCTCTTGTTCTCATCCGCATACCATCCTCAAACCGACGGCCAAACAGAGGTGATGAACCGTACGCTCTCCACTCTACTTCGCGTGTTGATCAAGAAGAACATCAAGGAGTGTGAGGCGTGTCTACCCATCGCCGAGTACGCCTACAACCGTGCAAGACATTCGACTACTGGCAAGTCCCCCTTCGAGGTCGTCTATGGCTTCAACCCATTGTCCCCATTGGACATTCTGCCTCTTCCTCTACAAGAGCGCACAAACCTCGACGTGAGTGCACGGGCAAGCTATCTCAAGAAGATGCACAAAGATACAAGGCACACCATCGAGCGCACACCATCGGGCGCCAAGTACAACGACTAGCGACAAAGCTCAACGTCAACAAGCACCCCATGATCTTCAACATTGGCGATCTCGTGTGTCTACACCTTCGCAAGGACCACTTCCCCGACGAACGCAAGTCCAAACTTCTACCTCGAGCCGATGGACCCTTCAAGCTGCTAGCACGCTACAACAACAACGCCTACAAGATCGACCTCCCATGAGACAAGTACAACATGAGTGACATCTTCAACATCAAAGACCTCTCGCCATACCATGGTGATGAAACTTTCGATCCGAGGTCGGATATTTCCCAAGGTGGGGGGAGATGATGCGGAGCATCCCTCGCTCATCCCCATGGATGTACCTACATCTCCCTCGACACCACTTGGACCCATGACAAGAGCTCGAGCAAAGGCTATCGAAGATAAGGTTAACTCTCTCCTCTCCGAACTCCCTCTCCCTACTCATGAGACATGGATACTACCTCATACGGAGACTCTATGTGTGATCAGGTGCTTGGAAGGGAGCCACGGACCAGCTACATTCAATGGCCAAGAAGGCGAGGACACCAAGCGTGAAGGATAAGAAGAAGAGCTGCTTTGGAAGCTACAGGCTCCGGACGACCGGCCTAGCCCGGACGTCCGACCCCTGGAGGTCGCTACAGCCAAGGGAAGAGAGGCCAGCCAGAGCTACAGGATCCGGACGACCGGCCCAGCCCGGACGTCCGGCCACTCCCAGGCTCCAGACGACCGAGCCCCTCCTGACGTCCGACACTCCGCCAACAGAACAGAAATCACGGAAATCCGAAGAAGTCCGGACGACCGTGCCAGCCACCACAGAACGGAATCTGCGGACATCCGAAGAACCACAGACGTCCGGAACCCCGCGGTCCTTCGAACGACCGGCGCCTCACGGACGTCCGGACCCTGGCTGTGTCCAGCTGTGGGCTGATGCCCATGTACCCCTTCACTTTGCCCCTCATTTGCACTATGACTATAAATAGACCTCTCCCACCTCCTAGCTAGGGTTAGCGTTGATTTAGCTTATTTGTGAGATAGAGCCTCGCTCATCCATCCGGATCTACTGCTCGTGAGGGACCGACACCTCTTCGGAGAAGATCCACTTGGGTTCAAGACCTCCATCCGGAGAAGACCCTCATCAAGACCTCCTCACGGAGAAGAACCGGTTACCCTTTGTATCGTCCTTTGTTGGACTTGGATCTTGTATCTCTCCTTGTGTTTCGATTATCTAGCGCATGTGTGACTTTATTCTTGTTGGTTGAGTGTTTCTCTCATGTTTTTCCTTCGTTCCCCTCCTCGTGTTCTTCGTGTTCCTCATAGGGATCCGCTCCAAACGTGAAAGATCGGCCTCTAGGGTTCTACCCTACATCATAACGTCTTGCATGGCAAGGGATGTACTAGTTGAATTGTAAAAAATGGGAATTATATGTTGAAGAAGCAGAAGTCACGCTTAATTATGAAAAAGACTTGGTGTCGTTACGTACCGTACAAACATGGAAGGTCTCGTCAAGCTTAATAGTGAAGTGCCGACCATCTTCCAGGTGAGGTTTGTTGCACGGACCTCGGTCGTCGCCGCAGTAGTCGCACTCAGGGATTCAATCGTCGTCAGATATTTTATATGTTCATAATTCAAAGATTAACTTTCTAAAATTCAATATATGTACTACAAAAACTAAATTAAATCATTAATATTCATCACGGGTTGACTATCGGTCTGTCGAGTCTTTTATTGAAAACTCTCATCTCATGTGGTATATATGGTGAGCACTCCCTCTCCGATATACTCGGGATTCTTCCTCTCTTATGTTTCAACAGTATATGGTGGACACTCCCTCCTCTCATGCATTACCAAGGTATATCACGAGAGAAGGAAGAGGAAGCGACCCCTACGACAACAGTCGGAATTCTTCCTCTCTGATATTTCGACAGCATATGGTGGACACTCAAGTAGCATCGACAGACTGAAAGTCACTCAAGTAGCATCGATAGACTGAAAGTCAACCCGTTACATATATGGAGCAATGACATAAAAATGGCCTATGTTCTGTCGGAATGTTGATTAATTCCCTTTCCGGCAAATCACGACACTCGGTATTTCCTACTTTCTAGCACAAGTCATGCCAAAATTCACGAAAAAATCCGGCATGACCTTTGCTAAAGCAGGACATATTGAGCGCCTAAAATTTGCCGGAACAAAAATTAATCAGCACTCTGGCAAAATATAGGCCACTCAAAGTTTCGCTGCAAACAATAAAACCTATGAGAATATCCAATTTGATTCCAAATAAAAACTGTGCGCAATTTGTTCCTAAACCCTGGAAAAATGCCCCATTTTTTTACCTACTGTCTACTTCTTGAACCATAGAAAAATGCCCTAATTTCATATAACTTAGAGTTTGATTGCTGAAATATATTTTAAAATATACTATGAACCATAGAAAAATGCCCTAATTTCATAATATAAATTAGAGTTTGATTGCTGAAATATATTTGAAAATATACTATGAACCCTAGAAAAAGCCCTAATTTCAAAATATAACAAGTAGGCGACATTTTTTACGAACTAAATGTAGTAAACTACAAACTATAATATAGAAACTATAAACTAGTATATTTACAAACTTTAAACTATAAACTATAAACTACAAACTATAAACTAGTATGAACCCTAGAAGGGAGGAGGGAGGAGGAGGGTCGGCGACGGCTGGAGGAGGAGGGAGGAGGGCCGGCGGCGGCTGGAAGGAGGAAGGAGGGCCGGTGGCAGCTGGAGGAGGAGGGAGGAAGGAGGAGGGTTGGGCGAGCTCACCTTGGGCATCAGCGGAGGCGTGGAGGAGAAGGAGCTCGCAGACGGCGACAATGCAGCGATGGCGGGAGGAGCACAACGACGTAGGTGAAAGAGGGAGGGTGAGTGAGTGAGGAGGGGGACAGATAGGCGGAGACGAAGAGGATAAGGTAGCAGTAGCAATAGCGAGGGTATGCTCCCGCGCTGCTGCTACCTACTTAGCAGTAGCGTGTGTCCTGGGAAAATCGCTGCTGCTACAGCTAGCCCGGTGGGTACGATGGCAACCACTTAGCAGCAGCGCCTTCCGGCACACACGCGGTACTGCAAAGTAGCAGTAGGGCGCTACACAGGACCGCGTTACTGATAAGCCTCCACCTATAAGGTTTTTCCTGGTAGTGTTACCGCAAGCGCAACGATGCGACATTGCATGGCGATGAAGCATGAACTACACATGGGATGCAATGGACAAGTGTTGTACCGGCTGATCACACGATGCAATCACTTCTTGCGCACCGCAAGCATAGCGATGCAACGTTGCATTGCGGCGAAAAACACGCTAGACTCAACCGACAAGCGGTATCCAACCCACCAGTCACGAAGCACGCCGCAACACGACATGTGCAACCTGGGGCAGTCCGATCTACACAAATCGAGCACCCTCCCCAACGATCTCCTCATAGCACACCCGACGCACTGGGTCCGGGAGAAGCCAAGACAGGCCCAACACACGGCACATCCTTTTCCGATGCACCGCAAAGCACAGCGATGCAACATTGCATGGCGACGAACAAGGTGCAACCGACAAGCGGTGTCCAACCTAGCATCCACGAAGCACGTCCCAACACGACATCAAGAAAACTGGTGTATGCCGACCCAGGAAACTATGACTCACACGAACCAAGTACCTTCCCCGACAATCCCCTCACTGGGTGCACCTGGCGTTCCAGACTTAAGAAATGCCGAGACAACATAAGCTGAGCAACCGACCTCCCCATCGATCCTGCACCCCATCGATCCTGCACCCCACAATGCCATTCCAAACATACCGAGCAACCACCTCACCTCAACAACCTACGGGCACACCTCGAGCACTAGACTCGAAAAATGCTGACCGAGAACCTGCCTCTGAGCGATCCTTAGGTCAGGCCGACATTTGCTCTTACCCAACATAGGAAACACATACACATTGCCAAAGCATAATACACTACACAAAGCCCCCCGCAAACATCAGTGGTCCATAGGTCATAGACCCCCGGAGCCGACGTGGTGGTGAGGCATGGGATTACGCAATCCAATAGGGAGGAGGGCGCCAAACATGCAGCATGGCACGACATGGCGCGGGTGGATCAAATGACATGGGTACACGAGCAGGTGGGTACTCGAACATCCTTTATAAATTACTAATGTAAAGATTGAGGTGGGAGATCCGAAAATCCATCTCTGCACCCGAGCTCATCTGCACCTACGCTGACGAAAAAAAATACTAGAAAAATTCAAAAAAATCAATTTTTTTGTGAGGTACACAATTTGATGCGTGAGACCCGCTTCAATTTTCAAGTCATTTGGACATCTGAGGAGCTCTTAGCAAAAAAGACAAATTGAAGTTCTGTAAAAATGTTTACTGTTGATGTACTGTTTTGGTTCGTTTTGTCTTTTTTGCTGAGGGCTCCTCAGATGTCCAAATGACTTGAAATTTGGAGCTGGCCTCACGCATTAAATTGTCTACTGCACAAAAAAAAAGAATTTTTTGAATTTGTTTTTTACGATGTTTTTTCTAACCGGGTGCAGATGAGCCTGGGCACCGAAACGCCCTACTTGTGGGAGATCCCCCTTCGTTTGGAAATTCAAAAAAGTCAAAATTGCATTATGAGGATCATAAAAAAAAAGTGACATGTGTTGTGCTCTGGATGCCTTGATGGATAACGTGTCACATTTGGGTTGGGTCTGTACATTAATATGTTTTAGGGTATAGTAAGTTGACCAGGTTCAGAGAATGACTAGTTTTAGCATCTGACAACCGAAACATTTGAGTACCTTTCAGCAAAGAAACGGTCGTTTGACGTTTGCACATATCACCAATTTTTCCATATCATTTATATCTGGTTGACGATGATGTAGTGTAACAGGCGTTTCCAGGCGCGCGCTGCCTCAACGCGGTTCTCTCTTAGCACCTGATTGATTCAGTCAATTCATGTATCTTACGTGCTTTCGGACCATGACGGCTTTGACGAGCGAACGCAATTATCCGGCGACCACGAGTCTCAGCCAGTTTAGGAGGCAAGTTTGAATTCTTATTGCCTCCACGCCGAACAAATAGCTCACCTAATCCCTCAAACTTTGGCCTGCACCTGCACGTAATCGTATGCATCACTCTCTTGGTGTGATGATGTGACAATAATCACAGGATAAACCTTTTGCAGTTATTTCCCGGCAACACACCAAAAAGACCACCGCAGCATGCTGTGCCTGTGCTTGACCAAGTACGTACTACTCCCTCCGTTCCATAATGTAATGCCTATAGATTTTTACAAAAGTCAAACATTACAAACTTTGATCATGTTTATAGAGAAAAGTAGGTACATCTAAAATACCAAATGCACATCATTGGATACATCGTGAGTAATATTTTCAGAATGTACATGTTTGGTATTGTAGATGTATACTCTTTTTTCTATACACTTGGTCAAAGTTGGCAAAGTTTGACTTTTACAAAAATCTATAGGCACTACATTGTGGAATGGAGGGAGTACGAACAAGTGTCGCCGGCTCATCGCATGCACATCACAGGATCTCCCGTATATAACCCTGAACATTTCATTACATATTCCATTCTTGTTTACTGCATCGATCGTCTAGCTCGAGACACCGTGTGTGCAAATGGCGTCGCTCGCTGTGCTCCTCCTGATCCTTTCTGCAGCTCGGGCCTCCAATGCTGCCGCCGTCCGCGTCGGGCTGACGCGCATCCACTCCAACCCCGATGTCTCCGCCACAGAGTTCGTGCGTGACGCCCTGCGCCGGGACATGCACAGGCACGCCCGGGCGAGCTCGCGTCTTCGGGCGGCCGCACCGTCGCCGCGTCAACCCGGAAGGACCTGCCGAACGGCGGGGACTACATCATGACGCTGTCCATCGGCACGCCGCCACTGTCCTACCCGGCCATCGCCGACACGGGCAGCGACCTCATCTGGACGCAGTGCGCGCCCTGCGGCAGCCAGTGCTTCAAGCAGGCCGGGCAGCTGTACAACCCATCCAGCTCCACCACCTTCGGCGTGCTCCCCTGCAACAGCTCCGTGAGCATGTGCGCCGCGCTGGCTGGGCCGAGCCCGCCGCCTGGGTGCTCCTGCATGTACAACCAGACGTACGGCACAGGGTGGACGGCGGGCATCCAGAGCGTGGAGACGTTCACGTTCGGCTCCACGCCCGCGGACCAGACCCGCGTCCCCGGCATCGCCTTCGGCTGCAGCAACGCCAGCAGCGACGACTGGAACGGCTCAGCCGGCCTCGTCGGGCTGGGCAGGGGAAGCATGTCGCTCGTCTCGCAGCTCGGCGCCGGCATGTTCTCGTACTGCCTCACGCGATTCCAGGACTCCAACAGCACGAGCACGCTCCTCCTGGGGCCGTCGGCAGCGCTCAACGGCACCGGGGTTCGTACGACGCCGTTCGTGGCCAGCCCATCGAAGGCGCCCATGAGCACGTACTACTACCTGAACCTGACGGGCATATCGGTCGGCACGACGGCGCTGTCCATCCCTCCCAACGCGTTCGCCCTGAGGACCGACGGCACCGGCGGGCTCATCGTCGACTCCGGCACGACGATCACGTCGCTCATCGACGCGGCGTACCAGCAAGTCCGTGCCGCGATTGAGTCCCTAGTGACGCTGCCGGTGGCCGACGGGTCGGACTCCACGGGGCTGGACCTGTGCTTCGCGCTGACGTCCGAGACGTCGACGCCGCCGACCATGCCGAGCATGACGCTCCACTTCGACGGCGCGGACATGGTGCTGCCGGTGGAGAACTACATGATCTTGGGCTCCAGGGTGTGGTGCCTGGCAATGCGGAACCAGACTGTTGGCGCAATGAGCACGCTCGGCAACTACCAGCAGCAGAACGTTCACCTACTCTACGACATCCACAAGGAGACGCTGTCGTTCGCTCCGGCCAAATGCAGCACGCTCTGAAGACAAATGTTCTAATATATGTGTACATGCATGTCTGGCTTCCTAGGTGTTTTTCACAGTTTTGTATAGTTTCGATTCTTTATTCTTTTTTTTTCCGTTGAGTTCAGATTGTAAATTGTATGCTTAACATTTATTTGCGGGGAGGCTGCCTAGTGCCCGCCCGACATAGATATTGATCCCACTCACCTTCATGCCTCTCATAAAACAGAACTAGAAAAATGGCTTTCTAATTCAAAATGGACTAAGATTCTTAAAATCTCATCAATTGATACTAATCTCAGTCAGTAGAAAATTTCAGTAAACATATAAGGCCCTGTTTGGTTCGGCTATGGATTTCTAAAAGCAGCTGTGAAAAATCTGCTGTGGAAAAACAGTTGTGGAAAATCTGATTTGAAAAAGATATAGGTCATTTGGCAAACCAGCTGATACAACTTTTTCAGATTTTGGCCCGCAGCGGAATCAGATTTTGGAAAGCACGTCCTGGGCTGCTTCCGCTTTTGGTTCAGATTTTGGCAGCAGATTTCTGGAATCGGATTCTGCTGGGTTCGCCCTTTGGTTCAGATTCTGCTGCACGGCAGCGGAATCCGTTGATAAAAGCTGAACCAAACAGGGCCTAAGTAGATGGCTTTCTCAACCATTTTAGCTGTATGTAAGTCGCCTGATTTTCAAATTTGGGTAAATCAATTTTCTGACCGTTGATTCTTTTGTCAAGATTTGTGTTGCTTTGTTTTCTTGTGTTGTTTCACAGCTTTTTAGGCTGACTTTAGACTTGCTCGGGTAAGGCAAATTTTCCTTAGAATTGATTTTGACATGCCCCTGTTTTGATAAGTTGATTTTTCCTTAGGCTGAATTTTTTATTTGGCTTGTTTGGGGTAAGTCTGAAATTTCTATTGGGCTTGAAGCTTGTTACTCATTGCATGTTTTTTTGTTTGTATGTGTTTTTTCTTTTACTTTTCTTTATATTTTTAGTTGAGTTTTCTTTTTTACATTGGTATTCTTGCCATGCGTATTTTTGGCATCAACTTAGATATATTTAAGTCGCCTAAAAAGTTATTATCAGACACTTGGGTATTTTTGCCGTTGATTTCTGCTTTTTTCTGTTCTGTTTTGTGATTTGTTTTGGGCTTTCTTTTACTGACCACATATTTGGGTTAGTCAATTCCTGTGCGAGCAAACTCTCCCCTCTCCCCCTTTGCTCTTTTCAGTTTTTAGATTTTGTTTCTTTGTTTTACTCTATTAGTCAGTTTTGTTTTTCTTTTGTGGGTATTTTTTGGATGTTGGATGAGCGTAAATGTATAGACACATATACTATAAAATATTTAAATATATGCAAAAATTGCACTATTATATTATTATTATTCTTTGCATACTTTAAAAAGTGAAATTTCACATTCGCAAAAAAGTGAAATTTCAGCAAAGTTGTGTGCGAGTTTTTTTATATAATTTTTGTCATTTTCTTTGTTCTTGAAAGGTAACACAATGGCACTAGTTCATTGTTTCTTATAAAACTTTATTATTTTCATTGTTCTTGGAGGTGTGAATCCTGACGCGGCCATGTCGCCTCGCTGTTGCGTGGTGCCTATCAGTGTCGTAGATGTATTTGTTGTAGCGGCATGCGGCTCGGAGACTGAGAGGGGTGGGGCGACGAGCCCATGCGCTTGTTATTGTTGAGGTCACTGCGGGTGGTACCTGGCCCATCGAGCCCGTGGTCGTGTCCACTATTACGGTCATTATTACTTGTTGTAGTGATACTGCCTATAGGGCTCAGTCTGGGAGGCCTCCCCAGAGTTCGGTTGGCTGTCCCCAGTTCTTCGGATGACTTCGACTTGCTGCAAGAGCCTAAGTCTGTGGCTTCTAGAATAGTAGGCAGCCCCATGTTTTCGTCATCGCTGATGAGGGAGATCAACTTATAGTTGCTGCTCTTGTTGTCCGAGATCAACACGACACCGACCTTGTCGGTGCTACCGTCGGAGGTGATCCCGTCGATGACGCGGTCTTCCAGCATGTGGGTGATGAGGAAGTTGATGTAGATCATCGCGACGAGTTGTGAGGTGGGGCGAGTTGGTGGAGACTTGTGAGGTCGGCGCAACCTCTAGCCCTCGACGCCCAGGAGGTGGGTGCCAGTGCCATTGGGGCGCCTTCGCCTTCGGAGCCAGAGGGTAGTGGTGAGGGTGTTGAGTATCCCGACCTATCTGACCAGACGTCGGCCTCTTGGCCTATCTGGTCGTGCAGGTGTTCCAGGATATCCTGCTGGTACACGGCTCCAGAGTTCCGAAGCCTGAACGGGTATGTTGGACCCACAGTTGGTGGCGAAGTTGCCATGGTAGCCGATGGAGATGCCTGTGTGATATGCTGGATCGGCGACAGACACATACGGAGGTTGTCGTAGTTGTGACGCTGACCACGGTACCCAAGTAGATCTTGTGTACAGGGTTGGCCGGTGGGTTGATGTTAACCTGGCCTGCCCCGTCGATAGTGAAGGTGAGGGAGTCAAAGGTGAGGCTCTGCCCCACCCCCAGGAGCCTTTCGGGGGCAGGGAAGATCCAATCTGAGATCGATCTCCAGCCCATGCGCGGCCGTGCCTAGCGTGCCAATTGACGTTGCATAAAACCGTCAGATACCTCGGTAGGGGCCAAGTGCAGCTGGAAGTCTCAGATCGGAGGTCGCACAGGGATTTTATCCAGGTTCGAGCCTCTGTAGAGTAATAAACTACATCCTGCTTGTTTTTGTTATTCATGATGGAGGGATAACTCATGCGGAGGGTTACAATGATGTATGAGATTGCTACAAGAGTTTTTCTAACAGAGGATAGATGGGGAAGAGAGCCATCTAGCCTCCCCTTATATACACGATGGAGACTATGGTTTTACAGGGGGGAGATGCGATCTAGGTCGCCGCCGCCCTTTGCTTGGGAGGCAAGATGGTCATCAGGTGGCAATCTCCTTGTTGGGACTCCCTCCCATCGTAGGGCCTTGTGGGCCCCTTGGTGAGCCTCTCACCGGGCTCCCCTCGGTGAGCCACCTGTAACGCCCCAGCCACAGCCTCCGGTTCCCGCTGTTATGCCTGGAGGGATCTAGACTATCCCCACAGACCAACACTAGTCTTTCCTGAATAATTTGTCCTCACTCCTGTGCACCCGGGACCAACTTTTCGGCCGGTCTGAAGGAAATATGCCCTTGAGGCAATAATAAAGTTGTTATTTTATATTTCCTTATTCATGATAAATTTTTATTATTCATGCTAGAATTGTATTGATCAGAAACTTAAATACATGTGTGAATACATAAACAAATACCATGTCCCTAGTAAGCCTCTACAAGACTAGCTCGTTGATCAAAGATGGTTAAGGTTTCCTAACCATAGACATGTGTTGTCATTTGATAATAGGATCACATCATTAGGAGAATGACGTGATGGACAAGACCCATTTGTTAGCTTAGCATTTGACCATTTAGTTTATTGCTATTGCTTTCTTCGTGTCAAATACATATTCCTTCGACAATGCGATCGTACAACTCCCGGATACCAGAGGAATACCTTGTGCGCTATCAAACGTCACAATGTAACTGGGTGATTAGGAAGATGCTCTACAGGTATCTCTGAAGGTGTCTCTTGAGTATCGGAGAGGTATCTCTGGGCCCTCTCGGTAATACAAATCATAAGAAGCCTTGCAAGCAAAGAACTAAGGAGTTAGTTACGAGATGATGTATTATGGAACGAGTAAAGAGACTTGCCGGTAACGAGATTGAACTAGGTATGCAGATACCGATGATCAAATCTCAGGCAAGTAACATACTGACAAACAAAGGGAATTGTGTATGTTGTCATAAAGGTTCGACCGATAAAGATCTTCTAGAATATGTAGGAACCAATATGGGCATCCAGGTCCCGCTATTGGTTATTGACCGGAGAAGAGTCTCGGTCTTGTCTACGTCATTCTCGAACCCGTAGGGTCCCCACGCTTAACGTTCGTTGATGATATAATATTATATGAGTTATGTATGTTGGTGACTGAATGTTGTTCGGAGTCCCGGATGAGATCACGGACATGACGAGGAGCTCCGGAATGGTCTAAAGGTAAAGATTGATATATGGATAATAGTGTTAGATCTTCAAAAAGGTTCCGAAATTCACCGGAAGGGGTTCCGGATGTTTCCCGAAATGTTTGGGTACAAGAACACTTTATTTGGGCCAAAGGAGAAAGCCCACGAGGCTTTTGGAAAGTGCAATAGGGAGTTTTGCGGAGACCAGAGGTCAGACGCCAGGGACCCAGGCGTCTAGCCCTGGAGTTCGAGAAGGACTCTTGCCTTTCGGGCAAAATCGACTTTGAGGAGGCTTTTACTCCAAGTTTCGACCCTAGGGCTCAACATATGAATGGAGAGGTGATGTCTGATTGAACTACGTCACTATTTCCCCAAAGAGGAAGGGATGATGCAGCACAGCAATTGTAGGTATTTCCCTCAGTGATGAGACCAAGGTTATCGAACCAGTAGGAGAACCACGCAACACCATGTAAACAGCTCCTGCACACAAAGAACAAATACTTGCAACCCGACGTGTTAAAGGGTTGCCAATCCCTTTCAGGTAACGGCGCCAGATTTTGGCACGTGGACGGGAGAAAGTTGTAATAGATTGAATAAACAGATCACGAATAAAATAAAATGCAGCAAAGTATTTTTGTGTTTTTGGATTAACAGATCCGAAAATAAAAGCAAATCAAAATAGATCTCGAAGGCAAATATAATAAAGAAGAGACCCGGGGGCCGTAGATTTCACTAGTGGCTTCTTTCGAGAAAAATAGCATACGGTGGGTAAACAAATTACTGTTAGGCAATTGATAAAACTTCAAATAATTGTGACGATATGTGGGCACTGATCATTATATAGGCATCACGTCCAAGATTAGTAGACCGGCTCCTGCCTGCATCTACTACAATTACTCCACACATCGACTGCTATCCAGCATGCATATAGTGTATTAAGTTCATGGAAAAATGGAGTAATGCAATAAGAATGATGACATGATGTAGACAAGATCTATGTAGAAATAGACCCCATCTTGTTATCCTTAATGGCAACGATACATACGTGTCGGTTCCCCTTCTGTCATTGGGATCAAGCACCGTAAGATCGAACCTATCACAAAGCACCTCTTCCCATGGCAAGAAAAATCGATCTAGTTAACCCAACTAAACCAAAGATTCGAAGAAGAAATACGAGGCTATAAGTAATCATGCATATAAGAGCTCAAAAGACTTAAATAACTTTCATGGATAAAAACATAGATCTGGTCATAAACCCAAAGTTCATCGGATCCCAACAAACACATCACAAAAAGAGTTGCATCTAATAGATCTCCAAGAGACCATTGTATTGATAATCAAAAGAGAGAGAGAAAGCCATCTAGCTACTAACTATGGACCCATAGGTCTACAATGAACTACTCACGCATCATCAGAGAGGCACTAATGAGGATGATGAACCCCTCCGTGATGGTGTCTAGATTGGATCTGTGGCTTCTGGAACTTGCGGCAGCTGGAATTGATTTTCGTCGACTCCCCTAGGGTTTCTGGAATATTGGGGTATCTATAGAGCAAAGAGGTGGTGCGGAAGGCGGCCGAGGTGGGCACAACCCACATGGGTGCGCCTGGGCCCCCGGGCATGCCATGGTGGGTTGTTCTCTCCTCGGAGCCCCCCTTAGGTACTTTCTTGGCCCATCATGTGTCTTCTGGTCCAGAAAAAATCACCAAAATGTTTTTCTGCGTTTGGACTCCGTTTGGTATTGATTTCCTGCGAAGTAAAAAACAAGCAAAAAAAGCAACTGGCACTGGGCACTATGTCAATAGGTTAGTCCCAAAAAATGATGTAAAGTTTTTTTGACTATCAAAAATGATGTAAAGTTGCTATAAAATGATTGTAAAACATCCAAGAATGGTAATATAACAACATGGAACAATAAAAAATTATAGATACATTGGAGACGTATCAAGGGGCAGGGCTAGCACCCAAGACACATCAAGAATCACCAAGCCGTGTGCCGGCAACCCCGTCCCCTCTAGTTTATCCTCCGTCATAGTTTCTGTTGTGCTTGGCGAAGCCCTGCATGTTCGGGAACATAGCATGCAATTTAAAAGAAATTCCTATGATCGCGCAAGATCTATCTAGGAGATGCATAGCAACGAGAGGGGGAGAGTGTGTCTAGGTACCCTCGTAGACCGAAAGCGGAAGCGTTATGTTAACGCGGTTGATGTAGTCGAACATCTTCATGATCCAACCGATCTAGCACTGAACGTAAGGCACCTCTGTGTTCAGCACACGTTTAGCTTGATGACGTCCGTCGAACTCTTGATACAACAGAGGGTCGAGGAAGAGTTTCGTCAGCATGACGGCGTGATGACGGTGTTGATGATGTGATCCATGCAGGGCTTCGCCTAAGCACTACGATGATAATATCGGAGGAGTAAACAGTGGAGGGGGGCACCGCACACAGCTAAGACAATGTTGTGCCTTTGGGGTGCCCCCGCCCCCGTATATAAAGGAGGAGGGGAGTAGGCGGCCGTCCAAGGGGCGCGCCAAGTGGGGGGAGTCCTACTAGGACTCCCAGTCCTAGTAGTATTCCCCTTTCCTTTCCGGAGAAGGGGGGAAGGGGAAAGAGGTGGAGGAGAAGAAGGAAAGGGTGGGGGGCGCCCCCACCCCTAGTCCAATTTGGTTTGGGCTTGGGGGCGCGTGCCTCCACCTGGCGGCCGGCCTCCTCTCTCCACTAGGGCCCATGAAGAATAGTCCCCCGGGGGTCCGGTAACCTCCCGGTACTCCGAAACTTATCCGATAATTCCCGAAACCATTCCGGTGTCCGAATGTAACCCTCCAGTATATCAATCTTTACCTCTCGACCATTTCGAGACTCCTCGTCATGTCCGTGATATCATCCGGGACTCCTAACAAACATCGGTCACCAAAACACATAACTCATAATACAAATCGTCATCGAACGTTAAGAGTGCGGACCCTACGGGTTCGAGAACTATATAGACATGATCGAGACACATCTCCTATCAACAACCAATAGCGGAACCTGGATGCTCATATTGGCTCCTGCATATTCTACGAAGATCTTTATCGGTCAAACTGCATAACAACATACGTTGTTCCCTTTGTCATGGGTATGTTACTTGCCCGAGATTCGATCATCGGTATCTTCATACCTAGTTCAATCTCGTTATCGGCAAGTCTCTTTACTCGTTCTGTAATGCTTCATCATGCAACTAACTCATTATTCACATTGCTTGCAAGGCTTATAGTGATGAGCATTACTGTGACGGCCCAGAGGTACCTCTCCGATACACGGAGTGACAAATCCTAATCTCGCTCTATGCCAACCCAACAAACACCTTCGGAGACACCTCTAGAGCATCTTTATAATTACCCAGTTACGTTGTGACGTTTGATAGTACACAAGGTGTTCCTCCGGTATTCGGGAGTTGCATAATCTCATAGTTAGAAGAACATGTATAAGTCATGAAGAAAGCAATAGCAATAAAACTTAATGATCAATATGCCAAGCTAACGAATGGGTCTTGTCCATCACATCATTCTCTAATGATGTGATCCCTTTCATCAAATGACTATGGTCAGGAAACATAACCATCTTTGATTAACGAGCTAGTCAAGTAGAGGCATATTAGGGACACTTTGTTTTGTATATGTATTCACACATGTACTAAGTTTCCGGTTAACACAATTCTAGCATGAATAATAAACATTTATCATGATACAAGGAAATATAAATAACAACTTTATTATTGCCTCTAGAGCATATTTCCTTCAGTCTCCCACTTGCACTAGAGTCAATAACCTAGTTCACGTCGCCATGTGATTTAACACCAATAGTTCACATCAGTATGTGATTAACACCCATAGTTCACATCACCATGTGACCAACAACCAAAGGGTTTGCTAGAGTTAATAATCTAGTTCACATCGTTATGTGATTAACACCCAAAGAGTACTAAGGTGTGATCATGTTTTGCTTGTGAGAGAAGTTTAGTCAACGGGTCTGCAATATTCAGAGCCGTATGTATTTTGCAAATTTTCTATGTCTACAATGCTCTGCATGGAGATACTCTAGCTAATTGCTCCCACTTTCAATATGCATCCAGATTGAGACTCGGAGTCCTCCGGGTCGGTGTAAAAGCTTGCATCGACGTAACTCTTTACGCCAAACTCTTTATCACCTCCATAACCGAGAAATATTTCCTTAGTCCTCTTAGGTAACTAAGGATAACTCTGACCACTGTCTAGTGATCCACTCCTGGATCACTATCGTACCCCCTTGCCAAACTCATGATAAGGTACACAATAGGTCTGGTACACAACATAGCATACTTTATAGAACCTATGACTAAGGCATAGGGAATGACTTCCATTTTCTTTCCATTTTCTTCTGCGGTCGGGTTTTGAGTCTTACTCAACTTTACACCTTGCAACACATGCAAGAACTCCTTTGATTGTTCCATTTTGAACTATTTCAAAATCATCTCAAGGTATGTACTCATTGGAAAATCTTATCAAGCATCTTGATCTATCTCTATAGATCTTGATGCCCAATATGTAAGCAGCTTCACCGAGCAATTTCATTTAAAATTTCTTATTCAAGTATCCTTTTATGCTATCTGGAAATTCTGTATTATTTCCAATCAACAATATCTCATCCACATATAATATTAGAAATGCTACAGAGCTCCCACTCACTTTCTTGTAAATATAGGCTTCTCCAAAAGTCTGTATGAAACCATATGTTTTGATCACATTATCAAAGCATATATTCCAACTCCGAGAGGCTTGCACTAGTCCATAAATGGATCGCTGGAGCTTGCACACTTTGTCAGCACCTTTTGGATCGACAAAATCTTCTGGTTGCATCATATACAACTCTTCTTTAAGAAATCCATTAAGAATGCAGTTTTGACATCCATTTGCCAAATTTCATAATCATAAATGCGGCAATTGCTAACATGATTTGGACAGACTTAAGCATCGCTATATGTGAGAAGGTCTCATCATAGTCAACCCCTTGAACTTGGTGAAAACCTTTTGTAACAAGTCGAGCTTTGTGGACAGTAACATTACCGTCAGCGTTAGTCTTCTTCTTGCAGATCCATTTATTTTCTATGGCTTGCCGATCATGGGGCAAGTCCACCAAAGTCCACACTTTGTTCTCATACATGGATCACATCTTAGATTTCATGGCCTCAAGCCATTTCACGGAATCTTGGCTCATCATCGCTTCCTCATAGTTCGTTGGTTCATCATGGTCTAGTAGCATGACTTCCAGAATAGGATTACCGTATCACTCTAGTGCGGACTGTACTCTGGTTGACCTACGAGGTTCGATAGTAACTTGATCTGAAGTTTCATGATCATCATCATTAGCTTCCTCAATAATTGGTGTAGGAATCACTGGAACTGATTCCTGTGATGAACTACTTTCCAATTCAGGAGAAGGTACACTTACCTCATCAAGTTCTACTTTCCTCCCACTCACTTCTTTCGAGAGAAACTCTCTCTAGAAAGGATCCGTTCTTAGCAACAAATATCTTGCCTTCGGATCTGTGGTAGCAGGTGTACCCAACAGTTTCCTTTGGATATCCTATGAAGACGCATTTCTCCGATTTGGGTTGGAGCTTATCAGGTTGAAGCTTTTTCACATAAGCATCACAGCCCCAAACTTTAAAAACGACGGCTTAGGTTTCTAGCCAAACCACAATTCATATGGTGTCGTCTCAGTGGATTTTGATGGTGCCCTATTTAACGTGAATGCATCCGTCTCTAAAGCATAACCCCAAAATGATAGTGGTAAATCAGTAAGAGACATCATAGATCGCACCATATTTAATAAAGTACGGTTACGACGTTCGGACACACCATTACGCTGAGGTGTTCAAGGTGGCGTGAGTTGTGAAACTATTGCACATTGTTTCAAATGAAGACCAAACTCGTAACTCAAATATTCGCCTCCATGATCAGATCGTAGAAACTTTATTTTCTTGTTACGATGATTTTCCACTTCACTCTGAAATTCTTTGAACTTTTCATATGTTTGATACTTATGTTTCATTAAGTAGATATACCCATATCTGCTCAAATCATCTGTGAAGGTCAGAAAATAATGACACCCGTCGCGAGCCTCAACACTCATTGGACCGCATACATCGGTATGTATTATTTCCAATAATTCAGTGGCTCGCTCCATTGTTCCAGAGAACGGAGTCTTAGTCATCTTGCCCATGAGGCATGGTTCGCAAGCATCAAGTGATTCATAATCAAGTGATTCCAAAAGCCCATCTGCATGGAGTTTCTTCATGCGCTTTACACCAATATGACCTAAACGGCAGTGCCACAAATAAGTTGCACTATCATTACTAACTTTGCATCTTTTGGCTTCAATGTTATGAACATGTGTATCACCACGATCGAGATTCAACAAAAATAGACCACTCGTCTAGGGTGCATGACCATAAAAGATATTACTCATATAAATAGAACAACTATTATTCTCTAAATTAAATGAATAACCGTCTCGTAATAAACAAGATCCAGATATAATGTTCATGCTCAGCGATGGAACGAAATAACAATTATTCAGGTCTAAAACTAATCCCGAAGGTAGACGTAGAGGTAGCGTGCCGACGGCGATCACATCGACCTTGGAACCATTTCCGACGCACATCGTCACCTCGTCCTTAGCCAATCTTCGTTTATTCTGCAGCTCCTGTTTTGAGTTACAAATATGAGCAACCGAACCAGTATTAAATACCAAGGTGGTGCTACGAGCATTAGTAAGGAACACATCAATAACATGTATATCAAATATACCTTTGTTCACTTTGCCATCCTTCTTATCCGCGAAATACTTGGGGCAGTTCCGCTTCCAGTGACCAGTTCCTTTGCAGTAGAAGCACTCAATTTCAGGCTTAGGTCCAGACTTTGGCTTCTTCCTGGGAGTAGCAACTTGCTTGCTATTCTTCTTGAAGTTCCCCTTCTTCCCTTTGCCCTTTTTCTTGAAACTAGTGGTCTTGTTAACCATCAACACTTGATGCTCCTTCTTGATTTCTACCTCCGCAGCCTTTAGCATTGCGAAGAGCTCAAGAATTGTATTTTCCATCCCTTGCATATTGTAGTTCATCATGAAGCCTTTATAGCTTGGTGGCAGTTATTGAAGAACTCTGTCAATGACACTATCATCAGGAAGATTAACTCCTAGCCGAGTCAAGTGGTTATGGTACCCAGACATTCTGAGTATGTGTTCACTGATTGTGTTCTGTTAGTGAACACATATTCAAAATGTCTGGGTATCATAATCACTTGACTCAGCTGGGAGTTGATCTTCCAGTTGATAGTGTTATTTGACAGAGTTCTTCAATCACTGCCAGCAAGCTACAAAAGCTTCGTGATGAACTATAATATGCAAGGGATGAATAAAATGATTCCTGAGCTCTTCGCAATGCTTAAGGCCGTGGAGGTAGAAATCAAGAAGGAGCATCAAGTATTGATGGTTGGAAAGACCACTAGTTTCAAGAAAAAGGGCAAAGGAAAGAAAGGGAACTTCAAAAAGAACGGCAAGCAAGTTGCCGCTCCCATGAAGAACCCAAAGCTGGACCTAAGCCTGAAACTGAGTGCTTCTACTGCAAAGGAAGTGGTCACTAGAAGCGGAACTGCCCCAAGTATTTGGCAGATAAGAAGGATGGCAAAGTGAACAAAGGCATATTTGATATACATGTTATTGATGCGTTCCTTACTAATGCTCGTAGCACCACCTGGCTATTTGATACTGGTTCAGTTGCTCATATTTGTAACTCAAAACAGAAGCTAAGGAATAAACAAATATTGGCTAAGGACGAGGTGACGATGCGCGTCGGAAATGGTTCCAAGGTCGATGTGATCGCCGTCGGCACGCTACCTCTACATCTACTTTCAGGATTAGTTTTAGACTTGAATAATTGTTATTTGATGCCCGCGTTGAGCATGAACATTATATGAATAATATCTTTTATGTTCATGCACCCTTGAAGAGTGGTCTATTCTTGTTGAATCTCGACTGTAGTGATACACATATTCATAATATTAATGCCAAAAGATGCAAAGTTGATAATGACAGTGCAACATATTTGTGGCACTGCCGTTTAGGTCAAATTGGTGTAAAGCGCATGAAGAAACTCCATGTAGATGGGCTTTTGGAATCACCTGATTATGAATCATTTGATACTTGCGAACCATGCCTCATGGGTAAGATGACTAAAACTCCATTCTCCGGAGCAATGGAGCGAGCTAATGATTTAGTGGAAATAATACATACCAATGTATGCGGCCCGATGAGTGTTGAGGCACGCGGTTGGTATCGTTATTTTCCGACCTTCACAGATGATTTGAGTAGGTATGGGTATATCTACTTAATGAAACACAAGTCTGAAACATTTGAAAAGTCCAAAGAATTTCAGAGCAATGTGGAGAATCATCGTAACAAGAAAATAAGTTTCTATGATCAGATTGCGGAGGCGAATATTTGAGTTATAAGTTGGACTTTATTTAAAACAATGTGGAACTGTTTCACAACTCACACCACCTAGAACACCACAGTGCAATGGTGTCCGAACATCATAGTCGTACTTTATTGGATATGGTGCATTCTATGATGTCTCTTACCGATTTAGCACTATCGGTTTTTGTGTTAGGCATTAGAGACAGCCGCATTCACGTTAAATATGGCACCGTCTAAATCCGTTGAGACGACACCATATGAACTGTGGTCTGGCAAGAAACCTAAGTTGTCGTTTCTTAAAGTTTGGGGATGTGATGCTTATGTCAAAAGGCTTCAGCCAGATAAGCTCGAACCCAAATTGGAGAAGTGTGTCTTCATAGAATACCCTAAAGAAACTATTGGGTACACCTTCTACCACAGATCCAAAGGCAAGATCTTTGTTGCTAAGTTTGGGTCCTTTCTAGAGAAGGAGTTTCTCCCGAAAGAAGTAAGTGGGAGGAAAGTAGAACTTGATGAGGTAACTATACCTTCTCTCAAATTGGAAAGTAGCACATCATAGAAAACTGTTCTCGTGATGCCTACACCAAGTAGAGCGGAAGCTAATGATGATGATCATGAAACTTCGGATAAAGTTACTACTGAACTTCGTAGGTCAATCAGAGCATGATCCGCACCAGAGTGGTATGGTAATCCTGTCCTAAAAGTCATGTTACTAGACCAAGGCAAACCTACGAACTATGAAGAAGCTATGATGAGCCCAGATTCTGACGGATGGCTTGAGGCCATGAAATCTGAGATAGGGTCCATGTATGAGAACAAAGTGTGGACTTTGGTGAATTTGCTCGATTATTGGCAAGCCATAGAAAATAAATGGATCTTCAAGAAGAAGACTAACACTGATGGTAATGTTATTGTCTACAAAGCATGGCTTGTCGCAAAAGGTTTTTGACAAATTCAAGGGGTTGACTATGATGAGACTTTCTCACCCGTAGCAATGCTTAAGTCTGTCTGAATCATGTTAGCAATTGCCGCATTTTATGATTATGAAATCTGGCAAATGGACGTCAAAACTGCATTCCTTAATGGATTTCTTAAATAAGAGTTGTATATGATGCAACCAGAAGGTTTTGTCGATCCTAAAGGTGCTAACAAAGTGTGCAAGCTCCAGCCCATCTATGGACTGGCAAGCATCTCGGAGTTGTAATATACGCTTTGATGAGGTGATCAAAGCATATGACTTTGTACAGACTTACGGTGAAGCCTGTATTTACAAGAGAGTAGGTAGGAGCTCTATAGCATTTCTGGTATTATATGTAGATGACATATTATTGATTGGAAATGATATAGAATTTTGGATAGCATAAAAGGATACTTGAATAAGAATTTTTCAATGAAAGACCTCGGTGAAGCTGCTTTTATATTGGGCATCAAGATCTATAGAGATAGATCACGATGCTTAATAGGACTTTCACAAAGCACATACCTTGATAAAGTTTTGAAGAAGTTCAAAATGGATCAGTCAAACAAAGGGTTCTTGCCTGTGTTACAAGGTATGAAGTTGAGTCAGACTCAAAGCCCGACAACTGCAGAAGATAGAGAGAAAATGAAAGTCATTCCCTATGCCTCAGCCATAGGTTCTATCATGTATGATATGTTGTGTACCACAACTGATGTGTGCCTTGCCATAAGTCTGGCAGGGAGGTACCAAAGTAATCCAGGAGTGGATCACTGGACAGCGGTCAAGAACATCCTGAAGTACCTGAAAAGGACCAAGGATATGTTTCTCATTATGGAGGTGATAAAGAGCTTGTTGTAAATGGTTCCGTCGATGCTAGCTTTGACACTGATTCGATGACTCTAAGTCACAAACCGGATACGTATTTAGATTGAATGGTGGAGCTGTTAGTTGGTGCAGTTCCATGAAAAGCGTCGTGGCGGGATCTACATGTGAAGCGAAGTACATAGCTGCTTCGGAAGCAACAAATTAAGGAGTCTGGATGAAGGAATTCATATCCGACCTGGGTGCAATACCTAGTGCATCGGGTCCAATGAAAATCCTTTGTGACAACACTGGAGAAATTGCCTTGGCAAAGGAATCCAGGTTTCACAAGAGAACCAAACACATCAAGAGACATTTCAACTCTATTCGTGAATATGTCAAGGATGGAGACATAGAAGTTTGCAAAATACACACGGATCTGAATGTAGCAGACCCGTTGACTAAGCCTCTTCCACGAGCAAAACATGATCATCACCAAGACTCCTTGGGTGTTAGATTAATTACAATGTAATCTAGATTATTGACTCTAGTGCAAGTGAGAGACTGAAGGAAATATGCCCTAGAGGCAATAATAAAGTTTTTATTTTATATTTTCTTATCATGATAAAGGTTTATTATCCATGCTAGAATTGTATTGATCAAAAACTCAAATACATGTGTGAATACATAAACAAATACCGTGTCCCTCGTAAGCCTCTACAAGACTAGCTCGTTGATCAAAGATGGTTAAGGTTTCCTAGCCATAGACATGTGTTGTCATTTGATAACGGGGTCACATCATTAGGAGAATGATGTGATGGACAAGACCCATCCGTTAGCTTAGCATTTGATCGTTCATTTTATTGCTATTGCTTTCTTCATGTCAAATACACATTCCTTCGACTATGAGATCGTGCAACTCCCGGATACCAAAGGAATACCTTGTGTGCTATCAAACATCACAACGTAACTGGGTGATCACAAATATGCTCTACAGGTATATCCGAAGGTGTCTATTGAGTTGGCATGGATCAAGATTAGTATTTGTCACTCCGAGTATCGGAGAGGTATCTCTGGGCCCTCTCGGTAATACACATCATAAGAAGCCTTGCAAGCAAATAACTAAGGAGTTAGTTACGAGATGATGTATTGCGAAATGAGTAAAGAGACTTGCCGGTAACAAGATTGAACTAGGTATGCAGATACCAATGATCGAATCTCGGGCAAGTAACATAGCGACAGACAAAGGGAAATAAGTATGTTGTCATAAAGGTTCGACCGATGAAGATCTTCATGGAATATTGACGTCGCTTGAACTACGTCGGTATTTCCCCAAAGAGGAAGGGATGATGTAGCACATCTTTGGTAGGTATTTCCCTTAGTGATGAGACCAAGGTTATCGAACCAGTAGGAGAACCACACAACACCACGTAAACAACTCCTGCACACAAAGAACAAATACTTGCAACCCGACATAAGAGAGGGGTTGGCAATCCCTCACGGGTAGAAGGATAGGTAAAATTGTAGTAGCTTGGATAAATAGATCTCGCGGGAATGCAAGATAAAATAAATAAGCAAAAATTGCAGTGAGGTATTTTTGTGTTCTTTAAATTAATAGATCTGAAAATAAAAGCAAATAAAAATATATCTCAAAGGCAAATATAATAAAGAAGTGACCCGGGGGCCGTAGATTTCACTAGTGGCTTCTCTCGAGAAAAATAGCATACGGTGGGTAAACAAATTACTATTGGGAAATTGATAGAACTTCAACAATCATGACAATATCCAGGCATTGATCATTATATAGGCATCACGTCCAAGATTAGTAGACTGACTCCTGCCAGCATCTACTACTATTACTCCACACATTGACCACTATCCAGCATGCATCTAGTGTATTAAGTTCATGGAAAAACGGAGTAATGCAATAAGAACGATGACATGATGTAGACAAGATCTATTTATGTAGAAATAGACCCCATCTTGTTATGATTAATGGAAATGATACATATGTGTCAGTTCCCCTTCTGTCACTGGGATCAAGCACCGTAAGATCGAACCCATCACAAAGCACTTGTTCCCATGGCAAGAAAAATCTATCTAGTTGGCCTTACTAAACCAAATATTCGAAGAAGAAATATGAGGCTATAAGTAATCATGCATATAAGAGATCAAGAGACTCAAATAAATTTCATGGATAAAAACATAGGTCTGATCATAAACTTAAAGTTCATCGGATCCCAACAAACACACCACACAAAGAGTTACATCAAATAGATCTCCAAGAGACCATTGTATTGAGAATCAATAGAGAGAGAGATATGAAGCCATATAGCTACTAACTATGGACTCGTAGGTATACAATGAACTACTCACGCATCATCGGAGAGGTACCAATGAGGATGATGAACCCCTCCGTGATGGTGTCTAGATTGGATCTGTGGTTTCTGGAACTTGCGGTGGTTGGAATTGATTGTCGTCGACTCCCCTAGGGTTTCTGGAATATTGGGGTATGTATAGATCAAAGAGGCGGTGTGGGAGGCCATCGAGGTGGGCACAACCCACCTTGGCGCGCCTGGGCTCCCAGGAGTGCCATGGTGGGTTGTGCTCCCCTCGGAGCACCCCTCGGGTACTTTCTTGGCCCATCGTGTGTCTTCTGGTCCAGAAAAAATCACCAAAAAGTTTTGCTGCTTTAGGACTCCACTTGGTATTGATTTCCTGCAAAGTAAAAAAACAAGCAAAAAACAGCAAACTGGCACTGGTCACTATGTCAATAGGTTAGTCCCAAAAAATGATATAAAGTTGCTATAAAATGATTGTAAAACATCCAATAATGATAATATAACAGCATGGAACAATAAATAATTATAGATATGTTGGGGACGTATCAAATATGTAGGAACCAATATGGGCATCCAGGTCTCGCTATTTGTTATTGACCGGAGAAGAGTCTCTGTCATGTCTACATCATTCTCGAACCTGTAGGGTCCGCACGCTTAACATTTGTTGATGATATAGTATTACATGAGTTATGTATGTTGGTGACCGAATGTTGTTCGGAGTCCTGGATGAGATCACAGACATGACGAGGAGCTCGGGAATGGTCCAGAGGTAAAGATTGATATATGGGATAATAGTGTTTGATCTTCGTAAAGGTTCCAGAATTCACCGCAAGGGGTTCCAGATGTTTCCCGAAATGTTTGGGTATGAGAACTCTTTATTTGGGCCAAAGGGGAAAGCCCACGAGGATTTCGAAAAGTGCAAAAGGGAGTTTTGTGCAGACCAGAGGCCAGACACCAGGGTTCATGGCGTCTCGGCCCAGACGCCGGGAACCCTAGCGTCTGGCCCTGGAGTCCGAGAAGGACTCTTGCCTTTCGGGAAAAACCGACTTTGAGGAGGCTTTTACTCCAAGTTTCGACCCCAGGGCTCAACATATAAATAGAGGGGCAGGGCTAGCACCCAGGACACATCAAGAATCACCATGCCGTGTTCCGGCAACCCCGTCCCCTCTAGTTTATACCCCATCATAGTTTTTGTTGTGCTTGGCGAAGCCCTGCGGAGATTGTTCTTCACCAACACCGTCACCACGCCGTCGTGTTACCGGAACTCATCTACTACTTTGCCCATCTTGCTAGATCAAGAAGGCGAGGACGTCATCGAGATGAACGTGTGCTGAACACGGAGGTGCCATACGATCGGTACTCGATCGGGACGGATCATGAAGGTGTACAACTACATCAACCGCGTTGATAAACGCTTCCGCTTAGCGATCTTCAAATGTGTGAAGATGCTCTCCCCTCTCATAGTTATGCATCTCCATGGATAGATCTTGCGTGTGCGTAGAATTTATTTTGTTTTCCATGCAGCGTTCCCCAACACAGTCACCCATCCAAGAATCGCTCCAAGCCAAGCAAGCATAACTTTGGAGTTCTGTTCGAATGGTCTCCCGGAAAAGAAGGAATTCCTTGTTGATATGAGTAGTCTATCATTCATATTATGTTGGGCTCTCATATACACCCCACTCAAAGGAGCCATCGTCCTCTATTAGGAACGTTCCCTCTTGACACACATATGTGTGTCCAGTCTGGCACATGTCCCATGCCGTGTGCCACAACGTGCCACAGGCGTCATGTGCCACATGCCCGCGCACCTGACTCACACATCTTCATATAACCGTGAGGGTCGGCTCTGATACCAATTGTAATGCCCTGGCCATAGCCACCGGTTACTGACCATTACGCCTGGAGGGATTATACTGGCCCCACAGACCAACACTAGTATTTCCTGCACACTTTGTCATCACTCATGTGCACCCAAGACCAACTTTCCGGCCGGTCATCCATACTAGAATTGTTGTAAGCCAAGCACGCTTAACTTTGGATTTATTTTTGAATGGGCTCCCGAAAAAGAAGGAATTCCTTGTTTATATGAGTTTCTTTTTGAAAGACCCAGCAAGATTGTTGGTGTTCACATTGATATAGCAGGAGAGAGCGGAAACAAGGTCACATCAAGTGATCTGGTGGGAAGATAAAAGTTACAGGAAAATAGAGCCCATGGGCTCGGAATGCTAGCCTAATCTCCCATAATGGTGTCCCCGAAAGGGGCCTACAATGCTTTAGCTCCATGCTCTGTTTGATCTTCGCGATCACCTCCGCGGCCGAGGCCGTCTTTTCTCTGAATGCGCAGTTTTTCCTCTCTTGCTAGATTTCCCAGGATATGAGGATGAGCAGTGACATGATGGCTTTATCTCCTATGCCAGGGTCACCCGTCGAATGATGCTATGTATCTGCTACAGATTGCTTTGCCCTGGTGTCCATTTGGCAGGGTTTAAGGCTGAGCATCCCTGCGAGAGGGTGCCCTTACTCCAAATCTCCACAGCGGTCGGGCGGCTCTAGAAGAGGTGCAATGAAGATTCAAGTTATCGGAGGCACAACTAACAGAAGTAGACATTAGGACAAACTCGTTATTGTAGACGGTCGTTGCACCACAGCCTATCCTTGGAGCTAGAAGAAAATTTTCATCTGTGCAGGCACCCATGGTTGCCATATGTTAGACTTGTGTGTTGCGTCTGTGGGCCGAGGGAATTGCAGGAGGTATGCAGATTTGGTGGCGTAGTGGCCTGAGGCCGATTCAGTCTAACGGATGGAGTCTTGAGTCGTGGCAGATAACCTAACATCATCGGCAGAGAGCTTGCACCAGAAGAGGAGGAAGTCATGCACAATGGCACTTGCGTCTCCATGAGAGAGGTTCTTGATCCATGTGTTAGACTATTCATTGGATCACAAGTTTCCTAGTCCAAGTCGGTTTGTAATATCTAGTCTAAGTCGGTTTGTACCAATATATATAGCCATGTACCCTGTGCTAAACATAACACAAGCAATAGTTTTATTCATCTATCACCATGCATGGTTTCGTAGGGCCGCCGCGGCTATTTTATTCTTCCTACTGGAGTGCTTGAATAGAATGGGAAAATCCTCCTTCAGCATCTGCTCTCCTAGCCATCTGTCGTGCCAGAAATAGGCCATGTTGACGTCGTTGATTGTAACCCTGGTAGCCTGTGTGAAGATGGTTGTCGGTGTCAAAACCGGCGGATCTCGGGTAGGGGGTCCCGAACTATGCGTCCAGGCGGATGGTAACAGGAGACAAGGGACACAATGTTTTTACCCAGGTTCGGGCCCTCTCGATGGAGGTAAAACCCTACTCCTGCTTGATTGATATTGATGACATGGGTAGTACAAGAGTAGATCTACCATGAGATCAGAGAGGCTAAACCCTAGAATCTAGCCTATGGTATGATTGTTGTTCGTCTCTAACAACTAGCCTGGCCTCGGTTTATATAATGCACCAGAGGCCTAGGATAACAAGAGTCCTAGCCGAATACATCGGTGGGGGAGGAGTCCTTGTCTTGATCGCCACGTCTTGCGGAATCTTCCTTGTATGCGGCAGCTGTCCGGACTGGCCCATGAGTATACGGCCATGGGGGGTCCTCGGCCCAATTTAACAGATCGGGAGATGACGTGGTGAGTACCCCCTAGTCCAGGACACCGTCAGTAGCCCCCTGAACCGGCCTTCAAGTTTAGGGACGCTCCTCGATTCTTCCGAACCGTTCTTCATCTTCAGTCGTCGGTCTTGAAAACTGGTTCAACAAATCTTCTCATCTTCGATCTTGAGGATCGCCGGAATGCATTCGACGAGTTTACACGTCGGGTATCCGAGGAGCCCCTTTAAGTTTCCGGCCTTTATCAATGCCTTGTTATTTTTATGCCACACCTCGGGTTTGAAGTTCTTCCCGGGCGGCAGCATCCTCTTGCATCCGAGCTCCAATGCCGGACCGCATTCGAAGTATGTTTTGCAGCCGAGCACCAGCGCCGGACCGCTTCCCAGCTCTGACGCCGGAATGTATCCGAGCTCCAACGCCGGACTATGTATCCGAGCTCCAACGCCGGACTATATCTGAGCTCCAACGTCGGATTATGTATCCGAGCTCCAACGCCGGACTGTATCCGAGGTGTCGTAAATCACCTTGGTTCAAAGAAGTTTGAAGGAGTTTAGCCGAGCTTAATGCCGGAAATGTCCTCTATGGAGCCAGCCACTAATGCCCGAGCTTTATGCCGGACTGCTTCCGAGGTGGTGCACCACCCCAAATGTGGGCCGATTTTTGTCAATATTTTTGATTGGTGCAATTTATTCTCTGCCGAGATACATAGTTAGTAGCCCTCAAGGTGGGTATCGGTCTAAAACCCGAGATGCACATGAAGGATGACATACGACCGCTAATCCCCGTAGCCGCTGAGACTCAGGTTGATTTGTAAAATCGGTCCGAGGATCAAGTCCTAGCTTAGCAGAATACTTCGGGACACAAAAAGCGACATGCACAGTCCTCAAGACTCAGGTTGGGTGCGGCCGACCAACCTGAGGATCAAAATCTCCTCGGAGACTGTATTACACTTAAAATTTTCTGCATTGGACAGGCAATGCAGTAGCCCCGGAGACACTGGTCGGGTGGCAATACCAGATCAAGGGATCGATGTGCCCCTTTAATATTTGTAAATAATGAGCCCGAAGCCCAGTAGCCCCCGAGCCTTAATGCGGGCACAGGTGGCCGAATTAAGGATTGATATCCAACTTAAGATCACAAATTATGTGTAATGGCTCTATGTATCCAAGTACTTTACGTCATTAATGCTCGGATCTGCATTGTACAAAACTTTGTTGACCGACCATCGGCTTCCCCTCCTCGGCCAATAGCCGAGGAGGAGGAGTGTTTGTCCTACTTTATAAAGCCTTTATGAGGGCAAAGATTTACAACAAACAAGGCAATCTGGCCATACGGTTTTATAAACAAAGGTACGCAGAGAGATATGTTATATTACTGTTTAACAGAAGAAATGTCTTCCAAAGAAAATAGTACCGCTATCGGTTCCTTCCTTTGGGTTGTCATGCTAAGCATGATCATGAAACCTCAGCTCAAATGTAAGAGAAAAATATCGAGGATTTAGTTTGGGAGGCCAGTTAATAGCCCTCGATAGTGTTCGGCGACAGTCGAGGTCAAGCCGTAAACACTTCGGCCATTGTTATGAATGGCCCGTCGTTTAACACCGTCATCGGATCGCTGGCCAGCTTACGCTTATTGTGACAGTCAGTTTTCGGCTTTCTCCACTGAGGTGCTTAACCATGTGACCTAGAAACACAATCGAAGTGGTTCTCCCTTTGCACACCTAGTCGAACAAAGCGAAGCGTAGGAGACAAGCGCAGGAGCCGGGCAACCCAACTATTGACCGAAGACACAATTCGAAACCGATGCATATATAGCAATATCCGAGAATGTTTTTGCCGAATCTCTAAAGGTGTCCGGCGTTGCACTGCGAGACTTGTGCTGAAAACACACAAATAGTTTAAAAAGTGCCATAAGCATGGAAAACCGAAAAACGTCAATAAAAACTTGACGTCTGAACGAGATCAAGTGTTCGGTGCCAATCTGAAAATTGGCCTTAGCAAAATAAGTGCTTCCGTCATGTTTTAACATGATACATCCTATCTCAAGACGTCAAGCGGGTCAGCCTATAGCTTCAACCTCCTATCCCGAGGGCGGAGTACTTCTCATTAGGCCAGCTTAGCAAACTAAACTCTAGCGGCTTTGAGAGAGAAATTAGGCTCCCCGGCTAGTGACCACACGCTCGTGTCGAAAAAAGGAGTGATAGATAATAATAATAATAATAATAAAACTTTGCAACGACTAAGAAGAAGAACACTTATCATAAAACGGCTCATATAAATTTAAGAGCCCCCAAGTGACTTGGGTAAAAGAATGATGGCATGTACCGAAGTACTTATATCATATCTATGTTCAATCGAACTTTAAACGTGTCTTAACCGACCGTCGGCTTCTCCCTCTTCGGTCAAGGACCGAAAAGTGTTATGTACTCCATCTGTCGAGAATATCGACGGTGTTTCCAATAACCAGGCAATCAGGCCATAAGGCTGTAACAGACAAAGCGCGCTCAGGGTACTTATGCTATATTACTGCAAAGTGTAAGAAGCATTTTCGAAGAAAATAGTACCCCCACCGATACCTTTCTTTGGTGCTCATTGTTATTATGAGACTTGTGCAATAGATTTTTTGTACTCACGAGTTCCGTTGTGTGCCGACCATCACTGAAAACTATAAGAGCGCTAGCTTTCGGCTTCACCCAGTCTGAGGTCTGGCTCGGATGACCCGATCGTGACAATCGCAGTGGTGCTCCCTTTACTCCCTAGCCGAACAATCGGGATTGTAGGGGTAAACACATGAGCGAGGTAACCCAGCTTGCAAATCGCTTAAGTCAATATGGTGCATATTGTGGCGTAATACACGAACAAGGAATGAAGCCGTACAAGTATAATCATATGCAAGAGGAAAAGCTTCATAAAGGAAGCCCCCAAATAAATTGGGTATTTGAATTTATGCGTCACAAACAAAGTTTGGACAAGAAATTTTTTTACAAGCAACACTTTTCCAAAAAAGTATAATGCTTGGTCGAACCGAACACAAGTTAGAAATTAAAGCTTTGAGCATAAAAGCGACTTAGCTGGTTAATGTGTTCGGTATTGATGACGCGGTCCGAGCTTGATACAGGACAAGGTTCCATGCCCCAAGCCGGTCCCGAGGTGGCGGAGCGGAGAGCTCGACACGCCAAAGTAGTAACATAGCACGGTTAATGCAGACCGACAGAGTCACGCCAAAGTCCCCGGATCATTTTCCTGTGCACAAAAAATGGTGCAAACCGGAGATAATAGTAATAATGATAAATAAAAAAAATTGTTACATAATAAATAATTTATGCAAAGTGAGTAATAAAAGAAATATGGCCTGGCACCGAAGTCAATGTCGATGCAGGGCGTCGGCGTGATGCGGTAAAGGTGTGGCAAATCCTGAATTCACAGGTCGGTCCGAGCTCCGGATGCGGCGTTCGCCGGACTATGTACGGAAACTGACCGAACCACCATGCGACTGTCGTTAATGCGGCCACCATTTGATAGACCTGTGTACATATGATGGACAAATCAGAGTAATAATTCCTTGGGAAAAATGAACCCAAGCAAGCAAAAATACTAGGATTAATAGCACCTAGTTTATTTATTGTAGCGACCCAAAGGAAGGTAATTCCCAAAATTGGGACTCGATCCGCGCACCCATTGCCTGATGGGCGATAAAACGATGGCATGGCAATGCTGGCAAAGGTTGGCTCGCCGAGGCAAAGTCCTCGGTCTAGCTAACGTGACAGAGCTGGTCGGCTAGTGACGCTGAAGTGTCCGGAGTAGGTTGATGAAGAGATGGCGAAGCCCCCGGTCCAGCCGAGATGTCGAAGTAGGTCGGCGTGATGGACATCAGCTTGAAGAAGCAATAGTGCGGCGCTGCCGATGCAGGTCGTGACGTGGTCGATGCCGGCATGCCCGCTCCGTGTAATCCGTGGGGCGGTGATGTTGGTGATGATTTATCCTTCGCGATTCCGGACTCTTGTTCGGCTTGCCGAGATGATGATCTGAAGAAGTTGAGCTCGGCTCAACAAAGTGACGACGTGTCTAGCGCAGGTCGGCAGCCGTGGAGCAATATTGCCGGACTGGTTTGACACCAGCATGATGTTGAAGATCATGTTCAAAAGATTTTAAAGTTAGTGGGATGTGTTTGGGAACAAAGCACAATACCCCATACTAAACTTCCTTCAAAAAGGACGTCCGAAATCCCGTTCGTAAAAAGGACGAACTCGGGTTGGATTTGTTTTCGCATAGAAAACAGATCCGAAAAGTGATGCACTAATCGGAAGGTTCCCGGAGTTTGGACGGTCGGATCGAGACGAAATTTTGACGGGTGGTAGATATAGGAATTCGTCAGTCGATCAACGGTTGGATCTTCCAAAGGAGGTCCAAGCTAGAAGCTGGACACCACGCCCTAAACTCGTCCAGATTCTCGTCCAGATTTGATAGGGCTCCGGTATATCGTAGATTGTCGGAGATTCCTCCATCGGAACTCGACGAAATTTAGCGTGGCTGTTGTAGATGTAATTCCGCACTATTCCACCAAAGCAATCGTCAAATCGATGCTCGAGGAGGCGGTGACGGCGGATACAAGTTCGCTGTCCAGAAAAATAGCACGGTCGCCCGAGGGCAATGTTGACGTTGAGCCCCCGGGCTCCCTGGATGATTCCTCCATGATCTTGATAGAGATCGGAGCTGATGTTGATGAAGGCCCTCATCCGAACATGACGATCAGAGGTAGGGCGCAGTCCTTGGTCGAACCAAGGTGACCAGTCGAGCTGGTGACGAAGATGCCGAAGTCGCAGTTGATCTGCAGGCGAGCCATCGACCTTTTGCCGAACACACAGTGGAACTCTCAATGAAAGCACCAATGTCGGTGTCAAAACCGGCGGATCTCGGGTAGGGGGTCCTGAACTGTGCGTCTAGGAGGATGGTAACAGGAGACAAGGGACACGATGTTTTTACCCAGGTTCGGGCCCTCTCGATGGAGGTAAAACCCTACTCCTGCTTGATTGATATTGATGACATGGGTAGTACAAGAGTAGATCTACCACGAGATTAGAGAGGCTAAACCCTAGAAGCTAGCCTATGGTATGATTGTTGTTCGTCTCTATCGACTAGCCTGGCATTGGTTTATATAACGCACCAGAGGCCTAGGATAACAAGAGTCCTAGCCGAATACGTCGGTGGGGGAGGAGTCCTTGTCTTGATCGCCAAGTCTTGCAGAATCTTCCTTGTATGCGGCAGCTGTCCGGACTAGCCCATGAGTATACGGCCATGGGGGGTCCTTGTCCCAATTTAATAGATTGAGAGATGACGTGGTGAGTACCCCCTAGTCTAGGACACCGTCAATGGCGATGTCCCCGTTGTTGCATGGAGGTGGCGATCCCACCCATAGTGGGTGATGTTTGCTTGAACTACGTCAGTATTTCCCCAAAGAGGAAGGGATGATGCAGCACAACAACGGTAGATATTTCCCTCAGTGATGAGACCAAGGTTATCGAATCAGTAGGAGAACCATGCGACACAACATAAACAACTCCTACACACAAATAATAAATACTCGCAACCTGACGTGTTAAAGGGGTTGTCAATCCCTTTCGGGCAACGGCCCTAGAAATTGGCACGGAGACAGGATAAAGTGTAATAGATTGGATAAATAGATCGCAAATAAAATAAAGTGCAGCAAGGTTTTTTTTGTATTTTTGGTTGAATAGATATAAAAATAAAAGCAAAGTAAAATAGATCGCAAAGGCAAATATGATAAGAATAGACCCGGGGCCATAGGTTTCACTAGTGGCATCTCTCGAGAAAAATAGCAAACGTTGGGAAAACAATTACTGTTGGGCAATTGATAGAACTTCAAATAATCATGACGATATCCATGCAATGATCATTATATAGGCATCACGTCCAATATTAGTAGACCGACTCCTGCCTGCATCTACTACTATTACTCCACACATCCACCACTATCCAGCATGCATCTAGTGTATTAAGTTCATGGAAAAACGGAGTAATGCAATAAGAACGAGGACATGATGTAGACAAGATCTATTTATGTGGAAATAGACCCCATCTAGTTATCCTTAATAGCAACGATACATACGTGTCGTTTTCCCTTCTGTCACTGGGATCAAGCACCGTAAGATCGAATCCATCACAAAGCACCTCTTCCCATTTGCAAGATAAATAGATCAAGTTGGTCAAACAAAACCCAAATATCAGAGAGAAATACAAGGCTATAATCAATCATAAATATAAGAGATCAAAGAAGACTCAAATAACTTTCAGGGATAAAAACATAGATCTAATCATAAAATCAATGTTCATCGAATCCCAACAAACACACCGCGAAAAGACTTACATCATATGGATCTCAAGAGACCATTGTATTGAGAATCAAGAGAGAGAGAGAGGAAGCCATATAGCTACTAACTACAGACCCGTAGGTCTACAAAGAACAACTCATGCATCATCGGAGAGGCACCAATGGACATGATGAACCCCTCCATGATGGTGTCTAGATTGGATCTGGTGTCTCTGGAACTTGCGGCAGTTGTAATTGATTTTCGTCGACTCCCCTAGGGTTTCTAGAATATTGGGGTATTTATACAGCAAAGAGGCAGTGCGGGAGGCCACCGAGGTGGGCATAGCCCACCTGGGCGCGCCTGGGCCCCCGGGCGGGCCCTCGTGGGTTGTGCTCACCTCGGAGCACCCCTCTGGTACTTCTTTGGCCCGGTACGTGTCTTCTGGTCCAGAAAAAATCCACAAAAAGTTCGCTGCGTTCGGACTCCGTTTGGTATTGATTTCCTGCAATGTAAAAAACAAGTAGAAAACAACAACTGGCACTGGGCACTATGTCGATAGGTTAGTACCAAAAAATGATATAAAATGACTATAAAATGATTGTAAACCACCCAAGAATGATAATATAACAGCATGGAATAATAAAAAATTATAGATACGATGGAGACGTATCAGCATCCCCAAGCTTAATTCCTGCTCATCCTCGAGTAGGTAAATGAGGAAAGCAGAATTTTTGATGTGGAATGCTGCCTAACATGTTCATAACATATATTTTTCTTTATAGCATGGACATTCGGACTTTTATATGGTTCAAAGCAATAGTCTAGTTTTGACATGAAGACTTTAATACTCAAGCATACCAACAAGCAACCATGTCTTTCAAAATATCAACGCTAAAGCAAGTTATCCCTAGCCCATTATGCTCAACCATTGATCCATTCATGAAGCACACTCGAATATTAGCTACACCCAATGCTCAAATACGATCATAATGCCCCATAGTTGATTCTTTATAAGAGAATATGGAGACTCAAGTTCAAAAATAAAATTGCATAAAGTAAAATAAAGGCCCTTCGCAGAGGGAAGTAGGGACTTGTAGAGGTGCTAGAACTCAAAGCGAAAAATAAGAGATAAAAACATTTTGGGAGGCATACTTTTCCGACCAACGAAAACGACTTAGAGCTCCCAACACTTTCCATGCTAAATACATCATAGGCGGTTCCCAAACATAAAATAAAGTTTATTCCTTTTTCCACCATACTTTCACTTTCCATGGCTAACCGTATCCAGGATGCCCTCCATACCAACACTTCCCAAGGAATTTATTATTTGACAACATAAAGTAAATACATTTTTTTTTCATTTCGGGACTGGGCATCCCTAATACCTTTTCAATACTCTCATGCAATGACAAGTGAATAAACACTCATCGTGAGAATAACACATCTAGCATGGAAAATATCAGCCACCCCTCACCGCCTCGCGAGCGGTACGAGCACACAAACGGGAAATTTATTTTGAAAATTAGAGATGGCACATGCAAATTTGCTTAGAACGGCACGAAAATACCGCATATAGGTAGATATAGTGGACTCATATGGCAAAACTGGTTTAAAGGGTTTTGGATGTACAAGTAGTAATCATACTTAGTGCAAAATGAAGGCTAGCAAAAAGATTGAGAAGCGTCCAACCAAGAAACGAAAAATCTCATACCCAAGCATTAAGCATAAGTAACACTGAATAATGCACCATAATTAGGATATAATTTCATTGCATAACTATTGACTTTCGTAATTGCATAGGGAATCACAAACCTTAACACCAATATTCTAACTAAAGCAAAATTACTCATCAACATGACTCACATATCATATCGTCATATCTAAAAACCATTACTAAGAACCAAGTTTATTTTGGCCAATGATCTTCATGAAAGTTTTTATTATATCCTCCTTGGATATCTATCACTTTGGGACTAATTTCATATGTTGCTTATAATAAGCTCCAACAAATATAAGTGAAGAACATGAGCATAATATTTCTTTCTCTCAAAATAATCTAAGTGAAGCAAGAGATAATTTCTTAAAAAATTTTACTAACTACCAAATAAATCTAAGTGAAGCATGAGAGCATTTCTTCAAAAATAACTAAGCCCACCGTGCTAAAAAGATATAAGTGCAGCACTAGAGCAATTCCATGGCTCTAAAAATCGAAGTGGAGCATAGGAGCAAGCATAGCATAAATTTTGGTTGTCTCAAAAAGGTGTGTCCAGCAAGGATTCAAGACTTAAAACACAAAGAAAAACAAGCAAAGACTCGTATCATACAAGGCGCTCCAAGCAAAACTCATAATATGTGACGAATAAAAATATAGCTCCAAGTAAAATACCGATGGTCGTTAGAAGAAAGAGGGGATGCCACTTGGGGGCATCCTCAAGCTTAGTTGCTTGCTACTTCTTTAATATTATCTTGGGGTGCCTTGGGCATCCCCAAGCTTAGCCTTTTGCTAATCCTTATTCCTTCATCCATCGTAATCTCACCCAAAACATGAAAACTTCAGTCACACAAAACTCAACAAAACCTTAGTGAGATCCTTTAGTATAAGAAAGCAAACCACTACTATAAGTATTGTTGCAAACCCATTCATATTTTATTTTTGCATCATATCTATTGTATTCCAACTTTTCTATGGCAAAAACTCTTCAAAGAAAACCATAGAATCATCAAAACAAGCACACAACACAAAGGAAACAGAATTTGTCAAAAACAGAACAATTTATAGCAATCTAGATATTTCAATACTTCTATAACTCCAAAAATTCTGAAAATAGGACCATGTGGGAAATTTGTATATTAATCTTCTGCAAAAAAATCAACAAGATCAAACCAACTCTCACCCAAATCATCCCAAAGACTTTGCTTGGCACAAACACTAATTTAAACCACAAAAACACATCTAATCACAGGCATTATTGGGTATTTTATTCAAAACAACAGGAAAACTAAAAAGCAAAAAGATACAAAGTTGGGTTGCCTCCCAACAAGTGCTATCGTTTTACGCCCCTAGCTAGGCATAATATTTTATTGATGCTCACATGAAAGATAATAATTGAAACAAAAAGAGAGCATCATAAAACATGTGACAAACATATTTAAGTCCAACATACTTCCTATGCATAGGCATTCCATAAGAAAACAAATTACAAGGCAAGCAAAAACTAGCATATGCAAGGAAGAGGAAAGAAACAATGGCGATCTCAACATAACGAGAGGTAATTTAGTAACATGAAAATTTCTACCACAATATTTCCCTCTCTCATAATAATTACATGTGGGATCATATTCAAATTCAACAATATAACTATCACATGAAATATTCTCTTCATGATCCACATGCATGTAGAGTTGACACTCTTCCAAAATAGTGGGATTATCATCAAATAAAGTCATGGCCTCTCCAAGCCCACTTTTATCAAAAATTTCATAAGATTGATCATTCTCCAAAGTAGTGGGAACATTATTACCTAGAGTTGACACTCTTCCAAACCCACTTTAAATATTATTGCAAACACTATTATCAATATCATATTCATCATGAGGCTTAAATAAATTTTCAAGCTCATAAGAAGAATCACCCCAATCATGATTATTACAATAAGTAGCGGGCATAGCAACATTAGCATCCCCAAGGTTGGGGTTTTGCATATCATCAACACAATTGACATTAATATAATTTATAATAACATCATTGCAATCATGCTTTTCATTAAAGGAGCTATCATGAATCACTTCATCAATTTCTTCTTTCAACACTTCATCACAATTTTCATATTCATAAATCTCAAGAAAAACTTCGTAAAGATAATCTAGTGTACTCAAGTCACTAGCAATTGATTCATCATAATTGGATCTCTTGAAAATATTAGCAAGTGGATGAGGATCCATATATATATATTTTTAGCAAGCGAAGATGCAAGAAAATAGAAGGCACATGGCAACACAAGCAAACATGAGATCTGACGAGAAAAGGCAAACGAAAAAGAAGGCGAATAAAACGGAAATTTTTTGTGAAGTGGGGGAGATGAAAACGAGAGGCAAATGGCAAGTAATGTAAATTGCAAGGAGATGAGATTTGTGATTAGGAACCTGGTTGATATTGATGATGTCTCCTCGGCAACGGCGCCAAAAATTCCTTGTGATGTTTGCTTGAACTACGTTGGTATTTCCCCAAAGAGGAAGGGATGATGCAGCACCCCTCATTGATGAGACCAAGGCTATCGAACCAGTAGGAGAACCACACAACACAATGATACGTCTCCAACATATCTATAATTTTTGATTGTTCCATGCTATTATATTATCTGGTTTGGATGTTTTATACGCATTTATATGCTATTTTATATTATTTTTGGGACTAACCTACTAACCTAGAGCCCAATGCCAGTTTCTGTTTTTTTGCATGTTTTAGAATTTGCAGAAAAGGAATACCAAACGGAATGAAACTCCCGCGATGATCTTTCTTGGACCGGAACAAACCAGGAGACTTGGAGATGAAGTCGGAGACTCAACGAGGCGGCCACGAGGGTGGAGGGCGCGCCCAGGGGGTAGGGCGCTCCCCCCTACCTCGTGGGCCCCTCAGAGCTCTCCTGACCTAGTTCTTTCGCCTATATATACTCTTATACCCGAAAAACATCAGGAGGAGAGACGAAAACACTTTTCCACCGCTGCAACCTTCTGTACCCATGGGATCCCATCTAGGGGTTTTTTCCGGCGTTCTGTCGGAGGGGGATTCGATCATGGAGGGCTTCTACATCAACAACATTACCCTTCCTATGAAGCATGAGTAGTTTACCACGGACCTATGGGTCCATAGCGAGTAGCTAGATGGCTTCTTCTCTCTCTTTGATTCTCAATACCATGTTCTCTTCGATGATCTTGGAGATCTACTCGAATGCAATATTCTTTTGCGGTGTGTTTGCCTAGATCCGATGAATTGTGGATTTATGATTAGATTATCTATGAATATTACTTGAGTCTTATCTGAATTCTTATATGCATGATTTGATATCTTTGTAACTCTCTTCGAGTTATCAGTTTAGTTTGGCCTACTAGATTGGTTTTTCTTGCAGTGGGAGAAGTGCTTAGCTTTGGGTTCAATCTTGCGGTGTGCTTTCCCAGTGGTAGTAGGGGCAGAAAGGCACGTATTATATTGTTGCCATCGAGGATAAAAAGATGGGTGTTTCATCATATTGCTTGAGTTAATTCCTCTATATCATGTCATCTTACTTAATGTGTTACTCTGTTGTTTATGAACTTAATACTCTAGATGCAGGCAGGAGTCGGTCGATGTGTGGAGTAATAGTAGTAGATGCAGAATCGTTTTGGTCTACTTGACACGGATGTGATGCCTATGTTCATTATCATTGCCTTAGATATTGTCATAATTATGCGGTCTTCTATCAATTGTTCGGCAGTAATTGGTTCACCCACCGTATTATTTGCTATCTTGAGAGAAGCCACTAGTGAAACCTATGGCCCGGGTCTCTTTTCCATCATATAAGTTCTATTTTCCATCCACTACTAGGGAAAAGCTTATACACATGATCTTACCAGCAGCGAGTTTTAAATTAAGGCGCTACTGCTACTTACTAGTAGCGCGCTATATTGACCCGCGCTACTAGTTAATATTACTCGTAGCGCATGGATAAAAAACACACGCTACTAGTAAATATCCCCAATCGTGTTCTGCGGATATGTCATAGTAGTAGCGTGGGTTTGCTGGGCTGCGCTAGTAATAGAAACGTAGTCGTAGCGCTGGTCACGAAAAGCGCTACAACTAACCTAGCCCAGCCAGCCCAGTGAGACAACCAACCTAGCCTAGTGAACAACCAGAATCGCTAGCTCTCTCATTTTCTCCTCTTCCTCCCGCGAACACTCGCCGCCGCCACCAACGCCGGGCGATTCCGACTACTTCCAGCGGCCGTTGCAGGAACTGCACACCCACGAGCTCTCACGACGGTTCTTCCTTTCCTCCGACCAGATCCGCTCCTCGTGGCAGCAAGCGCTCGTGCGCGACCCCTACCCACAGCTAGGGTTTCGGTTGCCTCCAACTCTGGTGCGGTGCGATCTCCTCTCCCCTCGATTCATTCCCTCTCCTCTCCCCTTCTTTCTTCTGTCCTAACCCCTCACTGATTTCTTTGGTTCGGTGCAGCAACCGCCCTCCTCCATGGACGAGGATGACCACCACGGCACGCACGTGGTCGAGTTTGCCGTCGCCTACTCCGGTGCGGTGCTAGACCAAGGACCTCCGCCTCAACAGATCCTAGCTTGGGTAAGCACCCCCATCCCCATGGCCGTTTCACTTTCTTCCTCTGCCCCTCTTCTCTGTTCTTCCATGAATCCTCTGGTTTCAGTTAATTAGCAGCACAACCACAGCCACACAAAGGCGTAGGAGCGTTACTGCTTGTATAAAACTAAATCTCTGTAATGTTTTTTGTTATGTTACCATGGCTACCAAAGAGTGTTTGTGTCTTCTGTTTCTCAATATGATATGCCCACAAGTTTGTTGATACGTGCAGATTGGTGGTCTCTGACTTTGCAACAGATGTTATTGTGCATATCGGTGAAGTCAGATTCTACTTGCACAAGGTCAGTGTGCTAGTATTTTCAGCAATTTTTGCTGAGGTCAACACTAAGCATTTATATTTGCTTCTACAAATAATGGCAAGGGTGGTGGAAGTAGATATGTGTTACATCCTGCAACACGTAGTTCTTCAGACACAGAATGTTCAACTGTCAGGGTCTCTTTGTCATGCCATCAAGAGTAGTAACATCATCAACATTTATGCTTCACGTCTGATTGCTGTTGGGCTGTCTCTTTCCAATCTACTGGACCCTGTTTCACACACAAAATATTTTCACTGCCAAGCTGATTATCAACACCACCTTAAAATATTTGTGATGGCCTAATAGACTGCCTTCGGCAACCTAACCAAACAAATCGAAGAATCATCCATTACATTTATGTTACCATTCTTCAGACTAAAAAAACCTTATAGCAACCATATGCCGCTTTGGTGTTACCACCATCCAAATTTTGTTCTTCAGATATGCCAAATTATTCATTGTTCATCGGTTGCTTAGGGGAACATGGTTACCTTGGTGAGTCATCTCTAGTGAATTAGGTGTTGAAAATGTTTTCTTATGTATGTTTCAGTGGGAAGTCCGATCATTTGCTGCTCAAAATCCAACAAAACGGAGGAGGAATGCGCGAGAAGCAATTCTATCATGAATGGCAAGGTTGGTCGTGTATTCCTATTCTTTGAGTTTTATCTATTTCAACCATACAATTCATCTAGCATACGGTATTGTCGTTGCAACCTTTCAATTTGGTAACTTGGAAGTAGTTTACAGTTACTGTATTGTGAGTGTGTGACCTGAAAATAAGGTAGCAAATTACTATAGATACTACTTCAAAACTATGTACTCCTACTCACTCTTTCTGTGTGTCATGTGTACTACCAACTTACTGATGTTTCTTTAATTCCCACAGTCTACAAAATTTATGCTTGCTACTATATGTTTGTGCCCCTAGCTTGCATGCTGATGTTGTATGTGCATGGTGGTGGCCTCCTTCGTGTTGTTATTTGCTCCATATTGAGAATTGTTTTGTAAAAGATAATGAGATGGACGCAGTTAGGAGATGATGCTAGCAAGTTCAAACTCTCTTGAATGGATAGATCATAGTGCAGTTAGGAGAAGTGATGTTATGAATATGTTGTATGCAAGTTCAGTGTGTATTAGAAAAATTTCAGCATTAAATTATATAGCAAATTCACTACACGGGGATTTGGCAAGCAATTTTGTAAAAAAGTTTATGGCGATTTGCTCCGACATGATTTTGTGTGTGTATTTTGGCACCTCAACAAGATGAACCATACAGGCGAGGAACCTCCCAGGCGCAGCAACTCCTCCGTCCAAGTTGAGCGCTGGGGAAAGTGGTCTGTTTAGGTTGATGGAAAGCTAGGGAAAGTACCCACCTTTCAATGATAGTTGTGTGCGTATGATATGGGATGTCGTGATTTCTTCCTGTTCAGATGTTCACTATTGTATCTATGAATGCTTCAAGTGTTAAAGATGGTTTTGTGACCTGAGCTTATTTTTCATTGGACGTGTCTCTGATGGAAGCAACTGCATCTAACTTTTATTTTTTTAATTCGCAATTACTTAGTAATAGTGTGGGAAACAACAACTCGCTACTAGTATTTAGGATAGCGGTAGCGCACATGAGAAGCGCGCTATAGCTATTAGCAGTAGCGAGCTTCCGTTAAGCGCGCTGCTGCTACACTTGTGTAGCAATAGCGCTAGTGAGCACGCGCTACTGCTACGTGTTAGTTGTAGCGCCTTATTAGTAGCGCCGGTCCCCGCCCTACTGATACACCTAAAACCCGCGCTGCTGCTAGCCTTTTCCCTAGTAGTGATCATACTAGTTTCTGATCTACTATTTTGCAATCTTTTACTTTCCGATCTATAAATAAAAAATACCAAAAATATTTACTTTACCGTTTATCTATCTCTATCAGATCTCACTTTTGCAAGTAACCGTGAAGGGATTGACAACCCCTTTATTGCGTTGGGTGCAAGTTTGTTGATTGTTTGTGCAGGTATACGGTGACTTGAGCGTTATCTCCTACTGGATTAATATCTTGGTTCTCAAACTAAGGGAAATACTTACTCTACTTTGCTACATCACCCTTTCCTCTTCAAGGGAAAAACCAATGCAAGCTCAAGAGGTAGCACACAGCGTAAATAGCTCCTGCACAAAAATAACAAATACTCGCAACCCGACGTGTTAAATGGGTTGTCAATCCCTTTCGGGGAATGGCGCCAGAAATTGGCATAGAAATAGGATAAAGTGTAATAGATTGGATAAATAGATCGCAAATAAAATAAAGTGTAGGAAGGTATTTTTGTATTTTTGGTTTAATAGAACTGAAAATAAAAGCAAAGGAAAATAGATCGGAAAGGCAAATATGATAAGAAGAGACCCGGGGCTGTAGGTTTCACTACTGGCATCTCTCAACAAAAATAGCAAACATTGGGAAAACAATTATTGTTGGGAAATTGATAGAACTTCAAATAATCATGACGATATCCATGCAATGATCATTATGTTGGCATCACGTCCAAGATTAGTAGACCGACTCCTACCTGCATCTACTACTCCACACATCCACCACTATCCAGCATGCATCCAGTGCATTAAGTTCATGGAAAAACGGAGTAATGCAATAAGAACGATGACATGATGTAGACAAGATCTATTTATATGGAAATAGACCCTATCTAGTTATCCTTAATAGCAACGATACATACATGTCGTTTTCCCTTCTGTCACTGGGATCAAGCACCGTAAGATCGAACCCATCACAAAGCACCTCGTCCCATTGCAAGATAAATAGATCAAGTTGGCCAAAAAAAATCCAAATATCAGAGAAGAAATACAAGGCTATAATCAATCATGCATATAAGAGATCAAAGAAGACTCAAATAACTTTCAGGGATAAAAACATAGATCTAATCATAAACTCAAACTTCATCGGATCCCAACAAACACACCGCAAAAAGACTTACATCATATGGATCTCAAGAGACCATTGTATTGAGAATCAAGAGAGAGAGAGGGAGAGAGAGAGAGAGAGAGGAAGCCATATAACTACTAACTACAGACCCGTAGGTCTACAAAGTACAACTCATGCACCATCGGAGAGGCACCAATGGACATGATGAACCCCTCCATGATGGTGTCTAGATTGGATCTGGTGTTTCTGGAACTTGCGGCGGCTGGAATTGATTTTCGTCGACTCCCCTAGGGTTTCTAGAATATTCGGGTATTTACACAGTAAAGAGTCGGTGTGGGAGGCCACCGAGGTGGGCATAGCCCACCTGGGCCCCCAAACGGGCCCTGGTGGGTTGTGCTCACCTCGGAGCACCCCTCTGGTACTTCTTTGGCCCAGTAGGTGTCTTCTGGTCTAGAAAAAATCAACAAAAAGTTTCACTGCATTTGGACTCCGTTTGGTATTGATTTCCTGTGATGTAAAAAACAAGAAGAAAACAACAACTGGCACTGGGAACTATGTCAATAGGTTAGTAACAAAAAATGATATAAAATGACTACATAATGATTGTAAAACATCCAAGAATGGTAATATAACAGCATGGAACAATTAAAAATTATAGATACGTTGGAGACGTATCAGAAGGCCCTACTGAACTTCTGCAGGTTCCGAATTTTGAGCCTGCCGTGCTGAATTGGGGAGCAGACAAGCTTCAAGCTAACCTTGTAGTGGCCACCATTGAGCTCCTTGTCGCCAGCCCAAAGGAAGCGACGATGCGATTTTTCAATGTCTTTGAAGAACTTGGCCGGTGCCCGCAGTACCGAGAGGGCGAAAGTTGGCATGGCCGTGAGCACAGAGCGGACCAGCACCCGTCTGCCTGCCAAGGAAAGTAGATGGCCCTTCCACCCAGTTAATCGCACGCGGATACATTCCAGGATGAATATCGGATGAACACCCCTAAGCCTGGAGATGGTGACGGGTAGACCTAGGTACCTAATTGAGAAATTCACTAGCTGTCCATCGAAGCTCTGAAGCACATCGTGCAAGTTGATGCCATCGCACTGGATCGCAACTATAGAGGATTTGTCGAGGTTGATTTTGAGTCTTGTTGCATCGCCGAACCTGGGAAGGATCTTTATTAGGGCATCTATCTCCTGCTTAACTGGATTGGTGAAAAGAATCACATCGCCATCATATAAGCTACTCCTAGACCTAACAGTTTTGTTGGGCACCATAGAAAGAACGCCTTTGTCAGTTGCGGTGGCGAGGAGTCAGTGTAGGGGATCTATGGCCAGGATAAATTACAGAGGTGACAGAGGATCGCCCTGCCTCTGGCCGTGCTTGTGTAGGATAGTTTCTCCGGGAATGTCGTTAAGGAGGCACTACGAGGAAGTAGATGAGAGCAGCAGAGCCACCCAATTTCACCATCGAGCGTTGAAGCTTAGATACTGGAGCAGCTCGAGCAAGTATTCCCATGAGACCGAGTCAAAGGCCCTAGCGATGTCTAGCTTAATTAGAAGTGAAAGTGCTAGTTATCAACTAGAGGGGGCTGAATAGGCATTTTTTATGAAAGTCTTCAAGACAAGCAATGTCTCCAAAGACAAACGACCAAACAACACCTACACAATGTAGTGGAAAATAAACTACACTAGCCATGCCATAATCAAAGAAATAGTACAGAGTAAGCACAAAGACAAATGGCAGCTAGGCAGATTTGGATCGGAATAGGAAGACAGTATGAAGCCAAATATGCAATCAGAGAGAATTTCTTCACACAACAAAGTCAAACAAAGCAGGCAAGCAATGACTTCACAAGACTGAACTGTAACTAAAGGAGTGAGGAGATAGAACCAGTTGCTTGACAAAGAAAAAGATTTGGTAGAACAGTTCTAGTTGCTGTGACAATTGTACGTCTGGTTAGGGAGGTTGATATTGAACTCAGAAGACCACGTATTCATCTTATTCACCTTGAGCTAAGGTCACTTAGTCCTTGCCCAATCACTCTCGTAAGTCTTCAAGGTAGACTTCCAAACCTTCACAGACTTTGTTCACCGGCGATCCACAATGACTCTTGGATCCTCAGAACGCGACGCCTAACCGACTGGAAGATCATAGTATTCAAGTGTAATAAGTCTTCAGATCACGCGGATAGAAATACTTCGTTGATGCCAACACTCTTTGGGCTTTGGGTTTTCTGGGTTTTGTCCTCGCAAGGATTTTCTCTCAAAGGCTTCGGAGGTGGGTTGCTCTCAAATGACAAAAGATGTGCACTAACTCTGAGCAGCCACCAATTTATGGTATAGGGGCGGGCTATTTATAGCCAGGAGGCAACCCGACATGATATGTCCGAAATAACCCTGAGTCACTAAGGAACTGGCACGTGTACAATGGTCAGATTCCAAAGACACGCGGCGGCTTGACTTGGGCTACAAGTAAAGCTGACTTATCCAGCTCATGATAAGATTTTCTCTCAATTGTCTTCTCTCGAAGACATAGGATTTGGTTGAGCATCACGTCAGTTTTCTGACTTTGTTCACTTGGACCCCACTTGACAGTTCGGTGGTTCCTATGACTCAAGAAAGAAGAAAATGAAACTACGAAAGAAACTACGTCTTCGCACTCCATTGTCTTCAAGCGAATGTCTTCACACGTCATTATCTTCGATGTGAATGTCTTCGCGAACCACCATTGTCTTCAATGTCTTCATACATTTTTAGGGGTCATCTTCGATGGGTAAACCGAATCAATAGGGACTTCTACCTGTGTTCTCCTGTGAATCTCACAAACACATTAGTTCCTAAACCATGTTTGTCGTCAATAGTCCAAAACCAACTAGGGGTGACACTAGATGCACTTACAAGAAGAGCAGGCTTGCGTGATCTATGAAGTGCCCTAACACAATTTTGAACATATAGGTAGTTGTCTTGTATGCATTTGTTCTTCTGGAAAACGCTCCGGGCCGGGGAGATGAAGTCTTGGATCACCTAAGAGAGTCCGATCGAGAGCACTTTGGCAATTAGTTTACCATTGGAATGTATCAAGTTGATGGGTCGGAAGTGACTCATCTCCATTGCCCCATCCTTTTTTGGCAACAAAACGATCGAGGTCGAGTTGAGGGACGCCAAGCTGTCACTGGCGAGGTGGTAGAATGTCGAAAATTGCCATGCTATCCTGCTTGATGATTGGCCAACTGGTTCGGAAGAAACCTCCCGAGAAACCATCTGGGCCTGGGGCTGTTTCTAATAGCAAGCCTTGATTGCCGCCCACACTTCCGCTTTCGAGAAAGGCGGATCGAGGCCAGCGGTATCCAATTGGGGCAGGTGAAGTTCCTCCTAGTTGATCATACATGCTCGTCTCAATTTGGTTCCAAGCAAAGTAGAGAAGTGGTCGTGGGTGATCGCGACCTTGTCCTCATGGCTGGTAACTGTAACTCCAGCCGATTGTAACAAACATATGGATTTTTTTTCTCCGACGAAAGCAGAGCTTTACATGAAACAACCTAGTGCTGGCATCCCCCGCGCGCTACCAAGTGATTTTGGAGGCATGTCTTCTCCTCATATGCTCGATAGCAGCAAGGCCAAGCAACCTCGTCTTCAGTAGCTTATGAAGCCTGGATTATGCGAGCGACAGGGCCCTTGATTCCTGCGTGACATCTAGCAGTAATATGACCTCGGAGGTGATGTGAAACTTCAGTCTCGCGCCGCTGAACAGAGAATTGCTCCAAATCTTCAGGTTAGCCACCACTCGTTTTCATTTTGATTTTGATCTCGGTGAACATACAGGAATGAACGACCGGGAGTTCCCAAGCTTTTGCCACAGTCTCATGGAAGTGAGGAAAACTTGGCCAAAAGCTCTCATATTTGAATCTTGCCTTTATGTGCGGGGCCACAGAGGAGGCAAGAAATCAGTGGGCAATGGTCTGAAACTGATGTAGATGCAGCCATGAGCAGGCAGGAGGGGAAGGACACCTCCTAGGGCAATGTTGCAGAAGAATTTATCTATGCAGCAGGGCGTTGGATTTTCCCTCTCGCTTGACCATGTTAATATGAGTAGTCTATCATTCATATTAAGTCAAGCTCTCACACCACCTTGTGTATGACACCGTCAAAGGGGCAACCCGAACCCATGCTTTTGAGAAACCCGGAGAACAAGTCCACATCCCGATTTAAGATGCAGATAAGATTATGAATTTTCTGCACATGCATAAGAATCCCTGAGACCCATAATGATAATCGAGGAGTTTAATATTTGAATTATGCACTTCAAATGTTGCCTGTACATTACGGCGGACGTTTAGGGCGACGGATTTTCGAGTCCGGTTGTAGATGCTCTGGCAGCAATAATGCTACACCTAAGTAGACTTACGTTCTCCTCCTACGTAATCTTCCTAACAAACCTCTCCACCCCTGATTTCAAGTGGATGGCCCCCACTTCCCTAATTCGTCCAACAAAAAACTGTTTACGTAGGTGTAGGGTTACTCCTGTGGCAGAGCTGGCGGGCAGACGCCAAAGGTTGTAGCGACGTGCGGATGCACCTCGCAGCCATCATCCATGATGCAAAAAGAATACAGTAACAGCCAACACCGAGAACAGTTCTCATTCGTCAAATATAACTGTATCCAGCACGATCTAAAACATGAACACCTAAAATCACCAATAAGCTATACTGACATCTCGTATCTCTTCTTGAGAACAATGGCATCGGGGACATCTCTTCTCCTCTGGTTGCTCCTCTTGTTGCCGTCGTTTGCCATTTCCTCAGCATCGAGCCGTGGCATCCGTCTTGAGCTAACGCACGCAGACACCCGCGGTGACTTCACGGGGATCGAGCGCATCCGTCGCGCTGCCGAACGGAGCCACCGCCGAGTCAACGGCCTCCTCGCCGCTGCCCCTCCATCCCCTGCATCGCTGCAGAGCGGCGGTGCTGATGAAACGGCGGCCGTTCACGCGAGCGCGGCAACGTACCTCGTCGACCTCGCCATCGGCACGCCGCCGCTAGCGATCACCGCGGTCCTCGACACGGGCAGCGACCTCATCTGGACGCAGTGCGACGCGCCCTGCCGGAAGTGCTTCCCGCAGCCCACGCCGCTGTACGCGCCGGCCAGGTCGGCGACATACGCCAACGTGTCGTGCCGCTCATCGCTGTGCGAGGCGCTCCGAGACCCGAGGTACCATTGCTCGGCCCCCGATCCCGGCTGTCCGTACTATTTCTCCTACGGCGACGGCACCTCTACAGACGGCGCCCTCGCCACCGAGACGTTGACGCTCGGCTCAGGCACTGCCGTGCACGGCATCGCGTTCGGCTGCGGCACGGAGAACCTTGGCAGCACGGACAACTCGTCCGGTCTGGTCGGGATGGGAAGGGGGCCACTTTCGCTCGTGTCCCAGCTGGGCATCACCAGGTTCTCCTACTGCTTCACGCCCTTCAGCGACAAGGCGGCGAGCCCTCTCTTCTTAGGCCCGTCGGCGACCCTCTCGACCACCGCCCAGTCCACGCCGTTCGCGCCGAACCCAGCCGGCGGGCGCAGGAGCTCATATTACTACCTCACGCTGGAAGGGATCACCGTCGGCAAGACCCTGCTGCCGATCGACCCCGCCGTGTTCCAGCTGTCGCCCATGGGCGGCGGCGGGTTCATCATCGATTCCGGCACGACGTTCACCGCGCTGGAGGAGCGCGCGTTCGTGGTGCTGGCCCGCGCGGTCGCGGCGCGCGTTGGGCTCCCGCTGGCCAGCGGCGCGCACCTCGGCCTCAGCCTCTGCTTCGCTGCACCGGAGGGGAAGACCGAGGCGGTGGACGTGCCGCGCCTGGTGTTCCACTTCGACGGCGCGGACATGGCGCTTCCCAGGGAGAGCTACGTTGTGGAGGACCGGAACGCTGGGGTGGCCTGCCTCGGGATGGTGAGCATGCGGGGGATGTCGGTGCTCGGCAGCATGCAGCAGCAGAGCATGCACTTTCTGTATGATCTTGAGGGGGGCGTGCTGTCGTTCGAGCCAGCTGAATGCGACGAGCTCTAGGATTGGTGAAAGTTTGCCGAAATCCTTTTAGCCTGGGCTCATATGCACCTGTGTTTTTTTTTTGCGCTGATAGAAGAGTTTTATTCCAGAGGTATAGGGTTACAATCGCGAGGCAAGAGATCCTCGATACACGGCAGACCTCGGCCAAGCCATACAGCAGCGGTACGCTCTGTACGACTATACAGGGCCAAACGATCTGCTACTCTATTCTGCACACGACTAATCTTCATAGGAATGAAAACTCTATCTATCATAAGGTGACGAATCTCAGCAACTAAGTGCCCATAGGCAGATCTAGATAAACTGTCGCCCGACAGGGCGGAGATGGCGACAGAAGAGTCCGACTGGACTATGACAGGTAGCTCACAATGTTGGACTGCTAGCGCCATACCTTGCATCAATGCATGCAGTTCTGCTTCCAATGCTTCGTTACAGTTAAATATGTATCTATAAGCTGAAAAGATAACGCTCCCATCATGATTCCTCAATACCATTCCTGCCGCAGCTGAGCCATCGGTGTGTAAATAAGCACCATCAACCGACAGGGCCACCTTCCCCGGTGGTGGCTTCGACCATGGTTGAACTCTAGCCTCCACCCGTGCAGTAGCCGGCGCATCTCGCCCTACCGGCATTTTCCCTTTGATGATGTCCTCTGTCGAAAACCTCCTTGACAGATCTAGGGAATGCATGTAGCTGTGCAAAAAGGATACAGTTGTAGCCATAGGAGGAACTTCCTTCCCATGAGTCACATCTGAGCGGAGCGACCAAATGCGCCAGACCAACATAATTACACAATCCCTCATGTACTCGTCACAGTTTGTTAGCAAGTTTAGTAACCAGTCCTGCCCTGTGTCATGCAGGAGTTCCTGGCGTGGTAAATTCCATACCGCCCTCATTTCTCGCCATACCGCCTGCGCATGATCGCATGTGACAAGAGCATGGAAACTGGATTCCTTCTCTCTCGCACACAAGGGGCAAATGTCTCTTGTGGATATATGTCGATGCTGTTTGCAAGAATTTGTTGCAAGTGCCCCCGAGACTACTTTCCACGCCAATATCCTCATCTTTAGGGGAACCTTAGCTGCCCAAATACATTGCCACACCGGCCGTTCCCCGGAAGGGTTGTTGCTGGTCGCCGGTGTCCTCTCCCGAATGCCGCCAATAGTAGCCAGCCGGTATGCACTCCTTACCGTAAAATGTCCGCTTCTTTCCGGGAACCAAGCTATAAAGTCTTGACCATTCCTAGGTGAAGTGCGGATCTTAAGAATTTCTCTTACGTCCACGTCCCAAGTGTTCTCTCAGCCTTTGTTCATCCCATGCACCGTGTTCATTCAAGAAATCCGCCACCCAGTTGAGTCTGCAATTATGTTTCGGTGTTATCGGCCCAAAGTTGTGACCTCTTGGGATCCAAGCATCTCTCCAAGTTCTTATCAGTGTTCCGTCACCCACACGCCAAATAATTCCTTTCTTAACCAGCTCAAGCCCATGTACAATCCCCTTCCACACTGGTGACGAACTGGTTGGAAACACCGTGTCTAACAGATTACCATGGGGATAATATTTTGCTCTTAATAGTCTTGCACACAAGCTGTTTGGGCGATCCAATAAACGCCAAGCCTGCTTAGCCAGCAAGGCCTGGTTGAATGCTCTCATGTCCTGAAATCCCATGCCCCCCATAGACTTAGGGACGACCATCTTTTTCCAACTAAGCCAGGCCATTTTCCTCTTACCGTTCTCCACACCCCACCAGTACTGCCTCATCATTCGTGTTAAGTCGTCACAGACAGATGCCGGCAGTTTCAAGACACTCATCACATATGTAGGAATGGCCTGTGCAACAGCTTTGATCAAAATTTCTTTGTTTCCCAGAGATACAAATTGTTCACTCCAATCAATCAACCTTGCTCTAAGTCGCTCCTTGTCGGTGTAAAAACCGGTGGATCTCTGGTAGGGGGTCCCGAACTGTGCGTCTAGGCAGATGGTAACAGGAGACAAGGGACACGATGTTTTTACCCAGGTTCGGGCCCTCTCGATGGAGGTAAAACCCTACTCCTGCTTGATTGATATTGATGATATGGGTGGTACAAGAGTGGATCTACCATGAGATCAAGGAGGCTAAACCCTAGAAGCTAGCCTATGGTATTATTGTTGTAATGGTTGTTCGTCCTACGGACTAAAACCCTCCGGTTTATATAAACACCAGAGAGGGCTAGGGTTACACAGAGTCGGTTACAATGGTAGGAGATCTACATATCCGTATCGCCAAGCTTGCCTTACACGCCAAGGAAAGTCCCATCCGGACACGGGACGAAGTCTTCAATCTTGTATCTTCATAGTCTTGGAGTCCGGCCGATGACGATAGTGTCGTGGTTCTAAGTCTGACAGTAGAGTGGGGGGTAGGTATGGAGAGGCAAGGTCCTAACTATGGAGAGGTTGTAAACACAAGAGATGTACGAGTTCAGGTCCTTCTCGGAGGAAGTAAAAGCCCTACGTCTCGGAGCCCGGAGGCGGTCGAGTGGATTATGTGTATATGAATTACAGGGGTGCGAACCCTTTACACTGAGGTGGGGGTGGCTTATATAGTGTCTGCCAGACCCCTCCGGCCCTCAGTAATGCGGGGTTTAAAGTACATTAAGTCTGGGACGTTACTGGTAACGCCCCACATAAAGCGTCTTAACTACCATAAAGCCTACTTAATTACAGACCGTTGCAGTACAGAGTGCTTCTTGACCTTCTGGTGGTCGAGTGAGTCTTCATGGTCGAGTCCTTCAAGTACGTCGAGTGGAGTCCTCATAAGTCGACTGGAAGGTGATTTCTTCTAAGGGTGTCCTTGGGTAGGGTATTTAGATCAGGTCTATGACCCTACCCTAGGTACATGACTCCATCATTAGCCCCCGAATGGATTGAGGCTTGAGTGAGGAAGGAGTTGATGTTGTTTCCGACTGGCTTTTGCATGCTGGTCATGCGTTGTCTTGGACCAATAATCTCTTTGTTGATAACTAGCAACTTTTCTTCAGTCGACTCGATCCATTCTTTTCTTTCGTCGAGTGACCTTTTGAACTTAAAAATTCCCGAGCGACGGATCACAGGAAATCCCGCGTCTGACAGACCGATCTGCCGTTTGCGGATTCTGCGGGATACGAAATTTGGGGAAGCGCGCGAAGGGGGGCGGACCGCGGCGTTCGGATGGGATAGGGCATAAACGCTTCGATTCTCGCGCCGCCTTTTTCGCCACGTATCTCGTCCGCGTGACTGTTTCGGGATGTGATTGGATCGGCTGGGCCCACCTGTCATCCACTCGGAAGGGATCTTATAAAGGCGCCCGGCGAGGCTTTTTGAACAGTACCTCTGCATTCTCTCTCTGCTCTCCCTGCCTCTGCCCATTGCGCCCGTTCTCGCCTCCACACAACTGCTCCTCGTGCGCCTCGCCGGCAGCCATGGTGAAGGAGAAGACGGCGGCGCTGGAGCGCGCGAAGAAGGCGTCGGCGACGGGGAAGGCGAAGGGGAGATCCACCAGTCGCGGCGGGTCTTCGTCTAGATCTCGTCTGCCGAACGGCTGGGTCCAAGGAGATTGGATCCGGTCGACCATCACGGAGAAGGATCTCCTCGATATGGCAAACGACGGCCTGATCCCCCACGGAGCAGCAAGGCTCCCGCGGAACGAGTGGCAACCCCAACCGGAAGAGGGTGAGTGTGTCCTTCTGGCTACCCACGTCGACCGCGGGTTTTCTTTGCTGCCGAGTATTTTCTTCCGTGGCTTCTTGAACTTCTTTGGAGCGCAACTCCACCACTTCACTCCGAACTCTATCGCCTACCTTGCCGCATTTGTGTCCATGTGTGAGAATTTTCTGGGTTGCCGACCACATTGGGGCCTGTTCAAGCACATATTCACGTGTCGCTCTTAGACCGTGAAGAAGGCGAGTCCAGACGACGATAAAACCAAGGTTGTCCAGATGTGTGGAGGTCTGGGGATCCAGATGAGGAACAAGAGCACCTTCCCAGCCATGACGTTCCCCGAGTCAGTCAGAGGCTGGCAGTCGACCTGGTTCTATTGCCAGAATGAGTCGACGCCTGGGCAGTCGAGTGGACTCCCTCAGTTTACCATGGACCGAGTCAACAAACCCTCCTCTCTGAAGGTGATTTCGGAGGAGAAAGCCGACGTGAAGATGCTGATGGAGCGCGTAGTTCAGTTGGTTCGGGAGGGAGTAACGGGTATGGATCTTCTGGAGGTTTTTCTTAGGCGGCGTATCCAGCCTCTTCAGTTCCGGAGCCATTGCATGTGGTTGTACCGCGGGACTGAAGATGAGACTCGGATCAACCCAGAAGCAGTCGACGATGCCACGCTGGAAAGGTGGATGGCCGCTGTCACTGGGAACAAGGATAACCCTCGTGGAGCCAGGAGAATTCCTCCACTCGACCATTGCAGCATTCCCGACAAGGTATGTCCACTCAACCTCCAATTGTATTCTTGCCATACTTATTTCCGTTTTCTTCGCAAATTGGTCGATTGAACTTTGTCTTGATGTCTAACAGTCCCTCACCGAACTGTACTCGATGCCTAATGGAGCACAGACTCCAACTGAAGAGGGAGAAGCGAGTGGGGGCGAGAGCCAGGAGGAGTGGGACTCGGATGCTGCTGAAGATGATGATGATGATGATGACGATGAGGAGGAAGAAGAAGAGGAGGAGGAGTAGGTCGCACCATCGCGCTTGGAAAGGCGGTCGAAGCTTGCCCATGACCCTGCGACTGAACGGGGTAAGGGGGTCGCGGCTGTCGCGCAGTCGACCAAGCGCCCTCGGACCACTTCTCCGGCGCCGACTGAAAAGGCTCCGAAGCAGTCCAGGGTGGCACCGCCGAAGCCGACCAAGGTCCTGGCGAAGATGAAAGTGTCCATCCCCACCATATCAGGGTAAACATGCTGCTTGAGTCTTCTTGCTTTGTGCGGGCTTTATCTTTGAATGACACTTGAGTTCACCGACTGAATTTTTGGAGTTATAGTGCTGCTACTTCCGAGACCTCAGCCAGGGCTGACGACCATGAGATGGAGGATGCCACAACCTCAAAACCTGGTACCACACTCTTAATTCCGTTTTTAGTCGATTGACTCTTCGTCCCTAATTCTGATTCTTTTCTGTAGCTCCATCCAGTGTTGTTATCACTCTTCCCGATGATGATGACGATGAGGAACCACTGAAGCACAGGAGGAGCAGGAAAGCGTCTGCCGGCAGGATGGCCCAGGATGTGACGGCGCCCGAGACTCTGGTCGCAGAGGAGGAGAACACTACTCGACACACCATGTCTTTCGCGGTGTCGTTGACGAGTGCTCACCCCGCTTCGTCGAGTGCCGCTCAACCTTCCCTCTTCACGACGCATCACGTCCCAGAGGACCAAGCCAGTGCTGCGAAGGAAGCGATACGCCAAGCAGGGATCACGATGGAGCAGGTGAAGGCCATCCGGGAGGCAAGCCAGGCAGCTTACGACGCCAGTTCTGCTCTTCAAAGCAATGTTCAGGTAAGTCGAATCACTTGTTCTGTTAGGATATGCTATCAAAAAGCTTTTCTTTCTAGAATCCATAACAATCACCCACTGGGTGTGTCGATTGAAACTCCGTGTTAGCGGGGGCACGCTGAGTGCACCCGCTGGGTGTAGTCCCCAAGGCTAAGGTCGACTGCTGGCAGTCGGCCTTAGGCTTTATAAGTTAAGTCTTTCCGTCATTCGACTGAGTCGAATGGATTTCTCAAACCGGTGGGGGCACGCTGAGTGCACCCACTGGGTGTAGTCCCCGAGACTGTGGTCGACTGCTTGCAGTCGATTACAGTCTGAAGAACACGTCTTGTTTTTTTGGGTCGACTGGTCGACTCTATCTTTAATAGAACTAGTGGGGTCATGCTGAGTGCACCCACTGGGTGTAGTCCCCGAGACTACGGTCGAATATTTGTATTCGGTTGTAGTCTTAGAAACACATGATTTTTCCTTATCCACTCGAAAGTGAATTATTTTTGACATTTTGTCGATTGGTTCTTCGCAGAAATCCTGTGACCTTGCTGCTCGCTACACCGAGCTGGAGAACAAGCACATTCAGCTCGAGCTGGATCTGAAGCTGGTTCAGGAGAATCTGACAAAGGCGAAGGAGGAGACCAAAGGTATGTTCGGTGAAGGAGGCCCAGAAGAAAAAAGATCTTGAACTGGCCGAGAAGACCAAACTTGCTGACGAGAAGTTAGCTTCAGTCGCCAAGCTCGAAGAAGAAAATACTAATCTGAAAGCTGCTCTTGAGATTGCCAACAAGGAGGTTAGTCGACTGAAGAACGACACAGCTGCTCTGAATGACAAGGCCAGTCAACTGGCTGGGAAGAAGAATGATCTGGAGGTCTTCCTGAGTGGACTCGCCAAGAAGTTGTTCCTCATGCTTGAAGGTAATCCTTTACACTCGACAATCATTTTCAACAGTGATCTTTCCATTCGACCATTGCCTTGATTCGGTGACTGTCCTTGCAGAATTTTGCCAAAACTTTGAAGAGGAAACTAGTCGGCTGGAACCGAACCTGGACCCCATCAACTCTCCGGTGAATGATGAAGTTGCCATGAATGTGTTCCGACTTGAGTCTCATGTTGCAGCTATCGTTGACTATCTTGCAAGGCTGAAGGTCGCCACTTCTCGCATCGACACCACGCTCTAGCCCAGGGAGACACTCCAGAATGACCTCGAGTCGCTGATGGCTCGACTAAACACAGTTCCTGGTCGAGTGCAAGAGTGGAAAAAAATCCTCCACTAGGTGCGGAGCAGATGTTGCTCTGTGTCTGGCCCGAGTCCACTGCAAGGATGCGCGAGAAGACAAGCTGGCGGCTCTTCGGGTGGCCAACACCAAGAAACATGACTTCAGGTCCTTCATGGAAACCTTCATCGCTGCTGCCACTCGGATCGCAGACGGAATTGATCTTGATGAGTTTGTTGCACCTTCCAGCCCTCCACAGGAGGGGTAAAAAACTTCTTTGAGCTCGACACTTTAAATTTGCCTCGGTATGCCAAGTGATTTTGTAACCGATAAACCTTAACAGGCTTAGCGCCTGAGCACTTTCAGTTCCTTTAGGTATCGATCTGAACTTGGATTCGTCGTTTGAATATGCTTGTTTTTGTCTTGAAATGTCTTTTGCAGGTTTAAAGCAAGACGCTTACTGCAGTCGACTTATTCCTTAATTCACTTAGGCGAGCACTGGGCTGCAGCTAAGCTTCCGAGTGGGAGGTGTGCTCCACACTCGGTAAGATTTTTATACCTTAGGCAAGCACGGTGCTGCAGCTAAGCCTCCGAGTGGGAGGTCTGCTCCACACTCGGTAGGATTTTTATACCTTAGGCGAGCACGGGGCTGCAGCTAAGCCCCCGAGTGGGAGGTCTGCTCCACACTCGGCATGATTTTTATATCTTAGGCGAGCGCGGTGCTGCAGCTAAGCCCCCGAGTGGGAGGTCTGCTCCACACTCGGCAGGATTTTTATATCTTAGGCGAGCGCGGTGCTGTAGCTAAGCCCCCGAGTGGGAGGTCTGCTCCACACTCGGCAGGATTTTTATATCTTAGGCGAGCACAGGGCTGCAGCTAAGCCCCCGAGTGGGAGGTTTGCTCTTCACTCGGTAGGATTTTTACGTTGTACTTGTGGCGTAGCTCAGAGGAGAGGGACACAGTCGACCTGCACCTCGTCCTCCTTGCGACCGCACGTTGTATTTGTACTTAGGCGAGTGTTACACTGCAGCTAAGCCCCCGAGTGGGAGTATGGCTCGCCACTCGGCAGGATTTTTATAACTTAGGCGAGTACTTGGACTGCAGCTAAGCCCCCGAGTGGAAGTCTGGCTTACCACTCGGTAGGATTTTATTGAAACTTAGGAGAGTACTTGGACTGCAGCTAAGCCCCCGAGTGGAAGTCTGGCTTACCACTCGGTAGGATTTTATTGAAACTTAGGCGAGTACTTGGACTGCAGCTAAGCCCCCGAGTGAAAGTCTGGCTTACCACTCGGTGGGATTTTATTGAAACTTAGGCGAAATGGATTCGCAGCTAAGCCCCCGAGTGAGAGGCTGGCTCATCACTCGGTAAGGTTTTTTTACAAACTTAGGCGAAACGGATTCGCGGCTAAGTCACCCACTGAGGGGGGAATTTTTTCTGAACAAAAATAAAAGTGACAAAAATCATTGGGGAAAATATGACACTATTATCTTGTAAAACATGGACTACAGAAGTACTTTTATTACAACTCATCCGAGTGATAAACTTAAGTGTAAAATGGGCGGAGTAGTTCCGCGTTCCAAGCTCGGGGCTCGTCGATATTGTGTTCGATGTTGTAAAGACGGTACGCCCCGTTGTGGAGAACCTTTGTGACGATGAAGGGCCCTTCCCAAGAAGGAGCAAGCTTGTGTTGTTTCTGCTGATCCACTCGGAGAACCAAATCTCCTACCTGGAAGGCTCGACTCTTCACGTTTCTGGCATAGAAGCGACGCAAGTCTTGTTGGTAGATGGTCGATCGGATCAGAGCCATCTCCCTTTCCTCCTCTAAGAGGTCGACTGCGTCCTGCCGCGCTTGTTCAGCTTCTGCTTCGTTGTAGAGTTCAACTCGAGGAGCATTGTTGTGACGCCCCCGATTTAATCGTACACTAATCATGCACGCAAATGTGTACGATCAAGATCAGGGACTCACGGGAAGATATCACAACACAACTCTACAAATAAAATAAGTCATACAAGCATCATAATACAAGCCAGGGGCCTCGAGGGCTCGAATACAAGTGCTCGATCTTAGACGAGTCAGCGGAAGCAACAATATCTGAGTACAGACATAAGTTAAACAAGTTTGCCTTAAGAAGGCTAGCACAAACTGGGGGTACAGATCGAAAGAGGCGCAGGCCTCCTGCCTGGGATCCTCCTAACTACTCTTGGTCGTCGTCAGCGGGCTGCACGTAGTAGTAGGCACCTCCAGTGTAGTAGTCGTCGTCGACGGTGGCGTCTGGCTCCAGGGCTCCAGCAACTGGTTGCGACAACCAGAAAGAAAGGAAAGGGGGAAAAAGGGGGGAGAAAGCAACCGTGAGTACTCATCCAAAGTACTCGCAAGCAAGGAACTACACTACATATGCATGGGTATATGTGTAGGGAGGCCATATCAGTGGACTGAACTGCAGAATGCCAGAATAAGAGGGGGATAGCTAATCCTGTCGAAGACTACGCTTCTGGCAGCCTCCGTCTTGCATCAAGTATAAGAGAGTAGATTAAAGTCCTCCAAGTAGCATCTCCAAGTAGCATCTCCAAGTAGCATCTCGAGTAGCATAATCCTACCCGGCGATCCTCTCCTCGTCGCCCTGCGGAAAAGCGATCACCGGGTTGTCTGTGGAACTTGGAAGGGTGTGTTTTATTAAGTATCCGGTTCTAGTTGTCATAAGGTCAAGGTACAACTCCAAGTCGTCCTGTTACCGAAGATCACGGCTATTCGAATAGATTAACTTCCCTGCAGGGGTGCACCACATAGCCCAACACGCTCGATCCCATTTGGCCGGACACACTTTTCTGGGTCATGCCCGGCCGCGGAAGATCAACACGTCGCAGCCCCACCTAGGCACAACAGAGAGGCCAGCACGCCGGTCTAAACCTAAGCGCGCAGGGGTCTGGGCCCATCGCCCTGAGCACACCTGCACGTTGCGAGGGCGGCCGGAAGCAGACCTAGCCTAGTAGGCGTTCCAGTCCAATCCGGCGCGCGCCGCTCCGTCGCTGACGTCTGAAGTGCTTCGGCTGATACCACGACGTCGGGATACCCATAACTACTCCCACGTAGATGGTTAGTGCGTATAGGCTCGTAGCCGACTTAGATCAAATACCAAGATCTCGTTAAGCGTGTTAAGTATCCGCGAACGCCGAACAGGGCCAGGCCCACCTGTCTCCTAGGTGGTCTCAACCTGCCCTGTCGCTCCGCCACAAAGTAACAGTCGAGGGCCGTCGGGAACCCAGGCCCACCTCTACCGGGATGGAGCCACCTGTCCTTTCAGCCCCCTCGTCAGAATCACTTGCGGGTACTCAATGAGCTGACCCGACTTTAGTCACCATCTGTATAGTATGTATATATGTATAGTATATACCCGTGATCACCTCCCAAGTGATCACGGCCCGATAGTATAGCAAGGTAGACTGACAAGAACGTAGGGCCAATGATGATAAACTAGCAACCTATACTAAGTATTTAGGATTGCAGGTAAGGTATCAACAGATGTAGCGAGAATGTCAGGCTATGCATCAGAATAGGATTAACGAAAGCAGTAACATGCTACACTACTCTAATGCAAGCAGTATAGAGTAGAATAGGCGATATCTGGTGATCAAGGGGGGGCTTGCCTGGTTGCTCTGGCAAGAGAGGGGGTCGTCAACTCCGTAGTCGAACTGGTCAGCAGCAGCGTCAGTCTCGTAGTCTACCGGAGAGAAGAGGGGGAAGAAATAATGAATACAGAGCAAACAAAGCATCACAAATATAACAAGGCAATACGCGGTGTTCGGTGTGCCCTAACGCGGTAGTAGGTGATACCGGTTAAGGGGGGAAACATCCGGGAAAATATCCCCGGTGTTTCGTGTTTCCGGGCAGAGGAGCCGGAGGGGGAAAGTTGCGGGTTCGATAGGTTAGAGGGGTGTGGCGGACGAACGGACTGCGTATCCGGAATCGTCTCGTCGTTCTGAGCAACTTTCATGTACAAAGTTTTTCCATCCGAGCTACGGTTTATTTTATATGATTTTCTAAAGTTTTAAATCATTTTTAGAATTTAATTAATTAATTTAATTCAACATTAACCAGAACAGTGCATGCTGACATCATCATGACATCAGCATGATGTCAGCAGTCAACAGAGGTGTTGACTGGGTCGCTGACGTGTGGGTCCCACTGGTCATTGACTTAGTTAACTAAATAGGATTAGTTGATTTAATTAAAGTGATTAGGTTAACTAGTGTTTAGGTTAAACTAATTACAGTTTATTTAAACTAACAGGTTAATTAGATTAATTAATTAGGACTAATTAACTTAATTAATTTAGTTAATTAATTAATTAATTATTATTATTATTTCTTTTCTTTTTTTTAATTCTTTTTTTTTACAAAACGTTCTGGGGCTGGGGCCCCCATGTCAGTGGCCCCAGGGGGCCTAACGGGCGCACGGGTAAGCGGCCGCTGGGCACTGGGTGCGGGCGCCCATCGAGGGCGAGGCCGTGGCCTCGGCTGGGCACGCCCGTGAGCAGGGGGGCC